>NC_051047.1:1412397-1768230 GCF_904848185.1 Acanthopagrus latus | reverse complement strand
ACTGACAGTGGTCAAAATGGGACTCAAATACAGCAGCATGGCAGACAAAGTTGCAGTTACTGAGATTACTGGGGGGTTAATAGCTGCACTGCAGGATTTCCTAAACAGTTTCTCATTGGAACAGAACTGCGACTTGAGAAGCACAAGGCAGTGTGTTGTTGATGGTTCTTCCTTGCAGTGCCACTCTTGACAGGCGAACTCATGCATACTCAAGCAAACACATACACATATTGTAGCTGGACAATCAGCTGCCTGGACAGCTAATCCAACAGGAAGAGGGAGAACACAGTGATGACTGAGAGGCTTAATGAACACCTCATGACTGATGAGACAAATACATAGTAGTAACTTGTGCTGATTACGCTGAGCTGGAGAGTTCAGTCATTACTAAGCAGAGTATAAGCTGTACTATTGACAGTGCCAAGCAGACTTAATATATATTATACCTTTAGTGAAATAAACCATTATTACATCTGTGTGTGTGTGTGTGTGTGTGTGTGTGTGTCTGTGTGTGTGTGTGTGTTTTTCTTCAACAAGCAGCCAGAAATTCCTCAGGCAGTCAAGCTTTAAATAGCCATAGGGTTTTTGTCTTGGTGTCGGAAGAGAAACTTTCAGATTTTGAGCCACCATGGTCACAAAGTGAAACGTGTATCCTCTCTGCCCGGCTGGAGCTGCAGTGACATTGCTCTAGTTGGGACATTCAATTTTCTACTTTGTCCCTTCTTGGCCTCCATAGTTCCTTTCCTTGTCTTCATCTCCTTCCTGTTGCCAAGTAGGCCAGAAGTGATCTATAAATAGTCGGTCTGCTTGCCTCTGTGCGCTGCTCCTCTTTTCTTCTCAATTGTAAGACAGAGAGCAAGTCCTGTGCCAGAGCAAAATGTGTAACCTGAGCACCATGTATCTTACACCCACACTCTGCTGGCCACTGACTCGGTGACACACACACACACACACACACACTCTAAACAGCACACACACACGTTAATACAATGGACAAAGGCACAGGCAGTTCAAATGAGTCCAGCAGCTGTGGTTGGTGGATAAGAGCAGTGCTGGAGTTCCCTGAAAGGCTAAAGAGAGCAGTGCAGACCTACGTCCTTCCTTTGACAATACCCAGACAGTCAGTCAAACAGCTTACTCACATAGCCAGCTCATGCTGGGCCTGACCATCTATGAACTTAAGTGAGGGCTAACCAGAGTCAACAACAAACTGTCTTATACCATCCTTAACCTTAAAGCTCTATGGCCTAAATCCATTACCAATCCCTCCCAGGCCTCACTGAGGTTTCCATCGAATTCATTTGATAAAAATGCTCGATGTTCCACCTTCCTTTAGCCTAATTTTTTTTCACACACTTTTTAATCCAAAGAACAAAGGTTAAAGATTCTTAAAACACTAAGCCTCAGAGAAGTACAGGGATGCTAATTTTGCTCTGAATATTTGATCCACTTCACATATCTCCTGGGGTTCTTCAAAAATCTTTCCAAATAATTGTGAAAACTTGCGCTGCTAACATAGGCACTTATCATCTGAATGACTACTGCCCCTTAAATGCTTCAATGACGCTGTTTCAGACCGGACCCTTTTCAATGCGCTTCTAAACAGGCATGGTGTAGTAGTGCTCTGGTGTTACGTTACGGTGAAGATGGCTAGAATAGACATTGCAGTTCATGACTTCATCCGCGGATGTCAAGATGAGCAACTGAAAAGCCGCTGAGATCCGGGAGATGCTAGCGTCTCATCGGTCTCTGTAGCTGTCAGCTTGTTGTTTGCTAGGAACCCAGTTCTAAACTCCAATGGGATGCGATGTGAAGCTCTTATTTTGAAGACAAATACAACCTGCTTCCTGTTAGCTGCCTGTTGCTTGAGGCAGCTAACACGAGGCGCTCCGCTGCTTCCTTTAATAGCGGGGGTTTAACATCGGTGTGTGTTTGACGGAGGAGGTGAGAATATGAGCCACGGGTCTATAATTAAGTAAATCTATCAAGTGTCGCCACATTTCTTTCGATGCATTTGTTGTACGTCGCTGTTCACACCCAACTTCGTGCTTCAAGTCACATCACATCACATTTATGCCTACCTCAGTGGAGGCTTTTTGCGAAAGAAGGAATATTAAATAAGTATATAAATTAAGCATATAAATATTATGCAGGTTCTCCCTTTTAGATAGACAGGGCGGCAGAGTGCAGCCTTTACCTCGCAGCAAATGTGCTGCCTTTTCTGTCTAAAAGGGGCTAGTAATTCCTCTCAACCAGCAGAAAATGCTGTGAACACCTGATTATGCATGAAAATAAAATACCGTGTTATACCGTGAAAATGTTAGAATTTTGAAAAATACCATGCTATACATTTTTGGTCATACCGCCCAGCACTACTCACACTCCATATATCCATTTTCACACAACCATACACGAGCAGAACAGCCATCAGGAGCAATTTGGGGTTCACCAAGGACACTTCAACATGCAGTCATCACCGTTGTGATTACTGAGAGACCGATTCAGTTACCTTCAGTCGGTGCAAGAATAGCTGGGTCACACCACTACCAGAATGTGTGCTATGCTAAATTAGCTGGCTGCAGGTTCTAGCCTTGTATTAAATGGATAAACATGTGAGCAAAAAGCGAGAAAGAAATTTTTGAAGAGTACTTTATCCCAAATATAAGGCTTGTGTCAGTGCTTTCTCGTTGCTGAAGGAAAACGTATCCCTGGCAATCTCAACTCATGACTGTTAAGACTAAACTGACTGTGATTGGTGAGTCCATAAAGACTGCTCACTTATCTGCCTTTAGTTTTAGCGGAGAGCTGACTTGCAGCTGAGAGAAGCCCACTGTCTTGGGAATCATTCCATGCAGTGAGGCTCTCCATTCACAACTCATTTATGATTCCTGAGTAGGACTGGAGTGCCTGTGGAGCCAAAACAATCAAGTCTTAGGACCCAATGCTGAATCTCTCAATTTCTATCTGTATTTCTTCCTTGGGTCGCACACCTCCACCACTCTCATGGAGCTGCCTTATGCCATTGTCATCTGTGTTGGGTGTAATTGTAACTCTGTACCCTTCCTCCTCTGACTCCCACCACATGCTAAAAATTTCTCTGTGGTGATGGGAAAATTACAATCCAGTGGTTAGGAAGGGGTAATTCCCCTGTCTGTGATCTCCGTTTTGCAACTGGGCTATGTATACAGCTAGTATACATGTGTCAAGTGGGTACAGGGGGTGTTAAATGATGTTGTTGAGGCCGGCAATTTACACACAATTACATCAATTAGCTAAGATTTGGACAGAAAAGGACCCAACTATACCATGCTTTAGTGCCATAATGTATTACAATAGTTATGCAGTTTCTACCTCTGATTGTGAGAGTGCAATACAAACAAAGTAACTGCAACACAGTTAGAAGTAGAGATTCCCTACAAAAAATCAGCGGATATTGTGTCAAGTATCCCATATTGCTATTTTGGCTAGGTCTCTCTTGCAAAAGAGATTATGTATCTCAAAAGACTTCCTGAATAAATAAACAAAGAAATCCACTAATTGTCTCAACCTAGAGCTGATTTGTCCAAAAATTCACTTAAATGAAGGTCAGAGTCTCAACTATAATGACAGACATGGTCATGGAACGAAGAGGAATCTGAACATTCCAACCCCATTTAACTCATCTATCTGATCTGGATTATTCCATGTCAGGCTTACAGAGCTTTCCCAGTCCCCTGTACAGCAGCAGTACCAGGCTCCACCTTGCCATTAGCTCTGCTTTCAATCACACAGCTACAGTATTAGTCACAAGTTTAAGCTCTCTTCAGCTGCAACAACACACCCTGAAAAGACAGAAAGGGGGCTGAGAGTGTAAATGACCGGATAAAGGAGGCTTTGAAAAGAATGTTTATTCAACTTTGCATATTTGAGCAATATGTAGTCTGATTCAACAAGAATATGTTTGTTGTAATTAACTACTGTAGTTTAAAGAAACACTTTGTAGCTCTTTTTCCTTCGGACAAATAACCAATAACTTGTTTCTGAAGTAACCACTACCTGCACTTAACTGTAGCAGCCGTTAGCTAGAAAGCTCAGTTAGCCGGCGGGCAGCAGTGGCAGAATTGGCAACAGCACTAGAGCTAGCTGAGCAGTGCAATACAACCAGAATCAGGGAATCATGACAGAGGCACAGAAGACAGACCAGGCAAGAGGCAAGACAAAAGTAAATCTTGGACTGTTTTTTTAGTTTTTTGGCGAGACCTTTGTGAAGGAAAAGACTCCAAGATAGACGCTGAGCTGGCTGTCTCGCTGTTGGACTTAGAAGTCATATAAACTGGTTGCCATGTCTTGCTTGCTTGGTGTTAGCAAAGCAGCAAAACATGTAAGTGAGCTAATCATAAGTAATGGAATAATAACAAATACACAAAAGTGGCATATAAGTTATTTACAATCCAAAACTGTAGACACATAAATTGCAAAAAAAATTCTATTCTTTATCAATGTCTCTTTGGTGTCTAAAATGCAGTTGCTGTTACTGTGTTAACATGAGAGAGGAGGAGAGATATGACAGAGTTTGATGTCAATATGATGGAGTATTACATACCCTCCTTGTGTGGTCACACCATCACAGAACACAGGTGGTGCATGTATGCATTGTTCATGTATCTGCTTGTGTGTGTGCATGTGAGTAACATGAGGGTAACCTTCTTTTCAATTTCATGACATTTCGCCATACAGGAGAGTAAAAAAAAAAAAACACTGGTGGTTTTTATTTAATTTCTTTGATGGAAAAGCACCATTAAATGCTGTCATGCTGTCTAGTTGTTTAGTTGGACATTTTTTGCAAACTGGATGACTTTTCCTCACACTTCTTGTCTGCTTTGATTACTGACAGTTTTTTTTCTGAATTGAAACTAGGTGGAAACACAGAAGGGACATGTCTGAGAAGACAGATGATGAGACCTACTGTGGCACACAGGTCCCTTCAACCAAACCAGCTGTTTTACAGACAGCATTGCCGTGGAGTCTGCCAATGAGGGACGAAAGATGTGGTTGTCTATGGCAACCAGAGAACTGGAGAGATAGTAGACGGAGAGGGATGGACATATACAATGTGATGGGCAAGCATACACATGCATGTTCACACAGGCACATGCACACACAGTCCAGAGCTGAGCAAACAATCCAGTGGAACAACACTCAGTGAGTCAGTGCCTGCATGATCCATTAGTAACTCTCAGCACACACACACACAGTCACAGAAAAAAAACCCACTGACCCACACAACAACAACTCTGAGACCTTTGTTAGCACAATGTCAACATGTTAAGCACGATGATACAATTAAAGAAGTACAAGTGCTTCATACCTCTGTGATAGCAATATGAACTCACACTAATGCGACATGAAGCCTCCTGTATATAGTTTGGCAGAACAGATTAGGCCTATCTGAGCTCTCTGCCAGACAATGCAATTAGCATCCCTTTGGTACACTGTACATCAGAACTCATGTCAACCTGACTTTCATTCACTTTAAAAACTCCCGCCAACAAAAATCAACTGATGAGGGACAGCCACTGAATACTAAATAATAATACTTTAACTATCAGCAAACAGGAAATGTATCTCTTACAACTTTAGTAATCCATTTGATGATTTATCAAGTTAAAGTACCAAACATTTGCTTCTCAAACCTAAGGATTTGCTTGACTTTCTGTTAAATCTGTTACATTTTCTGATAAAAATGTGCACTTTTGTTGTGGTGGTGGTTAGATTAACCACACATTTAAACAATCCAGTAACCTCTGATGTAGAGCTGACATTTGTTTTTAACCATTGGAAAAGAAAAATGCATTGGAAATAAAACAAATAATTGACCTGAAGGAAAGTCAATAACAGATTCATTCAAATGAATATATATTTAGTTGCAGCCATGAATCATATCCCGTGGTACAAGTGGCAGAATTTGCATAGGAAAGGTGAGGCCAGACAATCTTGTGCCCCAAGCCTCTAAATATACCCCCATGCTGAATAATGTAGATGGGGTGGAGTGGAGCAGTCAATAATTAAGTGGATCCATTGGTGTGGGAGGACGGCACTCATTTACAGTGTAAAAAGATAAGTGGGCCAAGAAAGCTTAGGTGTCAGAGGTAAGAATTAACACCGCATCCTCTTACTTAGTCCTGCATGTCAAATGCAAGGAGGCTGTGGATCATTTTATTGGTGAAACTCTATTCAGATTTAGGCTGATTGAAATCTCCTTTGTTTATATATATATATATATATATATATATATATATATATATATATATATATATATATATATATATATATATATACATATACATACACACACTTTACACCCTTCCATGTCACAGTTACAGTAATTTATGAGTTCCAGAGGGGGAATATCTATGCTTTTTGTAAAATCTAATTTGTGTTTGGTTTTGAAAAGTAGACACAAAAATAATTCATTGCGACACCATTAAAACATAATGAACTAAATGAGCTGTACCTTTTCTGAGGCAATTTTGTGAAACGGTCATTTTTGCTATTCACACTGCAGAGAACGTGTGTTGATTCATGCAACTCCAAGCAGCATCCAAAAACCAGATGCAGTGGTGGCCAGTCTGCAACAGTGTCGTCCTGCACAACCCTACATGGCAAAGATGTCAAACCCACAACTACCGAGGGCACTGTGCTGCCCTGGTACCTGGGACAGGATCATGACAGCACAACACTCTTACAGACAGCTCACATTAGTACACTGCACCGAATCCAAACATCCACACAGCGTGCGTGAGAGACAGCCAAAGCTACAGCTCTTACCTTGCTCCTGATCTGTCCTGAGGTGGACACTTTCCGGATCAGTTTCTGTGGGCCTTCCTGCTCTGCTTCGCTGTCAGAGGACTCGTCCGCAGCCACGGAGCCGGCGACAGCCCCCACCACATGGGCATGGATCCCCGGCGCGGACGCCGGCCCTTTCTCCGGCTCCTGTCGAGGGGAGGGATAAAACCAATCGGGGTTAGCTTTCGCCTGGTCCGCCGCTCCCTTCCTCTCCTGGAGGCGAGAGCTGTAGAGCGGCTGGGAAGCGTCTCTCCTCGCCGTCATCTCTCACTGCCTCTAGAATAAAGACGGCTGGGTTTTCTCGAGTGTGTGTGGGCTGGTAAACGCACAGGGGATGTAGCATTTCGCGGCACAGTGGGGATGGGCTCCACCGCATATAAAAACCCCACAGTCCCCGCTCGGCTGATGGTTATGGCTCCAGCTAGCACGGCCAGTCCAGACTGAGGCTAGAGACCGCCTCACCCACTCCGTGAGCCGGCGGACATGTCCGCGGCACGGCAGACCCTAGCGGCTGTTTGACACCAACACTGCGCCCGAGCACTGCCAGTCTTACATCGGCTTTTATTTTGTCTCAAGTCAACTTTCACGCTCAAGAACTGTGTTCGAAGTAGGCGGTGACCACCAGACACACACACACACACAGCCCACCATCAGCCAGTCAATAAGAAGCGGCGCTCAGGAGAGTGCTCACGATATCGCCTATAATCAAATAGTAGTGAGACTGTCTCGATGATAAAGGCTGTGCGAGCATCTGACTGGGAGATACTGTAGTGAGCCTGAGACGGTCACTTCGGTGGATCTGTCTACCAAATTTACAACAATCCAGTTTTGTTTGTTTTTTCACATTCTTATTTAAGTCAATGTGTGTGTGTCTATATGGCATGACAGAGTTAGAACTGCTTTCCACACAGCGGGCCAGAGGATATGACTTCCACAAGGAAGCGGGCAGAGTAGTAGACACATAGATATCCTCCTCTCGTTGTAGAGAAGTTCCCGGAGGCGACGCAGCCACGGCGGGCAGCCAGGGAACAGCAACACGCTGCTCCCTCCAGCCTGCTTCTACCGGCCGCCTGAACATCGCCACTGTCTTTCACTTGTCTGCTGTACCATGAACACACAAAGAAATCAAGACATCCTACAGTGTACACGGCTTTTCTAACTGTAGTCCACTACACTGATCGCGGGAAAGCACGCTGTAGGAACACTGTCAGAGGATGAAAACTCCTCTGAAGTCTAAGACGAGATCAGCGCAAACTCCTAATTAGACCACATGAGTGCGTTATAGTAAGATGTCTGTTCTCTTTTCTTTAGGGGAAACCGAGAAGTGACAGAAGAAAAAAAAAAGAAAAAAAAGTCTCCAGTGTTGAATTTTACTGACCAGTTCCTCCCAGGCAGGGCTGCGGGTGTAGTGGTAGACATCCTCCATAGTCCCAGACCTCTGTGTCCGCTCCGGGGAGAAAAGAACCGAATCAGGGGAAGGTGGAGGAATTCACAGCCTGCCTCTCCGCCCTTACACCACTCATATGCGCAATGATTAGATTGGATTTAATTCGTCCTCGTCCCCCCCCTCCACTACTTCAACAGCCCCGCTCTCCTCTTGCCCGATGTCTTCCTCCGTGGAGCCGTGTGGAGGGCCGAGCCTATCAGCGCTCCACGTGATAAATGTCAAACCCGCTCTAACGCGCCACGGGCCGACGGCGATTACGCGCGCGCAACGGAGCTTCTGAGTGCGTGTGTGTGTGTGTGTGTGTGTGTGTGTGTGTGTGTGTGTGTGTGTAGGGGGGTCTCTGTGTGTAAATGCAAATGCCGACATAGATTTAAGTTTTGCCCTCGGTATTCTAATTTTAGAGAACATGGATTTCCCCCTTTTTTTCCCCCCTCAATTTCACCCTGTTCTCATGTTATTTGATTAAAGTACAATCTCGTTTTCTCCGTCCCTTCATACCGTCTTTGAACTCAAAGGTCAACTAATGAAATGATCCATTTTTAAAAGTTGTTTATGAGGGCTTAGTCTAGGCTGCTTGTTGTAAAGCAACATTTGTTGAAACCTTCTTACATAAATTGACTACTTGACTCAAATCTTTTTTATGGGTATGTATTTGGAAAACTCTATAGGGTAACACTTAAGTATTATGTCATAAAGAATCAGTCATATACATCCACCTATAGTATCTCACTAGACCTAATGCAGGAACGATATCTTCACCAATGCAACAACTAGGCCTAAGGTATTGTCATCATCATGATGCCTGAGTTATAATTTTTTGTTGATGTCTTCTTCACAGGTAAAGCTGAATTTAAAGGGACAGGCCAACAAACTGAGCAACCAAAGCCAGTGCAACTCCAAAATTATGATCTCATTTTGCACTTGAAATTTTTCCAAATATATGATACCTGAATAGACTTTAGCTGACTTTATTTGAGGGGTCACACGAAAAGGCCAAAAATGGTTAATGCATGTTACTTAACAAACGTGCAAACACTGACAGGTCATATGGTATTTTTCGGTGTTAAAGGCAGACCAGGGCACCACTTTATTTGAAGGACCATAAACCTGATGATGAAAAAAATAATGCTTAAGTAATCATGATGGAATTCAACGGATATGGATCTTTTACAAACCTAATTTGCACTTGTACATATTTTTTATTCTATTTCATTTCATTTATTACTCAATATTTTATATTTTGATGTTTATTGCTGTTTGCACCAGGGATTTGAGGGAAACGCTATTTTAATTCTGTCTATGTCCTGTACATATAACAGCATTAACAATAAAGTTTGACTTGACAACCAGATTGTGATGTGCCAGTTTAAAGTACCTGTTATTTCTATATTGTTATTTATTAGCCCTATTTTTCTTCTTTTTAAATTATATCCAAAAATAGAAAGCTGCAGGTTTATAACATGCTGAGAGTTAGAGGGACGTGAAATATTATTTGAAATTGTTTTTTGGATTCATACCATATTTAAAGCATAATGAAAGTATTTAGAGAAGGCTTAGTGACATAGAAACAGACAGCAGGGATATGGTAATGCAATGACGTAATTCAAATAATATAAAATATGTAAACATCAGCACTTTCTTATAGATAGCTATACATAGCCCAGTGGTTCTGTGTGGTCCAGGGCCTCCGGTCTTTCGGGGGGTAGGGATTTCAGCAAAAATTGTATATTTATAATTCCATTAATAAGTCACACAATGACAGATTGTACACATTTTGGTCTTGAGTTTCATAAGTGTTTTGTGCTCAAACTCTAAAAGCAATATGTTTATCAGAAGTGACTGCGGTCTAATTTGTGTCAGTTTAGGGGTCCTTGATTTGAAAATGAGTGGAAAGCTTTTGTATTAAACATCTGAGATAATGAGATTGATAACTAATAACTAATATTAGTCTTGGATTGTTCTGTTACTCAAACACAGGCTTCACATGGGCGCATTGGCTTCATGTCACATAGGCAGACACAACAATCCACACAATCAACACAAAAATAGACTGACATAAACTGTCGATATTATCAATATCAATACAAGGTGAGAATGTGGCAATATTACATCTAAAAATACTCTGCTAGAGCTTGAAGGCACTTGTTGTGTTCTTTAATTAACCAGGAACGCAGAACTACGATTGTTTATAATGATGTTATAAAATGCCGGAACGATCGGAAGCTTTCTCAAATAATGAAACAACGACGGAAGACTTTAGCCCCGGACCCACTTGTCCCTCTTTTATTATCTTCCGACTAACACAACACAAGCTGACAGAAGTTATGAAATGGGTATAAGGCCGGTCGGGACATAACTTGCAAAGAGGCTATTGTACTGTATTTTTATTCTTTTTTTATTATCATGTGTTGGATGTCAAAAGCATAGTTTAGATATGCACTCCCAGATATTATGTAGCGGCACAGCCGCGGTCGTCGCTTCGAGAAGAATGCGGAATATTCTGGGTGCTGTCCTGGGAAGAGACGGCTGGATGTGGAGAACACATGAGGTCAAACTTATCAACACATCCTCAGGTGACATGCCTATTTGAAAGCAAGCTGCACCACAACAAATGCAAGAGAGTGCACAATGTTTAATTGTTGTCTTTCTCTTTAATCTGAAACAGCAAATCACAAACGAGTCGTTTACATGTTGTCTGGCAATGGCTAGATAGAAATTAACCTTTACCAATCATTAGCTTTTCTATGTTGAGGAGCAATGGAACAGTGGTAGCTAAGTGACACAATGTTAGATTAAGCGCTGTGAGGCTGGTGTGATAGTAACTTTAGCATATAACGTTAGCATGACCAGGAACACAGTCAAACGTTAACAATTAGGTTAAAGGTTACAGGCAGGTAATTAGCAACGTCAGGTCATATTACCCCTTATCGCCAATTTTAACCTCTAACATATAGTTATTTAAGCGTATATAATCGTTTTTATCATTAAAAAGTTTAATTTAGCTAACTTCCAAACTGCGAAACAGGTCGTTTATCAAAACGTAACTTACTGCTGTTTCGATGACATTTGTTTCCCGAAGAGTTCTTTTTTCATCAGTTTGCCACAAAAGTATGTCGTGAGCTGGCAACAGAGGAATGTATTTCACACTTCCCATGTTGCAATTCTTGATTGGACAAATAAAGATGGCAGCCAGAAATAACATATCGTATTTTTCTAGGATGCATCACCGAAATTTCATTTGTTATTATCAGGGCCATTCATATTTATTCATAAAAATAATATTATTACACACCATTTTCATATACAATAATGATACGTTGTACAAAAAGAACAAGCAGGGTTGGCTACTTCTACTGCCATCATGGCAGCTCGGTGGACAGCAGTAAGTTTCAACAAATAAACTCAAGGGTTTATCTGTGTAGGTCTTTTTCACAGCAGACATTTTGACATTCACGATTGTCTGACGATATTGAAGATGTCTCCACTGTTCAAGTGTAAGCTTGATATTGCGTGAGTGAGTCCATATGCTTGATACCAAGAGCCTGAAACTGAGGCAGCTAAACGGAATTCAGCCATCCCTCATTTTATCATTTGCACATGTGCTATTCCTACTGTCCTAAAAGGACTAATTGTGCAGCAGTCTAGATATTTTTCATACCAACTGGATTGAAAGACTGCTTAAACGTATTCACTACAGCAGTAAGCTATGTTTACTCAAAGAATAATTTTTCAAAGTCACATTTGAAAAAGAAAAAAAAAAGATAAAACATGTTCACTCAAAAGTCTCAAGTCTGAAAATAAAGGAGGCACAAATTTGGGCTATATACATTATCACCTAGCAATATATTAGCCACCTGCATTTTTGTATTGTGACTGTGTCAAATGTATCAGGCATGGGTATTACCAATAACTTAAATATCAATAGAAACTGTTGTAGTAGTTCCTCCTCACTGTTACTAGAATTGCCTCAAATATTGATTACCCTGATTTTTGCAGGTGACACAGTGAAGATTGGGGAGATATCTTACAAACTCAAAACGCCCCGGAATCCAGAACTTGTTCCTGTCAAGCACAGTATGTAACTTATTCTTTGTTTGTAAATGTTTAGTGATACGTCTGCAAGGAATGAGAAGAGGAGGGGCAAAAGATATACCGTAATTGAAGTCACTAAAAGGTTTCTTCATTTGCATTTGCTAGTTTCAGACTCCTTACCTCAGACAGTGGCACAGCACCTACGATGGATTATGCAGAAAGACCTGTTGGGTCAGGATGTGTTTCTTATTGGTCCCCCAGGACCCTTGAGACGATCCCTAGCTATGCAGTATCTTGTGAGTACACACATAACACACATGTGCATTGACTGATGTCACGTTTGGTGTTGTTGCTTAGACTTACATTTCCTGGAGATTTACCCGAATCCTAAAATTGCCCTAACCCTAACTTAAACTCCGGCCCACTATTCAGCCTTTTCCCGATTTTGAAACTGTATATGTTGTATCCCAATCATGTAAATTTTTTTATTTTTACATACCTTTACATTTTGTTGATTTTACGCTGAATGTTTAGACAGTGTCTCACCTGTATTTTGGACTAGATGGTTTTTTTTTATACAGCAAATGCTTAAAATTCTGTGGGTCTCTGAAGTGCTGTATGAAGCAAAGGTTTTTCCCTTGTCTTTGACCAGGAGCTGACCAAACGGGAAGTTGAGTATGTTGCTCTGTCCAGGGACACTACAGAGACTGATCTGAAACAGAGGAGAGAGATCCGCTCAGGGACGGCCTTCTACATAGACCAGGTAAATCCACTGTTCTTTGGATTTATACTTTGTCAGACAAGCAGGGTTTGAAATGAACCCAAGTCGTGTTACTTTTACTATTTTTTACGACTATGTTTCTAGATAAAAAATATTTTTCATACTGTGCATTCACATTTGGACAGTAACATTTGAATGTTATTGTTATGTGCATCACATGTTCTTTTAGAGGGAATGTGAATGTCTGTTTTTGTGTTGCCCTTGTGATAGACTTATGACCTTGCAATGTCCCTGGCCTCCCTTTCAGTGGATGCTGTCATTGTTAATTCTATTCATTTAAACCAATCAGCCACACTACTTAAAGGACTAACAGGTGAACTGTGGTGTGCTCCAATATTCTCAGCACGGGACACCACACACATAAAGATTATCTGTCTCACGGCCGATCTAGAATCTATTCTTCCTGATTGCGTGATCACACGTGATCTACAGTAACCAATGGCAACAACCACAGCGTCACCGGGCTCTTCATGAACAGAAAAGAGCATAGACTGTATATAAAAAAGACTAAATAAACATTTTAAAACATTAAAGACATGGAAGACATAGAAGAGGGAATGATGGTAGTCCTCGGACTATTCCTGTCTGAAAAAATCCGAAAAAAAAAAAAAAGAGAAGAGAGTGGAAAAAATCCACGACAGTTAATGGTAACACATAACGGTTAACGTCAGTGCCGACACTAAACCCATTAAAAATTGCTTATTCAAACACCCCGATAGGAAAAGTTAGATCTCACCTCTGTTTTTATTTACGTCCGCTTCCGTGTTCCTCAGTCAGCTGGTTGGCTACGTTGCGTTTCACATCACATTTCACAGAGTAGTGACTCAGGAGTTGTCGGCTTTCCCCACACACATAAAGATTTTCCATCATAAATATTGAACAAGTTTAACATTTACAATTGTCGGCCGCCACCTGCTTCTGAGCTTCCATGCTGCTGGAGCCAAATGAATGCAAGCAGCACTAGGCAGAAGGGGGAAGAAATTTAGACCTGACAGTGGGTTTGCACAGGTCATTACAAACATTCTTTCATTTAGATTCCGCTTAAATATCTGTATAACACTGTGAAGAATTGATTATACTTATACTAATTGTATACCAATACATATACAATTTACTTTTTCCACAACAGAAATTGTATTGTGAAATTATATTGTGGAATAATTATTGAATTTGTATTATCTTCTCTATTCTTCTCTGAAATGCACAGTTAAAGTACGACATAAACTCTCATCACAACAGTGGTGCCTGCCCTTATCGTTCCATTCTGTTCCTTTCCATGCCAGTTTTTGATCGATCAGGCTTTATGCAAACAAACACCCCCACACTCTGTTGACTTTGTAAGTCAAGTAACCACGGAGACCAGCAGTTCCTCATTATCCAGGCAGGCTTCTCTAAGGGGAACTTTCTGTTCTCCATTCATCTCCATTAGTTTCTTGTGCGTACAGAAAAACAGTTATGGAAAAAGAAAACAAAATCCACATACAACTGGGCATTAAAACTATTGGTTGGACTTTAAGGAGCTAGCAGTGACAAATGATGATAAGCTGTGATGATTAACATTCACTCAGTCATGTCATTACATACTGCTAATTAGCACATGGCTTGCTCTGTGTGTAAAAAAAAAGATTTTAAAAAAAAAGAAAAGTTGCATAACACTTTAAATATTAACTCCATGGAAACTGCTTGAAGTTATTCTTACCACAGTTATCCTTAGACTTCTGAGGATCTTCTGAAACATGAAAACACATGGCTAATTAGTTTGAGTTTCTTCTGATTAGACTGAAATTTGAAGGTTCTCAGTTACTATAGAATATAACTCCACTTCCTTCAGTGGTATCTTCAGAAAGTGCTATTCTATGAATATGAATCTACAGTGCTCAGCGTAAATGAGTACACCCCCTTTGAAAAGTACCATTTTAAACAGTATCTCAATGAACACAAAAACAATTCCCAAAATGTTGAATACATATAAGTTTAATATAACATCTGTTAAACTTATAACATGAAAGTAAGGTCAATAACATAACTTAGATTACACATTTTTCAGTTTTACTCAAATTAGGACGATGCAAAAATGAGAACACCCCACAACAAAAACTACTAAATCTAGTACTTTGTATGGCCTCCATGATTTTTAATGACAGCACCAAGTCTTCTAGGCATGGAATGAACACGTTGGAAACATTTTGCTACGTCAATCTTTTTCCATTCTTCAAGAATTATCTCTTTTAGAGACTAGATGCTGGATGGAGAGTGCTGCTCAACTTGTCTCTTCAGAATTCCCCATAGGTGTTCAATTGGGTTCAGATCAGGAGACATACTTGGCCATTGAATCACTTTCACCCTGTTCTTCTTCAGAAATCCAACGGAGGCCTTAGATGTGTGTTTAGGTCAGGGCATGTGAGCGGAGCGAGCGAGATATAGTCGGAGTGCAGAGCGGGTTTTAATCCAAAGGCCAGAACGATGGTTCCATTTCGCTCCAGTTCCGTTCGGATACCGCTGGCAGTACAAGGCCATCCACTGGCTCAAACAGACAGAACACAGAAAGAGGACGAGATGACAACCTAAAACAATCTACTGTTCTTTACAAACTGAAAAGGGTTTCAATTGACAGGCTCTCTCCAGCAACAAAGCTGCTGCACGTCAGTTTAGGCCACATCAGGCAGTGTGCCCCAGGCTAATTCGGTGGAAAACATCAGGAATTCTCCCTCTTTTAAATTTCAGCGAGCGTGGAGCGATTTCACTGGAGCTGAATGAAATTTTAGGTGAGAGCGGTCTTTGAGCGGAGCTGTCTGGTATAACTTTGAGCGATGGAGCGAAGGAGCGAACACCCATTTAAGCGGGGAGCGGAGATTCTCGCTGCTCAGCTCCGCTCACATGCTCTGATTCAGGTTCATTGTCATGTTGGAAAAGTGCACGACGACCAAGGGCACGGAGTGATGGTAGCATCTTTTCTTTCAGTATAGAGCAATACATCTGTGAATTCATGATGACATCAATGAAACACAGCTCCCCGACACAAGCAGCACTCATGCAACCCCACATAAGGACACTGCCACCACCATGTTTCACTGTAGGCACCATGCCTACAGTAAAACCCTAACCCTAACCCTAACCCAACATGAAATGGGAAGGGGTTTTCTGCACCCTTTTATAGTCAGCTGTCTGCTGGACACCTGTGTAATGAACAATTAGACTCGACTGTGGTTGATTATTGTTAAATTAGACATTTGTAGTCTATAATTTAGCCTTGCTCCAGAGAATTTCAGTGGGGTGTACTCATTTTTGCATCACCCTAATTTGAGTAAAACTGTTATATTATTAACCTTACTTTAATGTTATAAGTTAAACAGATGTTATATAAAACTTAGTCTTGTTAACATTTTGGAAATTATTTTTTGTGTGCATTGAAATATTGTTTAAAATATTACTTTTTGAAGGGGATGTACTCATTTACGCTGAGCACTGTATCATATACTGTGTATACAATTAGGTCACTGGTCAAGATACTTCTATTTTGCGAAACATCTCCAGACCAGAATATTCTCACCACCACGTTTCACTGTTGGTTTGAAACACTGTGGTATCATTTTCTTTAATGTTCATCTCCTTAAATACACCCATGTGTTACTGCCATAAATCTCTAACTTGTATTCATCAGTAAAAATGACTTTTTATCCATTCATCCACAGGGAAATTCTGGTCTTTCCTTTCCACATCAAGCTTTTGATTTTGTTTACCCTCCTGGGAAGTGATTTTGAAAATGGTTTAGTGTAGCCATGATGCTGAGAAAGCCCCTGTTTTCTTGGAATAACGATTTGACTTATGACGCTTTAACTTACTTTTCTGAATTCTCAAACTTCCTGATTATTTATGGTGAAAATATTAGCGATTTTTAATATGGGCTCAAGGCTTTTGGACCTCTATAAAGTATGTATAGCTTTGTCATTGGAGCTTGAGATGTAAGTATACTCTACTCACTGAAAAAGATGTATCTGTACTGCATACACTTCCTGGAACCCTGCACTGCAGCTTAGCAGTAATTTCTACGAGCGCTTTTCTAATCAAATAGAAAATATGGTGGCATACTTATGTGCCAGGGCAGATTAAGTCTTGGGCTGACATCCTGCAGATTTGGCAGCTGTGTTTGGCTATAGCAGATTTTTCTAATTTGATACTTTTAGTTATATTAAGAAGTCAGATTTACATGCAATCACACTTTTGTGAAAAGTACCTTGAGCAGCAATTTTCAGCAGCATTATTGGTTTCAGTTTGGTGATTATCCATACAGTCTGTATAGATAATCATCAAAATGAAACCAGTCCAATAGTTTCATGGCTATGTACCAAGCAAGGAAGTCATAATAACACACATCCAGTACAATATAGATTTTATCTGTGTACAGCCGGAGCATTGATAGTTATTTATCTAACAGAACTGGTGTTCTGAGTTGATTGGCTATTCCAGAACACCTTCTTTTTTTTTAAAATGACAATTCTAGCCCCCTTCACAGCTGCACTTCATACGGGTTACTGTTGCACCACTGCTATTATAGCCAAGTGAGGTAGCACTATGAAGTTGAAATATCTTCTGCTTTAGCACATTAGGAAAACAAGGCCCAAGAATACAGTATATATTTATATATAGACATACAGTATGTTGACTGCCACACGCTCTTGCTTCTAAACACAAAAGAAGTAGAGATTTACACTTATAGATAGTAACGGTTATATTCTGGTACGAAGCCTCAGAAAGCTGTCACTGAGTGATTAATTGTTTCCCGTGTCCACTCGTCCTTCTCCAGTGGTGACACAGTAATGTATCTACCATGGCTGGTTGATACATTTTCTGTTTCCTGTCACAAGATGAGTTAACCCATCCATTCAGCTCCCTCATTCTCATTGGTCTCGCACCTTCTCATCAAAATGAAAACTGGTGTCCATTGTTTCCATGGAAGCAGCTCATGAATATTTTAATGGTCTAAGGACGGAGGGTGTTGTTTGCCATATAGGAGGAGGATTGAAATGCCCCTTTATGCTTATATTTGATATTGGGCTATTTAAATGAAATTGACATGATCTTACTAGATACAGCATTATTGATGGTACTAATAGTTACGAAAATATTGCTTATTTCTGGTCTCCCTCAAATCTCATGAAACTTTGGGCCATGTACTCAAATGTGGGCAGGGTGTGTGTTTGTTGGAGACGTGTAGGTTTATGAGTTGGTAGATAAAACTAGTTGATTTTGTCTGCATTAATTTGCCTGTGTACACGTTACAGCATCTGACACTAATTTTGTGTGAGGAACTGAAGTTGTGTGGGTGCAAATTAGCAAGCTTTCTCTTTGAGAATAGTTTGGTGTCGTAGGAGGTGTGTGTTTGTGTGTTAGAACATCTAGAACATCCAAGTATTCCACAGGGCCCTGTGCTGATTTGGAGCCCTATATTCAGACCTAACGTGTCAGTCCTTGTGCTTACTCTTTTCCTCCCCTCCCTCCACTTCGCTCTTGGTCTCTTTAGCACTTTAGTTCCTTTTTTTTTTCATTTCCTCATTCAGTCCAAGCATCAATTCACGTCGTCCCAGCAAGTTTGTATGAAAGACTCAGTCACATGGATGCAATTGCATGCTTGTTGTATTTTTGACATCTCCAGTCACCTCTCTCCAGTTAGCAGGCTCTTATGTAAGGCAGCTTACTTCAAACCCACACAGCAAATAAGACTCTATTAGAGTAATAAAAAAGATTGCCATCTCCTCCAGAGCTGAATTTGAACTGAAATTAGTGCACATCTAACCAATTATTAGCCTTTTTTTAAGTTCTTTTAAAAAATGATTGCTTTTCCTTGTCAGTCTAATGTAGCAAACAAACACCAAAAACCCTAACCCTATTCAAGGGCAAGTACTCTCAGCCATGCACAACGATTAGCAGCAAAACCAGGCAGAGCAATTAATAAAAAACATTGTTTAAAACAAAGTTTTTGAATAACAATTACTATTTCAGCTTCAAAAACTGCAGTGGTGTGGGCCTAGACAACAGAGAGTGTCAGCACGGTTGGCATGGTTAATGATGCATAACTTGTAAAGGTACAAACTGCAGTAGTCTGTGTAAAAAAAAACAGTTACCAGGTATTTGGGTCATAGAAATGGAACAGAACAATTCTAAAACATCAGTTGTATGACTTCAGCAGACCTATAACCAGGACTACCCAAAGTGGGGCCGGCAGGCCAACCCTGGCCCGCCTTAAGGTTCAATTTGGTTGAAAGCCTTTTAGTCAAGTGTGCCAAAAATATTCAAATCTGCTTGACCGTTGAGTTTAGACAATATAATTGAATCCTAAATCTATTAGTATAAATCATGCTTCACATCATTTTAAATCTCAGCTGTGGTTAAATCGCTATTATACTGTATGGCTCACAGCTTGCCTTAAAGCATACAGTAATGATTTGACTAAGGATTTGTATGCAGTGCTTCACTTTTGGTCCTCCTTATCACTTGCAAAGTTGGGTCGAAAAAAACAAAACATATCCCAGTCCCACAAAAGTTGTTAGTAGAGCGCACAGGACATTTGTTATAGAATGTCAATTAAACAATACAGAGTCATTGCAGTAAAATATATGGGTAATGGCTTTTATATTTTGCAGTAGGCCTATGACTCTTGATATTCATACTCATCATCTTTCCGATATTGTCTTCATTCAGCTACTGTATTGCTGACTGTTTACTAAACTCTTCTCGGTATCTGGAGGGATGGTGTTCTTAATTCTGTGCAGTTTGGTTCAGGCAGAACACAAGGCCTATCTGTGCTTCCCCGTCCCCTTACCATCCTGCGTCACTTACATTTCTAACAATTATCTGATTACAGCCTTTGTGCCGAAAATGGATCAAGAGTTAAATATAGAGCATCTGGTCCTCACTATAGTTTTATGGCTCTGCTTCCCACACAACCTGCCACGCATTTACATGTTAACCTAATTATATGGCCACTTGCTCTGTGGTCCACCCAGACAGCTAAAGTTTCCTGCCTTTTGACGTCAGATGTGCTTTTTGATGCTGAAATTTGCGTCTACACACACACACACACACACACACACACACACACACACACACACACACACACACACACACACACACAGTATAAACTAACCCAAGAAGAACTATGTTGTTCATCCCACATTTGGTGGTAGAAAATAGGCCTTCCTAAAACAGCTGAGACTGTGTTGAAGCTTGGTTTGGAGGATGTTCTGAACACAATAACCTGAGGACATCCTCAGGAAAGGCTTTATGGTAAGCTCATGCAGTCACTAGAGCATGGGCAGTGAGAACTGATACACAGTCAGATTGCTAAATTTTTTTCGCATTGTTAACATTGACAGTGTAAGAAATGGTGCTGACAATGAACATTGAACTGATTGCAACATTAGGGTTTATATACCAACATCTCCCACCCCCCCACCCAATTATTTCTGGAGTATTGGTTGAATTTACTGATTGGTCTCGGCTTTTCATGTGTTTGTCCACAGTGCGCTGTTAGAGCAGCAACACAAGGTCGAGTCCTGGTCCTGGAGGGGCTGGAGAAGGCAGAGAGAAATGTACTGCCTGTCCTCAACAACCTTCTGGAAAACAGAGAGATGCAACTGGAGGATGGACGCTTCCTTATGTCAGCTGAGCGTTATGACAAGCTGCTGCAGGTCAGAACAACACTCTCGCCCACAAAAGTCAGACACTTAGGATGGTTCAAAGTTCTTCAAGTGATATTGAATGTATACAGGGAGAAAAGTCTAGTGTTCACCTCTTAGTGCTGTGCACCACACATGCTTTCCACCGTTTAACCAGCAAAATGGACTTGGACAAGCCCTAAAGACACTAGCGTACTGGGCTTTAGACCATGACCATCTAAAATTTGGCCCGTACAGTGCTCCCCTTGTATTAAGATGAAAAATCCTATAGCCATAATACTGTGTGACATTCAGTTGCCATGTTCCTGTAGCATCTTGCATTTAAAAATCCATTAAGTGTAAAATGGCGTGTTCTAAACAATATAAAAGGACTGGAGTGTTTATACCTTGATGCACTGCAGGAACACACCAAAGAGGAATTGGACAGCTGGAAGATTGTCCGTGTAAGTGAGGACTTTCGGGTGATCGCTCTTGGTCTTCCTGTCCCCAAGTACAAGGGCAACCCACTGGATCCTCCTCTTCGCTCTCGATTCCAGGCCAGAGACATCTACTACCTACCATTCAAGGTCAGTCCAGGAATTAACAGAATAGCAATCATCAAAAATTTCCCTTCATCAAAATGTCTCACAAAGGGGTAAACATTTCTTGGAAAAAAGTGGAGATCATCTCACTTGTTCTCCCAGCCGATCCTATTTTTCTTAACCTGAAAAACACACAGTAAGCACACTTTATTATCTCTGCCAGGCATAAGCCTGGAGAGGGTCATACATTTGGTGTGCTTGTGTGTGTGTGTGTGTGTGTGTGTGTGTGTGTGCGTGCGTGCGTGTGTCTTGTGATCATCTGTGACTGTGCTGAATTGCCATTGACTGCTGAACACTGAAGCCCCCCACACACCGCCCAGACCACTCAACCACTCCGTTGCCTCTTGTGTGACCCATTCGGCAGAAGAGTTGCATTGAACACACCGCTTTGACATTCTGCCTACTGCACAGTATCGTGTGCGTTCTGCGCTTGCGCGAGATGCAGTAAGCAGGTGGCGCTTGTGTTGTGAGTTGTAAACGAGAGGCTTATGCACGCAACTCTCTTTACTTTCGATTCGATTTAAGTTAAAAACAGCTGCATACTAAACATGTAGCGAGGCATTACCAGACGAACACAAATTAATTTGTTCTGAACGGACATAACAGCTAGTCTCGTGCTGGTACCGCAAAGCATTAAAACGGGGAATGACGGAACGCAGTGCATAGAAAAACAAAGCGCACACAGTATTCTGCCCCTCCCAAACATCGCGCTGACTTGCTAGCACACCACCAATCAGAACGGCCATTCAGCTGGCACTCGACCAATCAGAGAATCCAATGGCTCAGACGTCCAGCAGCCCTCCTCCTCAGACTTCGCATGCTGAATCAGAGCAGACAACGTCCAAGCGGCTCCGAAAGCTTCCAACGCAGCTGAACACACCAAACATATTTGTTCCCGACCTCGTCTGAGTCTCTCCAAACGCTTCAGACGTCCAACGGTTGAGCCGGTGTGCTCCTGCCTTTAACTGGCTGGCAGGGTTTGAAAGTAATCAACAGCTGTTTCAGGTGCTTTGCTAATGAGTACATCTTCCTCTTAATAATAATAATGATAATAATAATAATGATAATAATAATAATGATAATAATGATAATAATAATAATAATAATAATAATAATAATAATAATGATTTTAATAGTAATCCCTTTAAAAATGATCACATCATGTTCTGTGCATCACACAAAGGAAATGGGACATAATAGTGGAAATACTTATTATAGCCAGAATTGTTAAGATACATTTTGAAAGTATCCAAATGAATAATCTCACCTCCTCCTTTGAGAGCCACTCCTACAAAACATACGATCGTGCCTGTCTACTTAGGCACCGACTGACCTGAAGTTCTCATTGGCTAGTGGGGAAATATGTTTGGTTTTTTGTCTAATAAATACATCAAAACAACTTCTTTGGCTCCGGGACTGTGTGCTTTGTGCTACTAAATTGCTGAAGACCAGGTTCAGGGGCTGTGTTCTGTGAGCACAGGACATCTTTATCATTGCTAACTGTATCCAACTACCCCATGTCTCACTCACATGTACAGTAAGAAAACACACATTATCATGATTAATGTGAACATGACTATTGTTAGTACTCTTTGTTTCCTGTGTTTTTCTTTCGTTGTGGAAAATTGTGGTCATGCACACAGGCAGAGTATGCATGCATAGACTGGTATGTAGGTAAACAGGAAAGTAGGTGGTCCAATCCATTCATTCATTCCCCATGAAATTATTGGATGGGCTTGTTAGAGGCCTGCAACAGTTTCAGGCACTATCATTTTATTCTTTTAATTGTTAGGGGATTTTATTCATTGATTGCTGTCAATATGTTCAGGGATTTTCAATTTTTTACAACAAATAAGGTATCTAGAGTAACAGCTTTAATCCTGGATTTTGTGTTTTACGTTTGTAATTTTGGGAACTGGCTTTCATATTTTGTAGTTTGTGAGAAAATAATTGTAAAAGATTATTATTTTTATTTTATGTGTCAAATCACATTTCATTAGCATTTCACATTTTACACTGCATGTCTGATTTTCTGACTGCTACATCGTGTGATCCTTAATAGGCTGCCACTTTGTGTTTCTACCCTCTTAGCAAAGTTTGTAACAATAAATCTTTAAGATTTTCAACTTCTGTCCTTAAATGTGCTCCTATATGTCTTCCCAAAGTAGCAAAAGTACTCCATAGATCAAGTGTATTGGCCTGCAGATATTCTCATCTTGATTTCTTTTCAGGACCAATTGGAGATGCTGTACACAGCAGGACCAAACATTGCTGCAGAAAGGTAAATTAAACATGATAAAATATTTATATTATTATTTTTTGTATTTTTTTTTTTAAACTTTTGACTACTCTTGTGCCAGAGTGTCCCAGCTGCTGTCACTAGCCACTACGCTGTGCTCCCAAGAATCATCCAACCTTGGCCTACCTGACTTCCCTGTGGACAACTTGCTTCCCGCCCTCCATGTGCTGGTGAGAATCCAGATACCCTACACCTTCCTTAAACAGGTATAAAGAAAAAATTAATGGCATTTTCTGTGTTGTTGCAGAATGCTTTCCCCATGCTGTCCTCCCAGCAGCTGCTCCAGAGACTTTACCCCTACAGCAGCATCCTGGGCAAAGAAGGGCGCAGTGCTGTGGAGGGTGTACTCAGTGTAAGTCAAAATGTGAACAACTAGTTAAATGTTTCTGTCATCTGTATTTGGTGTCATGAGCAAGCTTGTTATGGTCTGAACGTAAGATAAGATACATATTCTATGGCACTCTTTTGTAGAGATTTGAGCTTTTGGATGGTCATCGTCAGCCAGCACCTAGCACCATTTTGAATGTGTCCAGGACAAGGGATCTTGAGGGGCACGCAGATGTCACATTACGTGTCGCAGACAAAGACATCACCTTTCAGGTATGATTGAACAAACTACTACTACACGCAGTATAAAAAAAAAAGTCAGTCTGCATAGCAGACCATTGAACTGCACTATAAGCAATGTGTGGGGCAAAGGGTTGCTTTAATCTGATCGTACATCAGGGAATTAAGGACAACTTTACTCCTGCTGCCACTGTTAAGGTGTCAAATGAATTTTTCTTGTATTTGGTTGTTTGCAGTCACGTGATTAAGATGGCAGGTAAAATGCAGATGAATGGAGATCATGAAAAGAACAAACACTTAAACATTACAAAGTAAGAAAACAGATGTATAGAAGTCACAGAGTTACAAAGTTACCTTAATGAAGTACTCACTGCAAAAAATTAGCGCTATCCAACTTTGCTCCTCCTCATTGGAAACAAAGGTTTGGCCAGTTGTACATGTCACAAACCAGAGGCATATTGAGAGACTGTGATAGTGCTCTCTGTGTAGCCTAGGTACCTACATGCATCACTTGTATCATAAATCACTTCTTGCCCTCCATCTGTAGTTTGCACCATAGCTACAGAATGTTGTGATATCATATGTAAACAAGCTATTGCATAATTTGCATGTAATGCATTCATTCAAATGTATATTTGTTTTTTTGTTATGTGGAAAATGGATAAATGACAAAATACATGACAGAGAAATACTGTTAAAGAAGAATCGTTTGTTATTTATATCATAAGAGTAGATAATCTGACTGTATCCATGAGTGTGACCACTTGGCCATAACCAAATTATGAACTAAAATATATTTTGCTGTGATGTCCACTGTGCCATTCAGGCCTCACACATGCAGATAGGCAGACACACTGTATCAGTTGTTTTCACTGATAGTTGACTCTGTTAAGTTTTTGAGGGGAACATCTTTATCAGTTGTTGGATCAGTTGTTCCTCTTGGATGAAAAACTAACAGTGTTTGTGAATGAGTCAGTGTGTGGGGTTTGCGAGAACAGAGATATTCCAGACTTCTAAGAATAGTCTTACTGATCCTCCAGCCAAACAAAAGATCTCACTTTTATTAACTCTTTGAAAATGTATTTTCTTTGTGCGGAAGTAATTATTCTGGCTTCCAATACAGCTCAAGGTTTTTTTTAGAAATACATCATTATCATAATACATCACACATTGGGTTATTTTAAAGAAATACTGTCCACAACTTATAGAACAATAAAGTTATCGCTTGCTCTTTCATGGTTAAGTCTTGTCTCCATCAAACCTTAGGTTCCAGCAGGCACCAAGGAGCTGCGTCTTCCCAGCAGTAGCCCTACCTTCATCAGTACGCCAAGCCACTCGCAGCTGATGGCTGAGATGATGCAGTCACACATGGCAAAAGACATATGTCTGATAGGAGCCAAGGTAGCCAACACATAATGTACAGAATATACACATACAGTACATGTGGTAATTGTGATCTTATGTCTTAATAACGAGTGTTTTCTATTTTCAAGGGTTGTGGCAAGTCCGTGATTGCGAGAGAGTTTGCTGAGATCCTGGGTTACAGCATAGAGCCAGTCATGCTCTACCAGGTAAATGAAAACATGTCTTTTAAAGATTCAAATAGTCTTTTTTTTTCTATAATGACTGGTGCCACCTGCATCTTCATTTATTTTGTTATCATGCAATGAAATTCGTGGATATGGCTATGTGGTGACTTGTCATAAGTGTGGTCTTTTTTGGGTGTTTTAAAGGCTGCATTACAGTAAAGTGATGCCATTAACTAAACTTGACCAGACTCTTCTACTTGTTGTAATACTTGTTCTTTACCAACTTAGTCATTATATTCACGTTATTGATTGTTAATACAAATGTTAATATTTAGTGAAGGTACCAGTAGCCATCCTGCAAATATATTGTCTAGAGATGTTCCATTTTCTTCCTTCCTGATACTAATTCTGATGTTCTTGACATTTGGTTACAGCCAATCCTGAGTACCAATCTGATACCCATGCTTGTTAAATATATATATATATATATATATATATATATATATATATATATATATATATATAGTCATAATATCAGTATTGAAGCATTTCCTATTTTCATATTGCAAAGTTTGATTTTGTCTCCCCGTCGTAGCATTTAAGAAGTGCTTCTGAGGATATTTCAAAATATCAAGCTATGAGATACAGCCATAGCTTAAGGTGTTTATTGTGTTCAGGGAAGCGTGTTACTGGCAGAAACTCTCACAGTTTGTGACCTCTGAATTCATGAAGGATGCTTTAACCAATATTGAGGAGGGTAGGCGTGGTTTCATGACAGATGACCTTCTAAAATATAAGTGTTTCATCAGAAGGAAAGGCTCTTCCCTTTCACCAGGATGAACTCCACTCGTGTCACACTTGTAGCAAAAGTAAGACACCATTCACATTCATTATGCAAGATAATGAACTGATCAGCTGATCAATTGATCAGTTGGGTAGTTGTGCATAGAAGTTTAAAAGTGATCATGAAGGTATTGGTTTAAAATGCAATTCAGTAAAGGTAAGCAATCTGACAAGTTTAGATCTTGACTGATCTTGAAGGAGTCTGCAATACTTTTCAGAGAGAGCACAGTATTTAATGCCCTCTTACTTCTGTTTCTGAACTCCATACAACCTCTGACTAGCGTATCTGTGCTATGTGACCATACCAACAGAGTGATATAGCTAGTATGTGAGTTTGTGGCATAGAGAAGCATCTGCCAAAAAAGAACTGTCTTTGATGTAATTATGGCACAATTTATATTCAGTGGCAGTTAGTATTTAATGGTGCAAATGGAGATGGTGAGGTCTGGCTGTAGTTTACAGGTCATTTTAGAAATGAGAAATACATAAACATGATTACAATGTAGTATGTTTTTTTTAAACTATTGCACCTGTTATTATTCTAGGATGCCTAGAATTAAAGATCATGGATCATGGTTGCGATTAAATAATAATAATTGTGATTTTTTTGGCAAGATCATCTACCTCTGCATTATACTGTACAAATCACCAGTATCATCTGAAGGATCTCAGTCATCCAGGTTATGATAATTCTTGTTTCAGTTTCTTGAAGACGCATCACCTCTCATCAATCATCAAGTAGCCAAAACAAGTCCAGTTGCCCTATGATATAGCGCTTGACATTCTTGAGTTTGAATGAGCACAAATGTAAAACCAGGTATAGGTACAGTATATGTCGGGATGGGAGCTTGTTTGTGGTAGATTTAGGACAGTAGTTTGGCTGAATAGACCCACATCTGGCTTCCGTTATTTGGGTCTTAGCTAGGGCTGAACGATATATCGTTATCGTATCTACATCTAGATATGAACATTCAAGATATTAATATCAAAAAAGAAACGATATAAACGATATAGATTTCCCCGCTCACCCTGCATGTGCAGCTCCGGCAGTCGCAACAAACATAATTTTTACGATTGCCCTTGAATGCACCGCTAAGGCCAGCCAACTACAAACCTCATTTCATGCTTGCTGTGGATCGACAGCTTAAGCCAACCAATGACAAACATACACTAGATTTAGAGACTTTTCAGACCCTCTTAGTGACTTTATTTCTAAAAAAGCGACTAGTGACAAATTTAGCGACTTATCCAGATCATCAGGGGAAAGATGAGAAATATATTATATTGTAATTCTCTGCTGCTCAGAGTCATCACAGTCCACGGCTCCTCTGCAGCAGCGCCGGGGTCTCTCCCCTCCCGAGCGGCTGTGCAGGCGGCAGGCCGGTGTGTTGGGGGCTGGCTGGGGCAGCAGGAGCGACACCGCGGCCGCTCTGCCGTTTACTCTGTTGATCCGTTAATTCTCTGACTTCTCTCTAGATTCCACTGGTACTTTACCGATAACCTGAAGCTGCTGAGTCTCGATCTTCACTTTCACTCTTCTCTCCAGATTAGGATGTCATCGTTCATCTTGTAAAAATGCACATAGTTCGTTTGATCTTCTCCCTCCCTTTACTGTTGTTGCTTTAAATATATTTGTCTCTGTAGAGAGTTTGTGATAATTTGGTAATGATTTCTCTATCAACCATTTGTATATGGCTTAAAATAATCTCTTTATTTTTCTGAAAAATGCTTGGTTTTTACCGAACCCATAGTCATATTGTATCATATTGACATCAAGATATCTGGCATAAATATCGAGATATGACAGTTTGTCCATATCGTTCAGCCCTAGTCTTAGCCCACCTGTTAGGCCAAAAATTGACAACGACTGGAAGATGGAGAGCAAATGAGGGTTTCTACAATTCATTTCTACATGAATGTGGAGCTTGAGAAAAAAACTCTCACTGTGTATGTGTGTGGACACAAGTGTGTTTGACTTTGTGGAATTCTGTGGAATGTAGTCAGCAGGGTGATGATTGTGCAGGAAACGGGTGTACTGAAGCCTTATGTATTAATGCCTCATGCTGCTGCTATTTTTAGCTGGCTGAGGTCAGGGGTGACTTGTGCTGCGGGAATTGAGGAATCCTATGCCGGGCAATTCATCTTGTCATCTGTGAAAATCCCATTTTTCGAAAACAGAGTGACACGTAAGGCTTGAGTGGAATATAAATTCATTTCTTGTCGGTGTGTGTCCTTTGATAAAACATTTAATAACCGAATAATAACAAAGCTCCTTTCTCTGTTCTGCAAGAAAAATGGAGCAATTATCTTTGAAAAAGCAATATATTTTAGAGTAGCAGTTTCCCTGGATAACTGACGACAGGGGGACAATATTTCACATTATTATACAGATATTTATCTATGAATTAACAGCAAGACAGGTAGGAATATCTGCATTTTCCCTCTACAGATGTACAACACAGGTACAAGCAGGTACAGCCACTCACATTTGCAAATCCACACAGCCTGATTTTATGTTATAGGGAGCAGCTTTGCAAAGAAAGGAAAAGGTGGATGAGACCCCATTTATACTCATCTCATTTTAAGTCTTAAGTACCATTAATCATTTGTAAAACCAGGAGTTGTACTGCCTGCTCCACATTCATCATCTCCTCATTGTTTTGACTCATTAAACAAAAAAACGACTCCACTACACACTTAACACACTACACCAAACACTACATAACACACTAACTACACACTCCAAACACGCTAAAAATCACAAATCTCTCAACTCTCAGTATCTCTGGCTGTCTCTACATGACAGTCGTTGCCTGTCATTCATCCGCCTCCGTCCCTCCCACAACTTCCTGTTCCTCAACAACCAAACTTGCGGCTTGGACACTTTCGTGACAAAAGCCCATTTGTACCGTTTCTTCCTGCACCAGACACAAAGCAAACGTGACGGCAAAGTTCGCGAAAAAGGGTGGCGGACATTATTTACCTTAAGTCCGGTTTTGGACCTACTGGTGCATCCGTCAACTCGGGAGGTGGGCCGTGTGGGTGGGCTAGCAGCTAGCTACACATGAACAGCCACAGATTCCGATTCCACTTTGTTGTCCGCGTCTCCAGATCTCCTCAGACCGGAACAGACTCGTTTAGTCTCATTAATCCACAACAGTCAGTTTAGATGCACAGAACAGAACAGGACCGAACCGCCTGCAAAATCCTGGTCCAACTCGTGCCGCTGCAGGTCTAAATCCGCTTGTTGTTGTGGGTTTGAGCTCTGCAGTGATTGGCTCTGGTGCGCACGTGACTGTGGTGGCTATCATTAGCAATGCTAGCAGAATTGGTAAATCATTTATGAAATAAATTATTAACGGTATCATTGCAGTCCAAACAAATGCAACTTTGCACACCCTTGAACCAAGCAGCAGCCATGTTGGAACTCTCAGGTTAGTCTGACCCGCAGAGATATGTGAGGAACACATACACAGACAGACAGACAGAGATTCCTTGCTTTTATAGAGAGATGTTCAGCTGGAGAAACTGTTCAGCTATCAAAAAATGGTCAACTTTGTTAGCACATTCAGGCTATTACTTGTCAGCCTTTTTGCCTTTTCAGCTTTTGAAGAGTTCAGCTTTTTCTGCAAATTCTTTACAATTCAGACTTGCGAAAGGTTACAAACCTCTGTAGGATCACATAGTGTACCCCTCTCATTATTAGTTCTTTATGTAGATTGCAGAGAGTTCTTCCGATTTCAGCATACATTGCTTAATACTGGCAGGAGGAGCAGCCCACCAAATTATAAAGGAAGAAAGTTCCTCACTGCAAGGTATTGCATGGACAAGCCCCGACGGCAGCATGCATCTACGTGCATGGACTGTGAGGGCCTGTTCATCGCTGCTTGCAACTTTAATTGTAATTAATGTTACTACTACTATAGCATTCAATGTGCAGTGTGCTTCAGCTGTCAGGTAAACATCTTTCCTTCACCAAGGTTCGATAGTGAATACATTTGTCCAGTGGTTTCCAGTTACAAAAGCTAAAATAGCTGGAAAAATACTGTGAAATGGACTCAAAACCAGGTCTTTGATCTATGGAGGAATCATTTTTTGTTGCCTTAAGATAGCCACACCCCACTGAGTCAGCCAGGAGTAAGATAGGGCCCCAAAATACAGTAGGCAAATCCTAAATTTGTAGTCCAACCCTGGGACCAAGCAGGACATGGATAGAAATATATATCAGACAAATCAGTTACTTTTGACAGTTGTTTTAGTAGGCCGTGTCTACCTTGATACTCTGCAAGTTGGCAAATCAAACTGACAGATTCATGATAATTGTAGGTTACTGAGTGCACAGAGAGATGGGAATAGTCATTTGTCCCTGTGGCCTAGTATACCAGGCACTCTGGATGTCAGAGAAGCTCGCTCAAATGAGCATCCATGATGTCCTCACAGACTCAACCTGTCTGACTTTACAGTGGTTGCTAAATAATTCTGTCCATTTATCGCCTACATTTAATGGGTCATGCCTGCTCTTGGTGTAATGGCTCCTCATTTTACCCTTAAATTATCTGACTTCATGATGGCACCAAATGGAAAATATAGAGCCTCTTATTGTCTTAATGAAAAATGTCTTCTTGCTGTGTAGCAGTTCGGTAATCACTGCCTGGAATAAATTGTGCAACTACGCTTTTATTCCCTCCACTGCCCTCTGTTTCAGCCCTGACACTGTAGCGTGATAGTGAGAATGACAGTTTGCTCCACAGATGTTACCCATGAAGAGGCAATGTGCTATTAGCTGTTATCTGGAAAGCAGATTTATCAAACTTAGCAGCAAGGCTTTATCACATGGGGATGTAGTTGAAGGAGAAAAACTGATCATTTTGATCTAATTCATTATACTTACTAACACACTGAACCACTCCCTGCATTGCTCTAAATCCCTTATACCCACTCTTCACTTCCAGGACATGACAGCCAGGGACCTTCTGCAGCAGAGATATACTCTCCCCAATGGAGACACAGCATGGAGGCCGTCTCCACTAGTCACTGCTGCCATTGAGGGAAAGCTGCTTATTCTGGACGGTATACACAGGGTCAACCTGGGAACTCTGGCAGTGCTGTCTAGGTACTTCAGTTTGCTGAAAATATAGAATTTCCATTATTTACTCACTGTGTTATTTTTAGAATGCTCTATTGCTTGTGTGATCTTCTGCATTCTGTGTTTTAGTTGTGCACTGCTGCCATCTGATGCTGTAAATTACAAACACACACACACACGCACACTCGCTCACACACACACATACATACACACGCACACACACACACACACACACACACACACACACACACACACACACACACACACACACACACACACACACTTTTCAGCTCATTTCACTGTCTTCTGTGTACCAGATTGCTCCATGACAGGGAGTTGGATCTGTATGATGGTACCCGGCTGCTGAGGTGGGACAGGTACCAAACACTAAAGGATCAACTACAGTTCAGTGACCACCAACTTCAAGAGAGGTACATGCATGGACACACACACACAGAGTAACAAATTATGTGTGGGAAGGGTCATGACCATTTTAGGACGATTTCTGAATCTGTATTTGCATTTAACATGGACAACAACACTTTCAGTCCCTGGCTTTCCAGTGAAAACAATGACTCCATTCAGCATTAGCAACATAACAGGAAGAAAGACTCACAGAGAGGGGCAAAGAGAGATATAGAGGGCAGTAGAGAGTAGAGACAAAAAATAGTATTCCAGGTAAACCAAGAGTTGAATGGAATGATTCTGATTTGTATTGCTGGCATCTTGAAGGCGCTGTGTCTCAGCTATACAGTGGACAAAGTGAATAGCACATAGAATAGAATAGAGTCATCATCTCACACTTTCGGAATATCTACAGAGAGAGATGGGTGAGTAAAAACATTCATTAAAATATAACGAGTCAGATAATGAATGGTAGAATTCTGTATGTTTCTGTTGAATCACATGAGTCTTACCAGGTGTGCAGACTGAAAAGAGCTTAAAGTTAAGAGTGCTTGCGTCTGCAATGGTAGGAGAAAATAGAAAAGTCTGGGAAGGCTAGTTTCAGTAATAGATTAATGAGCTGGAAGGCATAAGAGACAATAGAACACTGCACACTGGTTTGTACAACTGTGAGACCTTGTTTTACATTTTCTTTTAAAGTAAGGTGTTTTTGTGGGTGTGCATGTGTCTTAAAAACCCACCTAAGCTGGCAGGAAGGATGTTTGTGGTGGGGCGTCTGGGCTGAAATAACCCACTTCCTCTTCCTTTACTCCTGTGGCTCAGACAAAGTGTGTGCGTGTGTGTGACAGACAGATAGATATGACCAAATTTCCAAATAAATATTCCCCTATCTAGAATCTATTTCATATATATTTTCTATATATACATGTTTCTGTCTGCATACATAGATATAAACCCCCCCCCTTTCACACTGCCCTTTCTGTCTGTGTGAGAATTATTATTATGTGGACGGGGGGGACAGTTTCGCTGCGGCTCTGATCCGCATCTGGAGGTAGTGTCAGAGCAGCAGCAGAGGCGAGCCGCACTGTGTGAATGGAAAAGCCAGAGGCACAGATCAGGGGTGTGTCGGTCTGATGGTGTTCACAGTTTGATAACTAAACAGATCCTTCACCCATCTAATAAAAGAGAAATGTCCCACACAGGACTAAACAACAGAAATGTGGTAACTAGTAGTGTACTAGTAGCAACTTATATGAGGCAAAAAATACTGCAGTTATATGTGGAGAAGTGCCTGTCATCCTGTCTGTCCTACCAGCTCTTCATCACATTTCTGCATCACAAAACAGCATCAGTCCCCGGTTGCAGAGCCAGGTGGCTCTCGCAGTTGAATGGTGGTGATTATGTGATGCGATTCAAAAAACTTGAACTCACCATGTCTCCGCCCCTTGCACTATTGTGTTGTGTGCGTCAGGATCTTAAACAACACATTATAACAGCATCCATATGATATAAACAGAGGGTGGACACATGTTTAGGTTAACAGGTGGAAACTAGAAGAAACAGGTAAAAAAAAAAAAAGCAAAACACGCGGATGTCAACATCATGTTGTGTGCCGTCACGCCTCTTTTGGTTCCGCGGTTGACGCTGCTTGGTTCAGTGTGAACAAACAAAGGCAGAGAAATGGCGAGCTTTCACTGCGTTGATAATGTGGAGTCTCTGTGAAAAGGGCTATAGATAGACACTGTCAGTTGCCAAGCAACTTGCTGGTTCTTTCACATCCATCCCTGTCATATCTGTATTTGCTATGCCAAGAACTGCATAGTGAGAGATAATAATAACTTAAATCGTATAATTTTATTGTGAATTTGCAGCTAACTAAGAACTGCACTTATGTTGCCTCCTCTTCTGTTAACTGTGAGCAAACCACTCAGAGATCAGAGATTCTGATCGCAGTGAAATCTAGTCACATGCAGACCAATTTTATATAAAGGATAACTTCCCCAATTTTACACATTAAAGGTTACAGTTCTGCAGGAGTACAGCTGCATATATATGAAAAAGGGTCATATAAAGCTTTTTTGTCGCTCCAGATTCAGCAACACAAATAATGAAAATGAATAAAAAATTGTACCACATGTTGTCGTGTGTGACTCTACAGTGGCAGTGAAATTGTTACCAGTCACCAATCAGATTTGGATGAGGGCTTTTTAAATCATGTAATTCATATTTAAATTGAATTCATGTAACTGACTACATTACATGACTGAATAGAGAGCACAAAAAACGGTGACAGAATGCAAACAACCTGAGACAAACAAAGCTTTTATTTTGTAAGGCCTTTGGGATGGATAGTGGATTACAGTGCATGGTTAACCCCAGTAATAACAGCCTCCGACATCTTGTATGAAATATCTTTTCAGTAACTCATTCAGAGATGATGATGGTTTCAACGATGATGATTTAGCGCCTGCTTCCGCCCACAGTAGAGTAAATATATCCTGTTGTAGTGTGGGTGTCTCCGTGGGGCGATAGAGATGGACTTTGCTGTCCTCTTGAATCAGAGGATTACACAGCCAGCTGTCAAAAGTCATGCTCATGTCCCTGACATAGATTGGGTGGGACTCACACACACACACACACACACACACACACAACATGACAAACGTGAAAAAAAAAAACATACACCTGCAATTTACATCTACCTGAGGGCAGGTGTTCAACTATGTGTATCTTCTACTGCTGTTGTGTATCTGATATACAGTGTGTGTGTGTATATGTGTGTATGTTTATTTTCAGGTCAATCCACCCCATCCATCCATCATTCAGGGTGCTGGCCTTGGCAGAGCCCCCCGTTGTGGGTGCCAGTGCAAGCAGCAGCAGCAACAGAGGTCAGCAGTGGTTGAGCCCAGAACTGCTCACTATGTTCCTCTACCACACAGTCACCCCCCTGGCCAGAGCAGAGGAGATGAGCCTCATACAGGGACTGGTGAGAAGCACAGACACATACTGAGAGACAAAACCTCTGAACTTAACTCTCATACACACACACACACACACACACACACACACACACACACACACACACACACACTCGCATACACACAAAAAGAGGGAGTGAATATATCCTAACTTGCTTGTTTTTTAACTTCATTGCTCTTTGGCCTTTGAAATGCAAACTATCTAGATTGTTGCATCTGGCCACTGGCAGTCTTGCTGACAGGCACAGGGCACAGGGTAAGAGGTGCTGTAAGCAGGGCTTTAAGACCTCCAGCATGGTGCCGGAAAACCAGCATAGCAATATTTTGGTGAAGTGTTTTTTTTTTGTTTTGTTTTGTGTTTTTTTTTTTAGATCATGTTGCCACAGCACAACATCAAGTTGCCACAGCAGTGGTACTCAAGGTAACCAGGGCGTTCTAGCCAGTCAGAGCAGAGTAGGGCGGGCCTTAAGTTTTCAGCCACCTCGGACAACGTAGCCAGAGAGATTGATGCAACATCAGCCCAGAGGCACCCCTGCACACCTTTCATTCAGGACAAACTAATGCAACTGCCACAGTTGTTAGATTTCATCAATGAGACCAACATTAATCTCCTAAAAAGAATTTAACCAGCCAGCGGTAAACCTCTAAAAGCGTGCGGATAACTTGGCTTGTTTTCTGCCCCGGGATAACGATGGAGGTTGGCCCCGGGCGATCAGATCAGTAGACCGCCGCTGCTGCCGCTGTGCCAGCCGTTGCCCTGGTCCCCGGTAGCGGCTCCCATAGACTCTGCACTGGATTAAACTGTGACTTTCTCGCAGGAAAAAATATTAAAACTGTGACGTGTTAACAGCGCTAAAGCCAGAAACAGCTTTCGATTGCCGCGAACTGGTGGTAGTAATGCTAATTTCTGTTAGCCCGTCTGTGAGGTTTTACATTATACGTTAGCATTAAGCTAGCGGACTTTCTGCTCAGTGACACTGGCTGTGTTTTGAACGTTGTTTCAAACTATAGTGTGGGATTACCCAGATAGCAAAACCTTTTGGCTTCAGTTTGGCCCAAATCTGGCAAGGTTATGGTTGGGCTTCTGGGCCCTAAATGGCCCAAATTAGGCAAGCCAAAATCAATCACCAAAAGGCAGCCAAACTTCACCCAAAACTAGTTGTGGACTTCCAAAATACAGCCATAACTGTCCCAGAAGAGCCCCAAATCCCTACAAACCAGCCACAAAAGAAGCCAATGCCAAAACAACCCCCCACCCCTCCCCATGTCATACTTATTTACTGCTTTACTGGAAAAACAAATACGAAGATTTAAATCATTTCTTCTTCTTTTTTTTTTTAAATTAATTGCGTGGTCCTGGGAATGTCTGACAGGTACACAAAGATCAGTTTAGAATGCAGGCAAAAAAAACATACAGCAGTTCTAAACATCTTATATAACATACAACATAGGTTATATACCATTGGATTCAGAATAAATAAATAAATAAAGTGAAACGCTCGCCAAAATGCAACCAAGGCTTTTTTTGTGAATGTATATGAGTCAAACCTTCATGTAAAAGCATAATTACGATGAAAGAGGCACTTTTAAGATTTACCGTATTTTCGTTTTCGGGTCAAACTCATTTTCAATGGGAGTGCTTGGGGCACTTTTACGCTAGCATCAAAATCGCTGTTTTTTAAACACTGAGATCGCTCGACACAACATGAAACTTTGCTTGTAGTATCACCAGGGTCTCTACACATGAACACCAGCATTGAGAACTTATCTTAAGCTATACTAGCAAGTATCTGGCATGTTTTCTTCTAACATGAAAAATAGGAGTCAAAGAATAGTTTTAACTGTCAAGCATTGCATGCCGGGAAGACTTTTGATGTGCTTATCATTTTGCTTTAGAAACTTGTTTTAATAATTTGGTTGAACTCGGTACAGTACATTCATCTATTGTCAAGTTTTTTAAAATTGTTTTAGAGATGTGTTCAATTTTTTTTGTTCACATTCCCATTTATGGTAATGACAGTTGGCTGAATAAATTCTTGAACTGAAAACATCTATTCTAAAACAATATTTCTGAAACTAAATCCTCTCTTCTGTATCACTGAATACATCTTGTTTATTAGTCCTTCTCTTTTTCTTTTGACCTCACTATTTAGACTCCGAATGTTCCAATGGAAGCAGCAGAGCATCTGCTGCACCTCACTCACAGTCTTCGCAAGACGAACGATCCCACAGTAAGTACTAGTGTGTGTGTGTGTGTGTGTGTGTGTGTGTGTGTGTGTGCGCGTGCGCGCACTCTTCTACCAGTTTGTTTACGTGTGTGGCTGAATAAAGTCATTCATTTGTATGTGGTGCGTGCCATCAGGCACAGTCTCTGGCCTCTTCTCTCTCCACCAGACAGCTGTTAAGGATCTGTCGCCGTCTCTCTCAATACCCTGAGGAGAGCATCGCCCGTGCTGTCAATAAGGCTTGTCTTTCCAGGTCCACATAAATACACACATACGCACATCCCACTCAAATTCTCTTTTTCTGTGTTTTTTCCCAGGGTTGTGATGCTCTTTATTCATTTTTGATAAAAGTGCCAGCCAAACAAGGTGATTTTTAGTGCTGTATGATTGCAGGCACCAGTGATTAAGTGTGTCAGTGTGTATTTCAGGTTCCTGCCTAGTCTGGCCCGTGCCTCTCTCGAAAAAAGCCTGGACAACTGCTCTATACCGGACACACCAGATCCTGCTGACACTCGTGACTTCAGCTGTAAGTTCCAGTTAGCTGTCCAGATGAAACCTTTACAGCTACTCAGTGTTTCTAAATGCATTTCAGTTCATTCATTTGTCTGAGGCTTTGATGGGAGACCCAGTGGATCATTATCTGTGTGACAGTGCAAACCTTGTATTCAGTTCAAGGTTCAAACCTAAGTTGGATTTCAGTGTGTTATAATCAGTCTGCAAACAAGCACTTGTCATGTTTGATTTCTCGTTAATACAGTCAGCCAATTACATTTTTATTTACTGGCATTTTTGCACACAGATGCATGATGGATTTCCTCGTATCATACTCCCACCTTTGACTCTAAACACATACAGCTTAGAATATAGTTTTTCTAAAAGGTGCAGGTATGAGAAAAGATGAGAAAATAAACCATTCAAACCAAAATAATTTCAATTTCCTTAGAAATAAGAATGGCATGTACAGCTTAGCATTGGACTAACAAAGCTGTTGATAGATATGAATTCTATCAATTGTGGTAACCCTATAGCAACCTTCATTGAAGTTAAAAGAGTGATAATACATTTGCATTACTTATGAAACCTTATTGTATCAGTTACATTAATAGTAATGTGGGCTACTAGAAACTACCCTGTCAGTTTGTACTGAAATTTGAAGATGACATATATTTGAAATTGGGGTAACCGTAGCGTGACACACCAGATAGCAGTGATGTAACAACAAACCACCTAGGAAGTCATCCTTTGAAACTGTTTGGATGAGGACTAGAACAAATCATTGATAGGTGATTGGACAAACCGTGAACAAATCTGTCTATCACTATCTATCACAGGCGTAGTTCAGACAATCTGATAGCTGCAGGTACCACTAGCGGGGACAGCTGGAAAATCAAAACTCTGGCTAAAGCCAGTAGAGAGAGGAAAAATTTGAAGAAGAATATTAAGTTTTATATAAAGAAAAGCTGTCAGTCCTCATCTTTCAATATATGTCAATATAACCACTGCAATAGCAGGTACGCTCACCTCTTCAGGCAGTGCCATAGCAGCCTTTATTTAGTAGCCGCCATTGTTGTTTTTGGCCGTCTCTAGCTGTCAGTGACTGCGGTTTGATCGCATACGATAGCTTGAGACCTGCCAAGATGGATTTGCAAGATCACATCACTTGATCTTGAGAATCCAGCTGCCTCAAGTTAAGTGAATTTAGGCCCATCAGTGAATTTTATTGAAGAAGCTACTCTGATAATGTAGTTGCTTAAGACAATCAAAAGACCATATTTAAGACAAACACACTAAAACACAATCATGCATATACACTGAGTGACCACCTCTACTATATTTCTCCAGGTAGGATAAAGGAAGGTGTGCTGACTGTTGGCAGTGTGTCTGCTCCCGTCTACAAGCCTAACGAGAAAATTAAGGTTCCAGACGTGCTCTTCTACGATAATCCCCAGGTAATTACACACACACACACACACTAACACACACAGCTCATAATACATAATATACCTAGTAAGGAACATCTCACCAAAAACAAATCTGTAACTGCAATACAATTACCAATCCTAATGTGATTGTAAAAGAGAGATAGAAAAAATACTTATTTCAAGGACATGGCCCAGAAGACATTCACAACTGCTTTATTGTCTACTTGTCTAAGTGTGCATGCTGTAGGTGTGAAAAGGGGCAGAACTCCAAGTACACCCACATTCCTTCCAGTCCTGCTTTTGTCACTGTCCTTGTTCAGTTCTGTAATGGGCTTCTCTCTGTTCTGGCAGTAATTAGAGGTATTGTTCTTTTAGCGAAATGCAAGGAACCAAAATTGGAATTAAGTTCTCAGCCATAGCCAGTACACTTAGACAAACTCCTTCTACATCATGTTTTTAAATGCAACTTCAACTTATTGTGTTGAACTAACATCAGAGACATTAAACAACCTGTAAGCTGTTGTGTTTTAATTTCAGGTTCACATTTATTGATCTGTATCAACATAAGTGCCATCTGATTGTTATTACTAGCTTCAGGCAGCCAGTGAACAGTTTTAGGTTCCTGAGAGTCAATGTCACAGAGAAGCTGTCAAGGTCATTGTACAAAACAAACAGAAGAAATAAAGACAATTTTCTGCTTCATAAGGAAACTTAAGTAGGCTAAATTCTTGTCAACTTTTACAGAGGAGCGATAGAAAGCATCCTGACTGGAAAACATCAATGGTATTGTTCGTGCATGGCCCAGGACAGTAAAGCTCTACAGTGATGGATGAAAACCACCCAGAACTTCATTAGTACCCATCTATAGAGCATCAGCAATGATGAAATGAGAATTCAGCATAGAGCCCAAAGGATAGAAGACAACACTCACCCTAGTCACAGTCTGTTCAACCAACTGCTCTCTCTAAAAGCAAGGAATCTGTGTGTGTGTGTGTGTGTGTGTGTGTGTGTGTGTGTGTGTGTGTGTGTGTGTGTGGTTTAAGGGTGTGCAACATCAGATTTATTTGGACTACAATGATACTTTTAATAAATGATTTCATAAATGATTGACCAATTCCGCTAGCATTGTCAACCATAGCCACCATAGCCACGTGCATACCAGAGCCAATCACTGTAGAGCCCACCCCCGCGCCCCACCTTCTGAGTCGACAGACACGCCGGTGCGTCCAAATCACATAACCAATTTAAGATGACGTAGCAGCAAGACGCAGCCTCTGTGAGTCTCGGTTCCGACGTATGTCTTGGTGTGGCCTTCAAACTATATACCAGTTTTTAAATCATGTTGATAGGCCAAGTAAAACTGGACTTATAATAAATAATGTCCGCTACGCTTTTTCACAACATTGCCATCACGTTTGCTGCACGTTTGGTGCAGGAAGAAACGGACAAAACAGGCTTCTCTCACGAAAGTGTCCGCAAACAGGAAGTGTTTGCAAGCAAAAACACCTGTGCTACTCCCTTTCCTATTGGTGGAAAAAGGCACCATACCAACCAATCACAAAATTATATGGCAAACCACGTGATTTGGTTGCTGAGGAACAGGGGGAAGTTGTGGGAGGGACAGCGGCGAAAGAGTGACAGCGACAGTGACGGTGATACAGACAGCGATAGAGATTTGAGAGTTGAGAAATTAGTGACATTTAGCGTGTTTGAAGTGTGTAGTTAGTGTGTTATGTAGTGTTTGGTGTAGTGTATTTAGTGTGTAGTGGAGTTGTTTTTTAATGACTTTGATGAGTCAAAACAATGAGGAGATGATGAATGTGGAGCAGACAGGAATGAGCTGAGGAGTCCTGAGTCCTGAGTCCTAAATTTCAACACTTATGCATGAATTTAGCAAACAACAATTTATATTTGCATTATAAGTAATAAAAATGGTTCGTTAGACATATTTGTGGTTTTCTAACTTTTTCCTACTCCGATTTTAAGTTTTTTGTGATTTTAGGTCCATTGTGTTAATACGGTATGTCAAAATGAAAAAATAACTGTACAGTCACACATGTGAGGTTGTGCTGAAAATAATGACACCAAGAAAGTTTAAATAGTTTTTAAGGTGAAATACAATGGCAAAATCAAAAAAAGTCAAAAATAGCCAATTATACCCTGGAATATCGAATTTCACAACAAACCTGAATAGCCCCGATGTCCCACCTTCAAACACAGCCTCATTTGGCCATCCATGAAAAAGTTACTTAACCTCCCACTTTTCAATAGGAATACAGACTTCGTACGGGTAATGCACTAGTTTAGTAAAAGATACAGCAGTGGCTGCTGCAATATAAGCAGGCTACAGAGTAGCTTCTTTCTTCAGGCTATGAGACTACCCAATTCATCCTCTGCTTGCCACAGTTTGAAATATTTTTTTTTTTGTAAATGAGCATTTAACCTTTTTTTATGTACTAGCAGGTTTGGATTATTTTGTGACAAAAGAATAGACTAGTTTGGATAAAATAACATGCCCATTTTAGATTTCAGCTGTTGGAAATTGGACACTGGTATCTGATCCTAGGGAGGAACCAGCTAAGGAAACAACTCACTTAGATCTTGTGGCAATACTGATGATGGTATGTGACCCAAATTTATCTCTTTGCCACTCTCTTTCTCCCTGTCCTCATTCTGCCCTTTCCTCTGCCTGCTTATATTGGAGACTGAGAGCAAGGAGGATGCCCTACTTTTTCAATGACCTGTTTTCTGTATTCATAGTAGACACTCAGTTCTAAAACACATGGGACACAGAGAAGAGGACAAAGCAAACCCCCAAACTCTCAAAACTATAAAGTTTTACATGAATTCTAATTTTAACAAGGACAGCATTGCTTATTTTTATATATGATATGTGAAATGCATTTCATCTAAATGTCCGTCTGGGTTTGATTGACGATTGTGAAGTGATATTTTTCCCATTTTAATTCTCTCTGCAGCACATGATGGTGATGGAAGACATGTTGAAAGACTTTATCTTAGGAGAGCACCTCCTCTTGGTGGGCAACCAGGTGAGTGACATACAAAAAAGTTTTGAAACATACAACTTACTACTTAACTATATCACTGTACCTAGAAAAGTACCACATTGAGACTGGGTTGCAAGGGCCTTTATCCACAGAGGTCCAATTGTGATCACTGTCCCGATCCAGCTTTGGTGTCATGTAAAATGATCAGAGCTTAGACTTCAGAGGGGGGTCTATCTCCTTTTTGCTGCGGTGGGTCTCAGTAAAGTAGTTTGCACACATCAACCCTGTATGAGTGCAGACAGAAGAGTTATGAAACAAGCTCATTGCACCCAGATGTCACCCCGAAACCCCTCTGACTCATTGTGGGCATAAGGAACCATGTAGCACTTCCTTGGGGACACTCGATGCCCCTAGTCAGATTCTAATGGTTAAGGTTAAAGGAGAAGGAGGAGGGAGTGAAAGTGACATGTTGTACCGGCATCCCAGGGGAGGTTGGTTGTTTGTGTTTTTGCATTTATGTCTATGTGTCTCTATGCATGTGACAAAGACTGAGTTGGAAAAGCTATTTGCAAATTTGAGTACATGGCCATGCATGGGAGAAGCTGAGACATTAGGAGCTGTCAGAGCAGCTTACAGGATGTCTAACAGACTGGCCAAGCAACTCAGCAGCCATCCAGGAGAAGAAGACTCCATGGGAAGCCAGTGGGAGTCCCAAAGAGCAACCCCTGTCACAACATAGCATCATCAAAACTAACAAGACACACTTGGCTCTCCCTCTCAGTGCTGCCTCTTTGAAGATGAAACAGACACCTTTTATCTCTCTTTATAACCTGTGTTACTGAAATATAGTTGGTATGTTAAGATTTGATATATGTATTTTTTTAAATTGTACTGGTTGCTGAATGTTTTTTTTTCTTTCTGTCCTTCCATAGGGCGTTGGTAAGAATAAAATAGTGGACCGGTTCCTGCACCTTCTGAACAGGCCCCGAGAATATTTACAGCTCCATAGGTGAGGAGAACAAAAGTGTTATTCCATAGGTGTACCGCTTAAAAGTCGAGGGAACTAGAAGATCTATTTTAAGTCACATCTTAACTAAACGACTAAAGTCCTTACATGACAACTAGTAAGAAATGTTTTTTTTAGCTTGTCCAGGCAGCTCCCGGACAAGATATTGCCAGCATTTTTGTTTGAAACATTTAAGAGTAAACCAACATTATCAACAGTATGTGAAGAGAAAGCAGTTGTGTTGCAGAGATATCTGTTGAAATGAGTATGCTAACTAGCATGCCCCGGCCTGTCCTGTTTTCTAATACCACTTTGTACCTCAGTTAGTAGATAGTTTCTAGCTACCATTAGCTTACTTTTTGAAGTTCTTTAAGGCAGGAACACACCGGCCCAACTGTTGGACGTCTGAAGCATTTGGGGAGACTCGGATGAGGTCGGGATCAAATATGTTCGGTGTGTTCAGCTGCAATGGAAACTTTCAGAGCCGCACAGAAGTTGTCTGCTCTGATTCAACATGCAAAGTCTGAGGAGGTTGGCTATCAGCCATCTGAGCCATAGGATTCTCTAATTGGTGGTGTGCTAGCGAATCAGCGCGGTGTGTGGGAGGGGTGGAATACTGTGTGCGCTTTGTTTTTCTATGCACTCCATTCTGTCATTTCTTGTATTCATGTTTTGGAGTTCTGCCACAAGACTAGCTATTATGTCCGTTAAGGACAAATGAATCTGTGTTCGTTTGGTAATGCCTCGCTGCATGTTTAGTATGCAGCTGTTTTTGTCTGAAATAATTAAGTTTCGTTTTGATCGAAAGTAAAGAGAGATCCGTGCATAAACCTCTCTTCCAGTGTCTTTTTTATAGACTAGTGCCACCCACTTATTGCATCTCCCACAAGTGCAGAACATACACGCTACTGTGGAGCTGGCACCATGTCGAAGCAGTGTGTTCAATGCAACTTTTATGCTGAACGGGCCAGACAAGAGGCAACAGAGTGGTCGGATGAAGGCAGTTGGCTGTTGGTTTGAGTCTGGGCGGTGTGTGTGGGGGCCTTTAGATGTCAATGTAATAAATGAACAGAACAGTCTCACTAAGTCAAAAATTTGTAAACAGCACGCAAGCTTTATGCGCATGCGCCGTCCCTTCTTCTCCGTTTTTGGTCAATTTCAAGCGCCACTTAGAGGCCTGGAATGTGAACTACAGCGTTTTGAGTTGTTCTCAATGGATCCGTGTGGACGCAAATATTCTTGAAACAATGCAGAGGAAGACGGCGGAAAAAAAGATTGTTTTGGTACGTGTGGACAAGGCCTTAGACTCACAATCCTGGTCAGAGCCGGTGTAAATCACCTCCATACTGTCTTCAAACTGACTTCAGTAGGTCTTGCAAGTTGTGGTCAATCTTTGCTCATAGCCCAGTCATGTTTACTCTCAGGCTGCTGAACCCGGTTTAGCTGAGCCCTGAGGCATATTGTGACTCCCTCTATGATGCCCAGGCAAGCTCTAGTGCAAGACGCTTTATGGCTAACTGAGCAATGTGCTATTTAGGTAGCTAGCTACAGCCAAGGTTAGCAAAGAGCAGAAGTTGTCAGTTTCTCTGGTGTTATACTGCCCCCTATGTTTTTGGAAATACTGTCGAATTGATAGATGGACATCTTAATATTTTTTCTGTGTAAATTTTACAGTCTCAGGTTCGGACCAGTGTGGCATTTTAACCATGCATCTTTTTATTGCTAATGGTAACTTGAATATTTTTAGGAGTAATAATCACATTTCTTTAAAGTACTATTTCCAATAAGGTGAACAGAGCCCACTTTAGGGAGATATGAGCTGCCAGTATTTTCTATTTCCCATCTAAGGGTGTCAAAGACTATGTTGGTCCTCAGTAAATTAGGCCATCCTTAACCCGAACAGTGCTTCACATGCCAATATTAATGATGAACTGTTTTAAGACGTCCTTGTCAACTTGGGTTCACTGCTCCTATAAATACTCACACAATCACACCTCAGGAAAATTAGGTCAGGGTTGCTCTTTCATAGATCAATCTGTTGTGTGCTGTGAAGTCATCCTTGCTGTCGAATGTAGCTTGGATCAATCAGAGGCAGAGATGGGTCTTGTATTGATCCTGGTGCTAATAAGAAGGCAATGTTCCGGAGTCAATGACTCTGTGATGGGAGTTGGGCAACAAACAGAATGCCAATAGATGTCATCACATGTACAAACCCCAAAAAGCTGAAGTAACGTAAAAAAGATTCAATTCAATTCTACAGCAATGGCAGACCCAATGGTAGGCAATCAGATTGAATCTGTGGTCAAACATTCACAGTAAATTCCATTCTCAACCAATTCCTCATCTTGGCCTTCTAAGTGTGTGTGTGTGTGTGTGTGTGTGTGTGTGTGTGTGTTTGTGCGTGCATGCATATTCTAGTGCATGTGTAGTTTGTCAAAGTCTTGTGAAAGTCGAAGTGGAGCTTAGTATGGATGTGGCCTGGTTAGCTACCGTAGCAGCAGCTAATATTAGACACGAACAGAGGCAGGAAGATCTGTACATGTGGCTTTTGGGAGCTTGTGACTGAAAGCCTACAGAGATGTGGCTCAGAAAAGCAAGAGAGATACAGCCAGGAAGGAAATTAGGACAGTTCCTGGGTCACACTGTGAGATATCGAGGAGAAAGGGGTGTTGGAGGGAGGGCTGAGAGTTGGTTTGGAGAAAAAGACATTCAGAGAAAGAGAGAGGGAGAATTTGGGACATCGCTAGGGAATCACAGTTGTTGGGCAGAGAACACTGTTACTGACACCCTTGTTTACTGGCCTGCATCTGGAGACATTAGCCACTACTTTACCTTTACTATACATTCAACCTAGGCTCAAACACACACTCTCACTTGCACACATGTTCAAACATCCTGGGAGGCAGGCATATTATCAAATGTTACCAGGTTACTTGCAGCTGGGAGCTAGTGAACTATTTAGAGAGAGAAAGGAAATCTTGACTTCATGTTTTATAAGGTAGAAATCGGTTTAATTAAAGTTAATTTACAATGTGTGTGAAAGCTTGAAGGCAATCAGTTTTCTTTTTTACATTATGTAAATTAAAGCATGGTTTTGATTTTTTAAATGAATATCTACACTGTGAGTGTAACTGTGATCTCTGCTTCCCAGGGATACAACCGTCCAGACCTTGACCCTGCAGCCCTCAGTCCAAAATGGCATAATCATGTATGAAGACTCACCTCTGGTCAGTTAGGAGCGCACGCTTGCGCACACACACATACATGCACATGCACACACACAGTCTTCACCTGTAATCTAACCTATGACATCAAACATATAAGTATATTTCTGCAATAAAATGTCTAAAAACAACTAGACATTTTGTATATATTTTGTTGAATTCTGTACTTACATTATGCCAGGTGTTTCCAACAATTTTCAAACCAGAGAAATCCACAAGTTTACTCGAGAAAACGGTCCATCATTTCGGTCACCATTTGCTTTAACTTCCAGGAGAGAGTCAAGGAAGGAAGTTGGGAAATGAGGCTAAACATAACGTGAATAAAAATAAAGCTTTACCTCATCTGTGCCCACATTTGCGATGCCATCGTCATTACAGATAGTTTTAATTAGTAGTGGTGGTTATTTAATGGTTTTTACCTACTGATGCCATGTCAGTGACATTATTCAATGGCACCGAGTGCCACCAGTATTCACTTAGGGTCAGAGGCATCTCAACCCTCTGTCACTTCACAGTCATCTGTCCTATCACTCTGTTGGACTGCATTTTAGCAAATGTATTGATATTTTACTGAGGAGGAGGAGAAGTGTGTAGTTATCAGTATTGGGTGGGATGCAGGTGGATTAAATTTGTCTTCAATGAGGTAAACATTACTGACATTACCTGCAGCGATCATCCAGCAGCAGAAACAATATATGTGTTCCTTAACATTTGCACACAAGGAACAGTCAATAGAAAAAATTCTTGAAAAAGATGTAAATTGTCATGATAACCTAGTCTGTCTTTATTCAGATACTTGCAAGTGGATGCCCCAGCTATCAACATGCAATGTTTTTGGCTATAGGTGCAAAACGTCTTCTTGTGGGTTTTCTTATATATATGCACACAACCTAAACAACATAAGAAATATAACACAAGAAACACAAAAACAACTGTTCAGGCATAACTCCTTACCCCTGTCCATATTGGCAACAGGGTTATGTGCCCCACAGAGCATTTCAGGTCTGACAGGTGATGGAAGAAATGTCAGTCACTTAAAGAATGTCACATGTGCAGGGTTTTCCTCCTTCATAAATGATATAAAACCCTTCACTCGCCAGGAGGATTGGTTAGTATCTCATGATAGTTATTGTTCTGTGTTCTTCTACATATTAAAAGGTCACACACAGTCCAGATTCATCCATCAAAATAGTTTAGCTTGAAGCAGCCTTCCTCCTAATAAATCCTGAGAGCCTGTCTCAGAGTTTCCTCTGTCCTGTCAAGTTTATAACTATGGCCTTTAGTTTTATGAATTAAATGTACCATGATATTTGCTGCAGTGACATCACTGCACACATGGAAACATTAAAAATGACTGAAAGCAGCCTTTCTAATCATTTAAGAAGAGTGTACACATATTATGAACTGACCTGTGACCTATGATGTGCATCTTACTATCTGAATAATGAGCCCTTTAAATAGCAGGAAAACACTGCACTCTTGACTTTACCCCAGATTTTTTCTTTGTCTAGGACGCAGTCTCTTTCAGCTGCCCCAAGATAGCAATGCACTGTTAATGCATCTGACCACAGCTCATTTAAAGACCAATATGCCATGATGGTCGCATCATCTGTTACACTTCCTCAATGTCGAAGAAATGTTAAAGTCAGATGTTGTCTCTCTAATGTTCATGTTGGTTTCCTTTTTTATTTGATAATAAGAGACACCAAACAGAGGAGGTTTGGAAATGCCTTCTAACCATACATTTGTATATGGATGGTTTGTGTGCTTGTTTGTGTGTGTGTGTGTGTGTGTGTGTGTTCAGGTCAAGGCAGTGAAACTGGGTCACATATTAGTGATTGACGAGGCCGACAAAGCTCCCACTAATGTCACCTGCATCCTAAAAACCCTGGTGGAGAGCGGAGAGATGATTCTGGCCGATGGACGCAGAATCATCTCAGGTAGACACACACGCACACCTTAACAGTAGGCATGTCCCAGATGCAGTTCATAGATAGAAGCAGGACCATAAAATGGATGAGAATGAGGATTGGATGTCTTAAAAGACAAACACATATTAAGCATGAGATGCAGGCCACTAAAGGAGGCTTTGGATAAAAGCCTTTACAGACAGGTACCAGTACCATTTTGGATTATGCCAGATTGTAAACTTGTACTTTTTCCAAGTAACCGTCTCATGTAGTCATACTAGTTGTTGACAGCTTCTCCTTTCCCAAGAAGTTCTTCTTCCCAGAGGAATGTTAACACAACCTTAAGACTTCATAAACACACTTAACACTGCCCTGCTATCAGAACAGTAGAGGTGTGTGTGAAACTCAGTCACACAAATCAAAACAGTAAGAATTCAAAGAAAGTAGTTGCTGAAACAGTTGTCTGTTTTGTGTTGATGAAGGTTCTAAGTCAGTTCCTTGAAGACGTTTCATCTCTCATCCAAGAAGCTTCTTCAGTTCTAACTACCTGCAGGGGAGTTGCAGGCTTTAAAACTCTGTGTGGGAGTGTCCTTACAAAGTTGTTAGGGCCACTTGTTGGTCATTGATCCAGCAGACTTTCATGTGGGCTGCTAGGTGAGCCCAGGTGTGAATGGTTTGTTAAACCATCTGGGGAGAGAACTCATAATTGCCTTGTAGGTTGGTGATAAATGTCCTCAGTTCAAAGATGGTCATTCCAGCTTGAAATAGATGGATTATTTTACTCCTTCTCCTTAAGATATACATGGAAAGCAGGGGTTTTCTGTACACCTCAATGTTGTGGCTTCTGTCTTCTTGAGTGTGTACTGCAATGTCCAAGAAGGGCAGACTGTCTCCTCTTACATCTTAGTCTTGGGGAGTCCATAGTCTATGTATCTGTGGACTACACAAGGAAGCAGCACCGCTCAAACCCATCATCAGTAGCATCAACTCAGTTACCTATAATAACCAAGCACTTAGCCAGTATCCTAGCTCCTTCGGTCAGTAACACTCAACACCACCAAACTCAGGAGGATCTTCACTAGCATCATATCCCAGTTCACTTCAAACCTACCAACAGGCCGAGGCAGAAACATTTCCACCCTGAGGATAAAACACCCAGGCATAAACAGAGTAATGTAGTTTATGCTGTTCAATACAGTCAGGACTGCACAGATTTGTACATCGGGGAGACAAAACAACCTCTCTATAAACAAATAGCACAACACAGGAGGGCCAACTCTTCAGGTCTGCTGTTCACTTCATCTGAAATAGAACAATCATTCCTTTGAGAACAACAATGTAAACATATTGGCCAAAAAGACAGATGGTTGAAAGAGGTGTAAAAATCCATCTATATCAAACTAGAACAACCATCTTTGAATAGAGGAGGTGGCCTACAACACTACTTATCACCCACCTACAATGCTGTACAGACTTCCCTCCCCAGAAAGCCAGTCAAACCTAGGCTCACCTAGCCCTAGCAACCCACCTAAAGGCCATTAGGTAAACAACCCACAAGTGGCTCTAATGACTCTGAGACTCAGATTTAACACTTGTTCTTTATGACTCTGTAAGGACACTCCCACACAGAGTTTAAAAGCCTGCAACTCCCCTCCAGTTAGTTAGAACTGAAGAAGCCTCTTGGATGAGAGGTGAACATCTTCAATAAACTGAAACATGTCCAGTTGTCTGCAATACAGCACTGACAGTTGTCTGTTATGATGTGTTTGCTTGTCATTCATGTGCTAACTATGACTGTGTCTCCTCCAAAGATCCACGTGAAGCTGAGGGGAAGTCCAACACCATAGCCATGCACCCAGACTTCAGGATGCTTGTCCTGGCTAACCGACCTGGTTTTCCTTTCCTTGGCAATGACTTTTTTGGAGCTCTAGGTACATACATATGAACAAAACACCCACAGCCAGCAGAAAAGGACTAGTCTTTTATGATTCCTCCATGCCAGCGATAGGCGGAGCCAGAGGCAATGTGTCTTTGGTTTGTCCATCCCATTCTTGATAACACAATATATCTCAACACTGAGGGAATTTCTTCACATTTAGCACAGATGTCCAGTTGAACTCTGGGATGAACTGATTAGAATTTGGTCAAAGGGCCCTGTGACCTTAGGGCATCCCATTCTCTTGAATGTGAGATCTCAGAAACTTATTGAGGAATCTTTTGCAATATTGGCACAAATGTACATTTGGACTCAAGGATGAACTGAACTTTGGTAGTCAAAGGTCACTTCGACTCCACTGTGTTATAGTCTTATAGCTTATAGGTATTTGTTATAAACACAACAACACAAAGTGTTTCCAACCGAAGGATTAGAAGAAGTGCTTGTCTTTTTTGAGGTTTTTGTGCTGCCATCATCAGCGAGTGTCCAGTGCTGGACTCCAAATTCAGTTGATGGGAGCTGATTGACGACAGACCACAGAGCAAAACTGAAGTGGAGCCATTGTGCAACGTACATGCAATCAGTGGGATTCCCCGGTTAAGCTTCAGTTCTGCCTCTGCTGCTGATTCTTTGCAAAGGGTTTCAGGTTTTATCAGTTTTATCAACTGTTTGCTGTTGTTGCAGATCCTAGCAAAGTACACGCATTGAACAAGTAGCACTGTGTCAATCTGGTGAGAAATTGAGCAACTACCATTACAGGAATAGATGACTGGTTATCTTCCTCTGAACAGGTGATATTTTTAGCTGCCATGCTGTGGACAATCCAAAGCCCCAGGCTGAGCTAGCAATGCTTCAACAGTATGGGCCTGATGTTCCTGAAGCTACTCTGCAGAAACTGGTGGCCGCCTTTGGAGAGCTGAGGTCCATGGCCGACCAGGGCACCATCACCTACCCTTATTCCACGCGAGAAGTGGTCAACATTGTCAAACACCTTCAGGTAAGAAGACACATGATACATATCTTTAAACAGTACTACATCTTTATTCCTGTTATTTCTTCAGGTTTAGTCCCAGACTGTTTTTATCAATAATTCATCAAGATTATGTGACCTTAATCCTGAACTGCTAGGTACGTTAATAATGCAAGAGAGTGTTCTCAAAACACATCTGAGACAAAGAGGGGGGGACTTTGTTTTCCCAGACAATCCAGACCAACGAAATCATGTACATATGGACACACGCCCCAACATACACTGTTGGCAGTGCACAAGAATGGTAGTATTATCAGAGGGATTCTTTGCACAGGTCCTGGGCCTGGTTATGTAGGAAAAGAACTATGTTTGAAAGCAAAAGTATGCAGTTGCATAGGTTGTAACAGAGTTACTGCACAGTTGCAGCTGGTCTGAATTACTACACTTGAGGGGAGAAAGGAGAGTTAGCCATCATAGAGAAGGGTGAGGCATGATAACCATGTATTATCAAAAGGCATACGTAGTGTTTGGCTTAGTTGCACAGGCAAAAAGTGACAGCAATATTTGTATAATAAATGACAAAAGACAGACTGATAGCTCCACACACCAATTATTGCATGAAGTGGGTATTAATGTTGGTTTGTTACAGAAATTGTTGGACACAGCCCAGCCATATTTCCAACAGTGGAAAGGTGAATGGGGGTGCTGGAAGTCTAAATAAAATGAACTGCATGGGTTAAATATAGAGGCGGGGAGGTGCAGACACAGAGAAAGACATTAAGCAGAGGCAAAAAGAATAAATCTGGGGTGGGGGTTGATAGAAATACTGCTCTGTATGTGTTCTCAAAGAATTCATCACCATATTCCATTTTGATTTCAAAGTAACCCCATCCTGATCTCCGCTTTGCTCAACCTCCACCCACCAATTTCACCATTTATCTGTCTACTTCCCTCATTATTCAGAGCCCACATTATTCGACCTCTAAACATCCAGCCAACTTAGCAGATAGCTGTGAGTAATTATGGTCATGTTTCACTTCTGTGTCCTTTGGAAGTCTGACATCATCAAAGCAACATATTTCACACTGACCATGATCCTCCTACTCTCCTATGTTGGATTAAATCTGTATGAATGTAGACTGTTAAGCAGAGAGCATTGTTGCCATGGTTACCACATTTTTATTCTGTTTTGGGGTTTTTTTGCCGCTGTAATTTCATTGTTTTAGTAGTAAGCAGCTTCTCCAATCATTTATCCTTCTCCAAACAAACATTGTGGAGTCATAGTATAGAGAACATGCTGCTGACGCCATATACACCTCCTCTTCCCTTTCCCTTCCACATCACCTTCTTTGAGGTGACCAGTAGCTTCACTTTGGAAAGGGGAAAAAAACATGGGATACTTTCGGTGCATTTGTATGAACACAGCGCTGCTACTTATTTTGTTTGCATTCAATAATTAGGGTTGTCATGTTACCTTATATCTGTGTGTTCTTAAATCTTTATAAATGTACACAGTATTTTAACCTGAGGAAGAGGAATAAATAATAGACAAGAAGAGCATTGCTTGGAGAAGAGGGAAATGGAGATTCCAGCTTGCACAACTGTTGATCAATAATTCAGTGCCCAGGGACAAGACCTAATGTTTGATTTCCCCACTGACCACCCTCGTCTTTCATCAATCACCACCGGTATTGACAGCGGCAGGAGTGTGATTGATGCAGAATAATTAAGTCGAAGTCTAAATTGCTTTTTCAGAGGCAACAGCCAGCGTAAGGCCTAATTAACATTTCACATTTGGTCATAACTGTACCTTTGTGGTAGATGGGAATGGGATCATTACAGCCTACTGCTCTTTAAATTCAATCTGTGTTTTAGTTGTTAACAGTTGGGATGAGGCTGTTATTGATTGCGCTGCAATTTATGGGCCTGACAGTGTAAATACATTTTAACACTTGGTCTGGAAATGTGTATATACATTCAACTCGCAGTGTCTGGAGTGGTGCCTTTACATTGCCAAATGTGTCTGATTACACACATGGTCTGGCTGGTATAGATGAAATGAAAGAAGGGTAACGGCTTCAACATGGTTATATTTAAATTTCAAATGTATTTTCATCTCCAGAAAGCATGAATGATATCCTAATGACTTGACACAAAAACAGCTTGTCCAAGACCTTTGTGACAAACCTTATCTGGCATATTTTGTGACATTTAGGAAATAAATGTATCGACTTCCACCCTGCAGACAGGAACTGACCTACAGTTATCTGGATAATGTTTTGAACATTCTTACATAGTATAGTTTTTCTTGGTTGTTTAAAGTATAGCCTCTGTCTCTGTGTTTTTGAATATTTACCAAAGTGTCACCAGTTTTTGTATAATGCAGACATTATTTGGGCAGTATTACTCATAGCTCTCACAATAACTTAGGCTATGAGCAACGGCTTCAGCAAGAGATTTTTTTTTTTTTTTTTTACAGTGTTGTGGTCAGAGTCTAGATATGAAATAGTAAGTCTTACTCCAGACTCTGCCCCTGCAATGACCCCTGTTGTGGACTTGTAAATAATTAACTTCTCTTTTCTCTGATCCTCTTCTCTTCTGCTCTTTTATCTGTTTTCTTTCTCCCTTTAATTCCTCTTACTGTCCTCCCTGTCTTCTCTCCTTTACTTCTCCTTCTTCCTCTCCCTCTGTTCTTGCTCTCTCTGTCTTGTTCCCTTTTTTTTATTAACCATTTCCTTCTTCCACCCTTTCCTACTCTCTTACTTTCTCTTCTCTACCCTGTCCCTCCCATCTCCCCATCCTCTTTCGTCTACCACTCCGCTTTCCCTCTCAACAGAAATTCCCTGACGAGGGTTTGGCCAACGTGGTGCGAAATGTCTTCGACTTTGACTCATACAACAAAGACGTGAGAGAGGTTCTGATCGAAGCACTGCACAAGCACGGGATTCCTATTGGAGCCAAGCCAAGCTCTGTCAAACTGGCTAAGGAGTAAGGCATCAGGGGCACAATACACTCAGATCACACACACACACACACACACACACACACACTAAAGCTACATCCATGCAGTACCTGGCTAATGCACAGACACAGACAGGAGTCGAGGTGGAGTAAATGTGCATGACTTCCACTCTGAAAGGGCAGTGTGAATTGGGCTAGTGTCACACAGTTTACAGAGACCAGTCAGAAAGGAGTTAGAGTGGAATATGCTGATTATAAATGGGCATTACTTGACAGCCTACCTGGCCATGTTGTGCATGCCATTAAAATGAAGACATTGCAGATCCTCACCAGTGAGCAACCGCAGCAAGGCTTTAGTCCCCCCAGTCTTTTTTCATTTTGTCAATAACTGGATGGGCCAAACCCAGTGAAAGCTTTCATGGAGCAGGCCAAAGTCAACTAATCATACCTCCAACATGGACAGGCACACTTGACAGTCATTGATAATGTTGCACACTCTCCAACTATCTTTCAAAAGTCCTCATGAACTTCTAAGCCACAATAACCTACTGTGTATAGTACTGATCATCTATTATCAAAGATTTTTATGAATCAGCTTTTCATTTTCAGTTTCATCTTTACAGACAATGGAAACATTCCAGTAACACTTCATAGTAACCATCATCAATAATTGGTTACTTTATAGTGAATTAAAATTCAGAGAACAGATATTTCACTGTTAACAAACAATGAATTGTTTTAAAAAACATTTATTAAGCAATTGTTATGAAACTTCAGTATTAATAACACTTTTTAGATGTAATACTGTATAGTTTATCTATAAATATTACACAGTTGCGACTAAATTTTAAAAACCTTTACAAGTGCTTAAGAAATTGTTTACAAAGCATTTCATTGTTTGATAGTTTTTAAAGTGAGAGACTGAGAAATAGCTGGCTAGAGTGTTTGTTCTACCATGTATGTAAGACTGTTCCGGATATAACAACAGTGTAGGAAGTAGCTAAAAATGCTTTAATCATCCATCCTGTGTAGAGTCAGGAGAGAATGAAACAACAGCTTACATACAGTGATCAACTCGAAACAGATGTGTTACTTCCCAGTAGACTAAAACCTCTCACTGGCACTGGTAGAAGAAACTACCCACACTGGTGGGTGTTGAATGGTACAAGCTAATAAAGGATGTACATTATTTAGTCAGATTTAAGTTCAGTCTGATACATTGATCAACAATTGGCACTTGTCAGGACACCATCTATGCATGCTGGCATGAAACTGCTGATGTAAAAAACACTAGACTTTAAGTAATAAGAGGGAACCACCTTTTGTTATCTCATAATAACAGGTTAATCTATGTCAGTGTCTCAGGATGACATAAGAATTATTTATTAATTAATAATGGTTGTTATAACCAAGATACCTTTTGTGCTGAATTAGCTTTATTTCACCTTGATTTTTCTTGTTATTCTGTTATTTTATTATAGATTGATATTCAACATAAAATTAACAAATACAACATGTAATTTAGAATTTTTTTTCACGCTTCAACAGTTTCATCAGAAATATTTTTTTTGCAAACCATTTTGTTGACAATGTACCTGTTAGACATCAGTGTCCAGTTTAAGATTATTTGTAACTTTTAAAAAAGAAGTGCTTGAAATCGGATGATGTTGTCTTCAGCACTGTGGCTGGATTAAGACTTGATTAAACTGTGAGGCTTCCATGAAGTCTCCTCACTGCTTCCTGAAGTGTTCATTTAATGGCTGTCTAGGTCAGTCACATTACCTCACCTTTTCTACAAAGGAAAGATAAAATTCTAATATCAACTACATTGTCTCCTTATGTACAGCTTTGTCTATTAAATAAAGGAAAATATTTGTTTCGTCCGTCTCCTGTGGTTTTATTTTGACTTTGCCATTCTTGAATTTAGTTTCATAAATCTCTTAAATGAAATCTTGAGAACAGGGCAGGGCAGAAACAAGTATTTTCCTTGAACAGTTTCATAGCTGATTGTATAGATTATCTGTTCAGTTATGTCTGACCCTCTGAGCTCAGTGGATCCTTTGTAGGTTCTAACATCTGTGTTTTGTGATTTAAAGCTCATCTTGAACAATTTTTGTCAGATGTATTACATTGCTTTTCAATTCAAAGAACTGTTTATGGTTAGGGTGGTGTCCATCCTCCAACTTGTTAACCCCCTTGGAATTTTGTGTTTTGCTGCATCTTTCACACCACCTGCAGCCAGTAAGACAGTGCCTACAATCCAGCTGTGATTCATGGGAAGACCAGTAAACATCTGGCCACTCACAACAAGTCGAGCCATGACTCGCACACAAAAAATCCACACAGACATTTTCCCCACATATATTAGCTTTACCATTACTAGAGACATTAGGATCAAATTAATGCCTTTGTTTTCATGAAATCCCACTCACAACCAAATATAGCTTCCATCTGATGTCACTTTGTGGTGGGCCTCTTATAAGATTAATTCATTTTACTGATACATTGGCATCATTTTTCACAGCTTGATATATTTACATCTCAGGAAGTCACCATTTTTCAGATATCACCAGACAGTTGTCACCATGTGACCTTCAATCTTTAGGTTACCGCTGCCAGAGGTTAAGATGACGGGGTACTGGACAATAAACCAAGGAGGCAATGCTCGTCGCAAACTGCTCTGTCCCACTGAGACACACCCTATAGACATCAAGGTAAACACACAAGCGTAACACACTCAGATAGACAAGCTTGAAAGGTTATCTATTGTTTTTAAGTGCTTCAGTGCTTAAAAAGTATGAGGTATGGTGATGATTGATAAGTTCATGGCCGAGGTAAAAGGAGTTAATTTCACTTCATTTTTATTTTTGAGCATACTCCCCTCCTACATTTACACACTCGTCAGCGTCTTGGACCTCCAGAAATTGGTCCACAGCAGCCACCCTCGTCACTGTCCTAATGGTGACCTCTGACCAGCTCCTTCTTAATCTTTGGGAGGAGTTGGCATTCTAAGGGTGTCATATCATGTGATTTGGACAGGTGTTGAACAATTTCAGGCAGGTGTTTCCTAGATGACAGCCATTACCAGGCTCTTAATTACGTCCATTTGTTCAGATAGTGCTGACTTGCAAATTTTAATTTTCTGGAACAGAAACACCACAAAAATTAAAACTTAAAACATTCTGCATAATCACTCAAAACCTTGAACTGCACTTGCTTGAAAAAGAGTTATGTAACTTTCCTACTACTACTACAACTTTCCTTCTTCCTACCTTAGGCCGTGAACCTAGCAATCACTGCTCATCATGTGATGATTCCCCTCAGAATTAACCTATTAACCTACCTAGGCTATTAAAAGTGGCCGTGGTCAGGTTGGATTTAAGTCTGCTTCTAATGACGAGTTTCCACAGCAGATAAGGAATATGTTAACTTTTTCAGAAGCTATATTGTGCTAAAATACACTGCTTCTTTTTGAAGCGTTCATACTTTTTTCCTAACTGTATACTACAACTACTACATAATACTATATATTTGCTGTCTTGTTGCATAACTATACTGAAAAAAATCTCCCTGGAAATTTTTCTTGTCCATCATGAGAACTTCTGAGACCCCTCGATCTGACATGAGTTTAAACTGACCACACATGCTTTTCTGTACAAAGGCGCAGTCAGTCAGCAATCCATCACACTCAGAAGGCGATGACAGTTGAGATGTGCATTTCTTTCTGCACCTGCTCTAGATGTCTCATCTGAATCCAGCCACTTTCAACTCTAAACATTAAAATTACATTCTATGTACATACAACTGTGACTTGTGTGTTGTGTTTCCAGGGTCCAGTGTTTCTGCGTGTTCAGGGTCACCCCTGCAACAGACAGGAAAGCAGGGCTTTGAGTTTCAGCGAAGAGAAAGCCCACTGGCAGATTCCCATGAGTGAGGTCAACATCATCTGCGATGTCACCACCAAAGATGGTATACACTCACACACAAACACTATCAACACTAGCTGTGGTTACATGGACAATATTTACTCTATCCAATTGAAGTCATTCTGATAAGAGATTCCAACTTAACTGTTTACATGGATGCTAAATAAAGTGAACCAATAAGATCTGGCCCAAAGCCTTTAATTGAAATGTAACTTTTCTTGACATGTACGGAAAGTTAATGATAAAAAATCATATTAAATGATAGTAATACATGATGATAATATAAACTTTATGTATATAGAATCTTTCAAAACCGTAACAAAGTGCTTTACAAAACCAAATTAAACCAAAGCAAATATAGCAAGCTAAAAGAAATCCAAACCAAATACATATAAAATAGTAAAACATGCATTAAGGAGTTTCAGGAGTGATTTTAAGGATGGGACTGAGTTTAGTGCCCTGACCTCCTCAGACAGCTCATTCCAGAGTCTCAGAGCTCTAACTGCAAAGGCTCTTTCACCTTTGTGAATTAATCTAGACCTTGGAACACCAAGCAAAGATGCCTCTGAAGATTTCAGAATTAAACAGTTTTCATCATTTATTAATTTGCTTTGCCTGTTAATGCAATTTTCAATATAGACCCACATTGTGTCCGGGAAACAATATTTTACTTCTGGTTCTTTGGATTCTGGCTTTGTTCATCATTTCCAACACAGATGTTAAGAACTTGTTGTTTCCAAGCTTTTGTCTGTTGTGTTTGCGTGTTCTTCTCAACAACTGTTGAATCTCTTAAGATCTCCAACAAAACACAGCCTGTCTCTCCCAGAGGCAACATCACCTCGATCAGATTAAGTGTTAAAATGGTAATTAGATAATCAAAGGTTTACACCACCCCTCTCAACCTCATTGACAACGAATTTACATCCAGGCAGATAGAATCAATCACTTACTTCTATTAACATGCATTAAATTAAATTCAGTCACTCACATGTAACTTTTACACGATGCTCCTGAGATCTACCTACTGAAATAGCTGAACACAGACAGACTTAAAGAATGAATTTCAATCCCACATTTCCTCTGTGTTTGATTGGCAGATGTTCTGTACGTGGCAACCTGTAATCCAGTGTCCTTGTACTCAATGAAGGAGCATGGGGACAAAATTCATTGCATGGAGCTTTATGACGTCTTCCCCAGGACCATCAGTGGTGTTTGGCAGCCCTTTGTCACCATCGCTCCACTTGGGAGTCCCCTGGATGGACAGGTGGTGCTGCACGAGGAGCAGGTTAGCACACACTCACATACACCCTTATGCACAAGACAAGCTTGTATGACTGCGTGATCACACTGTTTAGGTTTCATAAGATTCATATACTGTATTTTTCACCACTCAAACACTTGGTGTTTTGCTGGAAATCTTGAAGCCCAAAGAACCTACAGTTACTGGTCATTGTAAAATCAAGCTAGGTGTGGTGTGGGAGTTGCGTCAGTGTAAGAATAAGGCTCTGTGAGAATATCTCAGTAGCACCCCGAGTTGGACCCCTAACACAGCAGAGAGCGCACATGTCTCCAGAAGGCCAGGCTGCCTATAAAGCAGACACACCAAACCAACATCAAAGACCCAGCAACAACAAAGGCTAGCTACTGCATTGCCTCTTGTCTGTGACTGCTCTCTACAGACACACATGGCAAGAGAGTCCTGGAGATTAAAACATAAAAAAAATAAGTAATCCCATTACAAAGATAATGAAAAAAGAATATGGTTAGCACTCTATAGTTGAGGTGGATGAGTCATTACTCTTTCCCATACGAGAACACATAAATACTATAAATGTCATTTTTAACTGTGAGTTAAGTGGAACACCATACAAGATGTTATTAGTATTATTGATAAACCCAACAGTACACTCACTCACACACTATCTTTCAGTGTTTCCAAAGGAACTTCAGTCCAGTCTCTTCTGGTTTGATGTCCTTGTTTACTGACTAGCATAACATGTAATATGACACTTACGCAACACTGGTATTTATAGGTTTATAGGACCACAGATTCCTCACAGATTTGAAATAGCTGTGCACAAGTCTGTTAGAGTTTCTTAAAATGGTTGATGGTTAGTGGTTGTGTGCTGTTGAACCTCTCTTACCCCATAAGACCCTGGCCTATGACAGCAGAGTGTAAGACAAGAACAATGCATGTTAGCTATTTGTCCAACCAGAACACTGCTACAGCTGGTGCATATTAGGCAAGAGGAGGACTTCTAAAAATACCACTGTGATGGATCATGTTACGTCTGTCTAAAAATGAAGAGATCCAGACAATGTAAGGTTCATTTACGGGTCACTGGCCTTCCAGGGAAATCAGGGAAACCATCACACAAACTCACACACACAGACACTTTCATTTACATACAAAATGCAGGTTCTGCTTGGCGTTGACACATAAATGTATGCAAACGCACAATGATGCTGTGTTCAAGAAAATGCAAAAGCAATCTCATGTTACATATATACACACAATTACATATATAGCAAACTCACACACACACCAACACACATACACACACACACACAACCTGAGCGAAACACTTGTGTCAGAAGATACCTGCAGTACATACACATGTGCTGACACATGTACACACTCCCTCCAATGGCAGTGTGTGTTTAGAATCAGGAAATGGGCTTTGCCTTCTCTGAGTAGCTCAGCCTGTCCTCAGCACAGTAGTGTATGTCAGGAATGGGAGACCATAAGGAAACCATTAGTGTGAAGCAGGGCAGCCGGGGCCGAAGCCAGCTCCCCTGTGGCTCTTTCTCATAAAACTGAAGATGAAGCTGAGTGCGTCACAACCTTTTGCACAGTTCATCCAATACACACACACATACACACACACACACACACACACACACACACACGCACACACACACAAGGACACACAGATATCATATCCATTCAGACAATATGCCGATCTAAATTCAAACTCACAGAACAATAGGTTCACATTAGTTTGCTTCAACAGGACATCAGCTCTCAGGTCCAGGGCTCTCCACCTAAAAAAGCACCCTCTGCTGGTGGTGGTCGAGCAGTCTAAATTGCAGAGCAGTGGAGTTAACACTATTATATGCTGCTGATTAAGTGTATACAGTGTATTGCATGTGGCTTTATTTTCTAAAATAAAAATCATATTAAAACTTTTGTTAAATTCATGAGAACTTGCAAAATCCAGTAGTTGTCATCCATACCCTCAGAGCTAAATTCATCAAGCCTCTCCTCCAACATTTCACTGGACTGGACTGAAACTTGTCCTGAACATCTGATAAACCATGAGGATACTATGAAACATATATGCATTTAAACAGTCACTGCTGTTTACAGCAATCAAATTAACAGCATTTGATAATTTGTAATGATTTAAAGATTAATATCTACATTATTGATTCTGTGTTGTATTAATGTAGTTCTATTACTCCTTCATCATTAGTAATTGTTTGAAAGTACCTAAGTGAACAAAATATGAATATGTGTGTGTGTGTGTGTGTGTGTGTGTGTGTGTGTGTGTGTGTGTGTGTGTGTGTGTGTGTGTGTGTGTGTGTGTGTGTGTGTGTCTGTGTGTGTGTGTGTGGCATACATATATGTGTATATATATGTGTATGCCACTGCTTTACTTCTACAAACATGTCCTTACAAACCGTTAATACAGAGACAATGGTAAAAAGAACCTGACATTGCACTATAACTGTCATGAGAAAATGGATTTAAGAGCACACACAATTACCTTCACAAAGACAGAGGCCACATCTCTTCTGTTGTGTGACGAGCTCTTAACTTTGACCATGTCTGCACTCACATAGACAAAGGGATTGTGATAAAGGGATTTTTAAAATAACGAATGAAGAGAAATAAAAAGATGTAAAATGATGCACTGTATCTTCCAATACTTAACATATGAATGATTTGAGGTTAAAACCAACAGTTAAGGGCATAGTCAATAAATAATTTAAGTAGTTCATACAATTTAGTTATTTGTTTCCCATCTCTGTCCATGGAAATATGTTGCTGGTTAATTTTTTTTTCCCCTGGCACATGATCTGCATTTTTATCCTAGTAGCCTAATGATTGACATAATGATGTTAATCCATTCTACGTCTATTTAACATTTTGCCTTTTTATTTTGCCCCTCTGACAGAGTAACACAGTGCTTCATTTGGACATGGTAACAGGCGCCGTGCGGAGGCTCATGTTGTCTCCAGACAGTGAGCAGCCCTCAACTAGCACCTCGAATTGGTGGAGCAGTAAGGAACAACAGGTCAGAGGTTTCAGTGTCTCCAGAGAGCATTTGATTTGGTTTGTAGCTCTCAGAAAACATTTTTAGTATTAATTCAAGACATAGACCAGACATATTTTTGTGTCCAGTCTAGAATAAGGTCTAGAAAGCATTTACACTTGACATACTGTGTATCTTTCACGTGATTACTTAATATCTATTCTCCTGTCCAGAATGTTTCTCAAGGTGTTTGTCCCAATTACATTTCAAGGAGTAAAGAATAATCACTGAATAAACCATTCCAAAGCAGTCTGACCCTAATTTCTTATGTGTATGGATTGTCGTTTGTAGGGGGGCCATAAGATGTGTCATGACTTCGCCCACAAAAACTGGCTTCTCTTCTATAAGGAGAATGGGTAAGCCACTCTATTCAAAACCAGGTAGAGAACCATTATATGAAAGTAGGAATACAATACAAACAGCAGTGGTGGAGATGAAATATTAGAGCAGAAATCGAACCGAAACAGCAGACAATGGAAGTACCTTCATACTGCAAGACAAGAGAAAGTATCTTTATGAAACATAATAAATAAAACATGAGAAACAAAAAAGTGTGATCAACAGGAGAGCACAAAGGAGCCAGGAAGATTTTTAGGAGAGCAAGGACCGAGATAAAGATGTGTGCAGTTTATAGCCTTATTCTGTTTTTCCATATCTCTTTCCATTTGAGTAGGCAGCAAAAATGCGTATAAACATGGTTAAGGGAGGTAGTACTACTATTCAACTTTCAAGTGTGTATGTGATATTTTCCCCAGAGAATCACAAGGTTAACTGTAACAGAAAAGTTTGCGTCCAAGTTCTGCATTAAAAGAAATAAATCATCAATGCAAGTAAAAGAAGGTATGCTTCTAAGCAATCATTAACATCAGAACAAGTTGAAGTTACTATATAAAGCAGTGGGGACTATATAATGGTATTAGTAACTGATCTGTGTGCTTGTACATATGCAGCAATCAGCTGGACGTGCTGGATGTGCTGGAGGGCCGGGTTCACTCCATATCCCTTCCAATTAACCTCAAGTCTGTATTCCTGGTGGCAGAGGACCGCTGGCTGCTGCTGGAGAGCAACTCTAACAAGTAAGAAAGAAACAGATTGATCAAATCTCCGTGAAGATCTCAAAATTTGGATTGAATTTTAATGCCACATGTTGAATGTGCCACTGAATAGGAAGTTCCTGCTGACCAAGCCCATGCATATGGCAGCTGAAGACTCTGGAGTTTGTCAGCTCCACAGCATCAGTGAGGACTCAGTGAGCACAGGCCATGGAGCCACCTCAGGTATATATAAAAATCAAGACACTCGACAGCTCTGCAAAAAGGTTAACATCACTTTTATGTTAAAGCCAGCTGTTCTGTAACATAACAACATTCTGTCAACTCTTCACAAAACCAAGCAAATGGACACAGGAACGGCCCCAGGCAGCCATATGTCTGCCTCAAGAAGACCTCTAAGCTCATCTGTCGACTGGCCTTAAGGCACATTACAGATACAGAACCATGCATGTTTCAATCAATACTCCACTAAATGTCACAGTTAGGGAGAACAAAACGTCACATCATGAGTCATTTTCAACAATCTAGACTAAATGAGTTGACAGAGGTCATAAGTGTAATAACTCACTAGACTTAACTGAGGACCCTGACCTGTAATGTTATTATAAGAAAAAAAGATATGAGCCTCTAAGAGGGTTTTTGTGCAGTGAGCTCAATGGTATAATGGACACTGACTCACATGAAGTACACAGTTACAGTACTCTTCAGACTGATGTTCCTGTATGTTCACATATGTGTTTGATTTTTTCCTTTACATTCTTTCTATTAATTTCCTTTGCTTCATCTGTTCCTTTTTGGCCCGTCTGGACCCTTCACTCCTACCATCCCAGCTGAGGTGTCCTTACCCCAGATGTTGTCCTGTGAACAGCTGCCCAATGAGAACCTCAGTGCCGCTTTGAACCAGAAGATTGTTTCACCTAACCGTATACTGGCTGACACTGCCTCCTTTGCGCGGGTCGTGGTGGGCTTTCCAGACCTCGTGGTGAGTTTATAAGACGTCATGGTGAAAAATTATGGGGTAATGTCACGCACGTGTAAAGTTTTTCAGGAACTTATCATTTAATATTGAAGCTGCACTGGACAGTGTTATCCTCTTCCCTATTTCCCTTCAAGTGTTTAACCACTGTTGTGGTTGTGTACCTTCTTTGTACAAAGGGAAAAGACTTCTCCTACCTACAGAACAGGCATAATTTGGCATAATTTGGCATAATTTGAGAAGTTTGGGTTGCTGTTCAGATTACATGTTTATAGTATTAATAGTATTATTTATAGTATTGATTGTAGTTCTCAGACTCAGATTAGCCAGCTTTAGAGAGCAGCACTTAAATGGCTGAAATTAACTAATTATTATTAATTTAGTGTTAAACCCTGTTAAGATGAGATGAGTTAAACCTTTTTTTAGTACAACAATGGGAAAATGTACAATATTTCAGCAGCAAAGAGGATATCAAAAATAGAGAGCATCAATTTAAAACAATAGCAATAAATACATCAATTTAAAATATAGAAATACAGAAAATGTCCATAAAAAAGCAGTAGAAACAATATAAACAATCTAAATAATAGACAGTAAACTCCAAAAATATTTGCACACTGTACATTGATGAAAGTATTTACACCATTTCACATTGAGATGCAGAAATTGCACATTTGGATAATGAGATTGCACACTTTGAAGTCGATTTGTGTGTACAGCATCAACTGTTGCTGTTATGCTGTTACCCTGCAAGATGGAGCATCATTTGATCAGATGCTTTGTTCCGAAGGTCATATTGAAGCTCACCATTTTTAATTACATACAAAGACTTATGACTGGGATTATACCGTATGTGAATGAGTATCCATGTTTAAGGGGACATTTGCCAGAATTTTAGTTTAAAACATTTAATAAACTATAACTTATCTACACAGTGTAGTGAAGCAAAAGTGATGACATTGTGTCAAAGACGTCTGTATACTGTGTTGCAGTGATATTTACTTCAGTAGGTGGGAGAGTCTGACAGCCCCTGTAGTTTCAGCTGGGAGATGTATGCTAGCAACAAGTTCTTAAATTTCACAAGCTGTCTTAGCTTTTATTGTAATAGATAAATGATAAATAATTATTTCTTATGAATTCTACATCTACTTTCCAGAGAGAAAAATAAAATCTTACACCCTCAGAATTCAAGTTTCCCTCTTCTGCTGAACTAAGACAAAATTAATCACGTCATTAAACCATTATAAAGCACTCTTCATTTAAACTCAACATGAACAAAATAGAACTCCCCAACACAGTCGTAATAATAATAATAATAATAACAATAATAATAATAATAATAATAATAATAATAATTAAAGCTGCGAGCAGCGTTGGTCGGGCCCTCGCAGTCCACGCACCTCGGGGCATGCTGCCGTCAGGGCTTCCGCATGCAACGCCTTGAAGAAGCTGTTTCTTTATAATTTGGTGGCCTGCTCCCGCTGGTATTAAGTAATGCACGCTGAAGTCAGAAAAAGTGCGTGTACTGCTGCACGATTCCCGGGACAAAGACTGAGTTGATGGTCCGCTTCTGGAGCTGGCTGACGAAAATGTCCACATGAGGCATAATGCAATGAAATAGTTTCAGGAAGAAGCTGAAAGTATCATCGTCCAGTAGCTGAAGAGAATTTTTTCTCCAGTTCTTCCAGCTGCTCTACACTCTAGTGATGATGTCACGCACTCTAGCTCACGCAATACACACCCATTATAAAATCACAAGACGGCCTAAAAATCTTTAAAACCAAAACTGTGATGGTTTGAAAACCATGAAAGATTTTTAGAAACTGAATACATGCCCAACAGTTCAAGGTCTTCTGACTCTATGAAAGGTGGAATGGTATCTGTAGCTCAAAGCATGAAGCACAAGAAGAGGTTGAAAGGCAATGAGTTTTGAAGAGGATTTTAAGATTTTCCCATTTACTTTCCATTCAAACTAATTAGACTGCGACCAAATCGTCACCTATTGGCCAATTTGCACCAAATTTTACACAAAGCCTCATCAGTCCATGGAACATAATTATGAACATTTACATGATAATCAGACAGTATTTTGTTAAGATGTACAAGATTGTCTGCTTTCAACATAATATGCAGGTGTTTGTTGTTTTAGATTTCGGCCGTTTTATGGGCTATCAAAATTCTTTTGATAAGTTTTTGTCTGGAGGGTCTATAGATGCTTCACACAAAGTTTAGTGCAAATTGGTCAAATTGCCTAGGAGGAGTTCGAAAAAGTAGGTTTTGCATTTGTCACAATTTTGCGAACGGAAAGTTAGCTCGAAAGTGGGCGTGGCCTACACAAATAATTCAGCTGAGTGCAGGGAACATGTAGATATAAGGTTTAACAATGTGTGACACATTATGTGTGAGTTATGGGCCAAAAACTTGGACTTTCACGTGGGAAATAGCGCCACCTTCTGATCATTTTTGGTATGTAAGTTGCAGGGGCTAGTCTATACCACGCCTATGAATTTAATTTCCATAAGTGTTAAGGTGTGGGCACAGGGCCAAATAGAAAATTAAACTGGCACCAGAGCGCCACCTAGTGTCCAATTGATAAGTCTTTTGTCAGATATCCTCAAGAGGGCAGTGGCAATGATTATACCAAGTTTGGTGTCAATCCGCCCAACTGATGTGGAGATATAAACTATTCGAATTTTAAGAGCGCCACCTTGTGGTCATCGCCTTAACTTTTGGACACATCCTCAGTAAGTCATGTCAAATTATTATCTCGTGTTTCATGTCATTTGGACACACCGTTGTGGAGATATCCAACACTTCCTGTTTGGAAGGAAATCCGCAGGAATTGCTTATTTAATAACTTGAGTATTGTTTGGCCTATCGAAATGCTTTTAACAACTTTTTGTCAGGAGGGTCCACAGATGCTGTGTGCCAAGTTTTGTGCAAATCAGTGAAATCGCCTGGGAGGAGTTCGAAAAAGTAGGCTTTCGATATTTTGCGACGTAGCAGAAAAAAACGGTAGGCGGAAATGGGCGTGGCCTATACCATGAGACTCAGCACGGTGCACTGAACGCGTGGATACCACCTAGTGGTGGAAATTCAGGACGACAATAGATTATAAAATTTTTCGCCAGGTGTGACTTATATTCCAAATTTGGTGAGTTTTGGGGTATGTCCAGGCAGTGAAAAATGCAATCATTTCGTCCGAAGAAATAAATAAATAAATAAATAAATAATCCTTTCAAAAGCAATAGGGTCCTTGCAGGTTCCCTGCTCAGGCCCTAATAATGATAATGTAATTTATGTAGTGCCTTTCAGGGCACCCAAGGATGCTTAACAGAGTGGGAAAATGAAACAAAGAATAGATGGATAAACAAAAGTATAAGATAAAGGACTAGAAAAGTTGATTGATTGACCTAGAGCTGATAGGACTTACTAAAGAGATGAGTTTTTGAAGGTCTCCAGGGAAGTCTGTTTGCAGATTTCAGCTGGGGGAGTGTTCCAGAGAGTGGGGGCTGTCACACAGAAGGCTCTGTCGCCGAGGGTTTGTAGTTTGGTGTGAGGGATGGAGAGCTGATGTGTGCCTGATGAGCGCAGCGTCCGAGACTGGGTATATGGGTGGAGGAGGTCAGACAGATATTGGGGGGCGAGGGAATGGAGAGATTTATAGGTCAGGAGGAGAATTTTGTAATTGATGCGTGATTTGACTGGGAGCCAGTGAAGGCGGATGAGAGTGGGGGTGATGTGTTGCCAGGGCTTGCTGCGAGTGAGGACCCTGGCAGCAGAGTTCTGCACATACTGGAGCTTGTCCAGGGTTTTGGAGGGGATCCCGGACAGTGCTCCATTACAGTAGTCCAGGCGGGAGGTGATGAGGCCATGGAAAAGGGTCTCAGCCACAGGTTCAGAGAGGGAGGGTCTGAGTCTGGAGATGTTTTTAAGAGGATAAAAAGCTGATTTTGCTATGGATTTTATGTGTGGTTGAAAGGACAGCATGGATCCAATCAGTCTTGGTTTGTCTTTACCCCATCACCCATGGTTTGGCTGAAATAAGTCCTCAATTGCTGTCCTCAATTCACAGAGTAAGATGTGAAGACACTACAACCACGCACACTTTTCACCCACCGCTGATGCCAGACTCTCCTCTGCTGATTCATGCCTCTCCTGTCCCCTCCTGCTTTGTCTTCATGTCCCTGGTGTCATTGCTTTTGTAAGAGCTGCTGTAAATCACCTCCGTACTGTTTCCCCTGTCTTCAAGCTGACCTCTGTCAGTCTCGAAGGCTGCATTCAGTCCCACCTCAGTGCTACCTCTCAGGCGGCTAAAGCTGGTTGAGCTGAGCCTTGTTGCAATCCGAGGTAGCAATTCAGGCAAACTCTTGGCCTAATTGCTTCACAGCTAATGGAGCCATTAGTTTACTGGCAAATGGTAGCTAGCTACAACCAAGGATAGCAAGCAAATGCTATATTTTTAGAGTGACCTTTATACTCTGACCACATTTTACAAATTATACCTTCAACCATGAAATCGAATGGCTACATATACAATGTGTCCCCACTGTCAGACTAACGTGTACCTGACAAAAATTAAATGGGTGAAGAACATGAAAGAAAACATGGAAGCTTGGTTGGATCAGGTACTTTAATGCGGGTGCTAGAGCTGAACTGATCAATATTAATGAACTGGATGTCTAAATCTTGATATTGTCCTCTTGATTTCTTCTTTTGTCCAGTCCCCTAATGAGGTTTACAGCTTTAAGAGGCCTGCTGATCTGTTAGAGATGAAGAGTGGTGAGAAGGGAAGTCACATGTTCCTCAGAGGTGGGCTTCGGTCCAGCACAGCCAAAAGGGACAATTGTGTCAGTCTGCTCTCAGCTAATCAGGTGGTCCGGGCCCTTCCTCCAAACAAAGTGCCTCTGAAGGAGGTCTACCCAAAAGGTAAGAGCTCAGATCAAATGAGCTCAGACAAGTTTTATTTACAACACAGCAAATGAATTTAAACAGTGGATGTATTTTCTTCAGTGTGTAAACATTTGTTGTCTTTGTTTGTCACACAGATGTCACACCTCCAATGACAGCGGCTTACCTGGAAGTGACAGATCTTAACTCCAAAAAAGTCAAATATATTCCTGTCCCAAGGTGAACACAACACACCTGTTTCTTACTGTGTCTTACTCTCCAGTACAACTACAAGAAGAACATCATTTTGCACCCTCTAGCACTATCTAGTGGTCACAGACAGCATTACATTGAGAAATTGACTAATTGTTTCACTACAGAGTGCATTCCAGGCCAACTCACCCATATTTCAGAATTGTTCTCACTTCAGGTCATGAAAAAACCTGAACTAAGTTTTCATTTAAAAAAGTGAAAATCCCAACTAGTTCATGGGACCTTACAACCTTGTGTTGCGTAATGTTACAGTAATAAAATCAATACAAATAAATATTTTTTTACCTGAATGAAGAATGATTTATTTTCAAAAGGTTATCTCCACTAGTTTTTCAATCACTTTATTAAAATCATTTCTTAAATTCTCTTTAGTATTACTATAGGTCTGTAACATTCAGAAGTTATTTGGTCTTGAATATAAACTTTGAGTGTCTTCAAGCTTCAAAGCTCAAAAAACAAATTAACTTCTTCTAAATCTTTCTATTGCATGTTTTTACTGTATATTTTAAGGATTGTTTTCCCTGTGACATGAACAGGGAGATCCTGGGTGAGTAGGTCTGATATGACCTATTGTGTTTTTAAACTTTTCTAAATTGACTTATTTTAAACTATGATTTTCAGTGTCATTGAATTTGTTATGTATTACTATAGAATAAACTGTGTTTATATCAGCCTTTATGCTGAAGTACAGAAACTGTCTCAAAAACCCAAAGTGAGCCACCTCTCAGGGTAAACATCAAACAGACACAATTAATCAAGGTCAGAATGTTGAGCCAGGAAACACCCTGGCATGACTACCTTCTTTAACAATGGATGATTTCTCTAATTCATCATGTCTGCGCTTTCCTACATATTTTTGATCGGCAGGTCAATGTCTGTGTCGCCTTACACCAGCTGGTTGTCCAAGATTTCAGAGTCTGATGTGCTGATGACTCCTCTCGGTACTGGAGGTGTGGTCACAGTGGATATGGGGGGCTATGTCCGTCTCTGGGAGACGGGATTGGACACCCTGCAGCGATCACTGATGGAATGGAGGAATATGATTGGGACGGAGGATGGCAGACCTATTCAGGTAACATCAACACTTTGTTTTGGAAATCTTAAATGGTCCATGGAGAAGCTTCATTTTTGAACACCTCAATGTACTATGAAACAGATGAGAGGTTGGAGGGATCTGGTAAAATGCTTGCAGACTGCAGTTTCTCTCAACACCACTGAGGGGCAGTACTGCTTTAAATATAACTGCTGTGAACAATTTCATCTAGTTGTCTGCATGCTTGCCTCACTTTGACAGAATATATTAGCTGCTGAAACATCTCTGATTATAAGCTAAATGGAATGTTTACAGGCCCAAAATGTATGACCCAGCTGTACCCGGGTTGGGTGTGTATGAATGGATGGGCATTGTGCAGATGCCTGGCCTTTGGTGTGGTTTAGAATATTTAGACTGGCATACTGAAGAGTCTTTGTTAAGGTGCCCACATACACAACACAGGCAGACAAATTCTTTAGATAATGAAGCCTTCCAGATGTAGGGTGCATGATCTGCAGATCTGTGGTTTGTGCACCAACATGTATACATGCATACACACATACATACATACATACATACATACACACATACACACATACATACATACATACATGCATACATACATACATACATACATACATACATACATACATACATGCATGCATACATACATACATGCATACATACATACATACATACATACATAAATATATACATACATACAAACATGCATGCATATATATATACACACACAGTTGAATATTGAATAATAAAAATTTAGAATTTGATTATTGTGTTCTGTGTCTTGAAATGAAGATCGACAAGGAACAATGTATTATTAAAGTCTATATTATTATTGTATAATATATTTTTTAGGAATTGATAAAGGGAAAGTGTAAGACAACATTATCTGTGTCAGTCTTCACCATTTTCTAATATTTTCTCCTGCAAAAACACATGACAAGAGGTAATTATTGTGTATGTGGTAGATTTTCTGAAGAGAATGTATACATACTTGCCTAGTGGACTAAAAATTAAGCACATTGCCTTTGACTGAGAATCACTTCATTATTACACACATACTCCATACACCTGCACACCATAAGGCATTTCTTTCTGGTCTAGATTCCTCCCTTTTGATGGGGCACCTTGAGTCCACTGTAGGTCAGACTTAGACAGACCCTCTCTGTGCTCTCTGTAAGCTCTCTGCAAACAACAGTGGCACTACTGTATTTAAACATCCCTGTGTAAAAGTTTCTATGTATATCTTCTCAGATATGCCACTAAGCCAACAAGTTTACACACCTCACCTCTATACGAGCTTACTTGTTTGCATATGACACATGAACATTATTTGCCAAATACCTTGTTTTTATGACACACTTAAAGAATCTAACAAAGAAGCTGTTGACCAAAGTATGATATGAAAAAGAAAAGTCAGGAAATAATAGAAATCTTCCAACTGAAGGATGTCAGGGGTGATTAAAAGGAAGAAATCATGAGAACAAAGGAAAAAACACAAGTAGAGTTCATTGCCTTCATAATGATCTTGCTCAGCATCTTTACTCATGTATTTCTGGACATGAGTGTGTATGCAGGTGTCTGTGGCTGTTTGGTGTTCAGCATTCAATAGTTCCTCTCTTCCGTCTTTAGTGTCAGTCTGATATAATTCCAGCACTGTTGATATCATTGATGCATAGGAGACATCAGTCAGTCATCATCCGGCTGCACACACAACACACGTCTTTAGTTTAACTGGTGCTTCTGGCGCCACATATGTGTTTGCAGGTATCCAACGTAATACAGTCAAATTTATACAGTCACTCATTGGTACAACATGGCTGTTTTGACACCCAAGTCTGCAGCACTGCTCTGCAGTCTTGTGTCACTATCAAACAGTGGTAGTTAGCAGTAACCTTCTTGGACTGTGCACCGATTACTAGCAAAAAACTATAGTTAGACTTTAGTTCTTTCACAGCTGCATTTACACGTAGGCCATCTTGAACACATAACCTCACACAATTGAAGAATATTTCACGCTCAGGCATGAAATCAGTAAAACATTCACATTGAAGACACTTGTGTAACCATGAATTTATACCACACACACTAGCAAGCACCCAAGTGCATGAGCAGACATTTACTCAGAGAAATGCACTCAAACACACACACACACACACACACACACACACACACACACACACACACACACACACACACACACACACACACACACAGATGCCATCCCTCTTAAATCACTCTGTCTTTAGGCATCTAGGGGGAGAATCAGAAATTTATGAGGCTATTAATCCCACAAGACAAGGCGTGGACTGCAGATGAGTTAATGGTGGAGAGAAACACTGTGAAGAAAAGACGAGAGGGGGGAAAAAACTCATTGAGTGAGGAGGGTGGGGTAGAGACATTGATTCCCACAGTCATAAAAATGAAGTTTTCTCAACTGCACCACCCGCCCCACTCTCCCTCTTCCACTTCCTTCTTTCTGTCTGTCTGCTTCCCTGTCTCGGGTTAAGGTGCCATCTTTAACTTGCTGCTTAGAGAGAAGAAATTTGATGACATTTCATTGAAAGTGACTAAGTTGCTCAACAACTGTTATCAAATATAGATAAATATTGATATCAAGAATAGATATTGAGTTATGGAGTGAGAGGAGCTGCTTGTTCCTGAGGTGTTTTTTCCCATTCTGTTTTCCAGTCAAAATTTTAGAGATATACTCAGTGTTACTGAATATAGAGTCAAAAATGTAGCTATTATATAGATTTATGTTATAGCCAGCAAGTAAAATTTTTGTAGCTTTGTTTCTAAGAAATCATGTTTCCTTTATAATTTTTATGTGGTGGCCATCAGAATCAGATATCAAGTTATCATATTGCAGGGCTGTGACTTTTCTGCTATGTGATTCATGTAGTTAGTGACACTGATGGTCCTGCTGTCAGAATCACTGTTGGGAAATTGTAATGTGACACACACACACACACACACACACACACACACACACACACACACACACACACACACACACACACACACACACACACACACAGTCCTGTAGCTGCATAGCTCATCATTTTACTAAAACCAAAAGTAGAGCATTAGTCACCCCTTTACTGGTTGTGACTGTGGCAGAAGCGAGGCCCTCACGAGGCCATTTAGGACACATCCATGCGTTGTGTTGTCATCAGCAAGAGAGTTTTATCTATATACAGTGTGATGACAGGGTGGATTACCGAAACAAGCCTGTGTTCAGGAAACTGGAGTCCTAATGGCTCAACTTCATCTCTAATGGACAGATTTCCGAGACACCTAAACTGAGCATGAGGGCTCAGCAAATGCACAGACAGGTCTGACGGAAGTGGTGCTGTGTCTGAAGGGGGGGAGAGTGAGTGCGGCGTTTATTGAGTGATCGTAATCACATTGATAAACACTCAGTCAGAATGATATGACGCGCCAGTACAGCAAAGCCTTTGAAGCCCCACTCCTGAGCATCAATCTATTTCCCATCATGGGACAGGCATGTGTGCAGTTGAATGACTCACGCATACAGACACATATGCATTACTGTGTATTCAGAGAGCGGTCACATGGTGAAGGAATGATCCTGAAGGTGAGCTCTGGTGCTCAGACCTCTGACACTTTACCTCACCACAGAGCTATGGCACCCAGCTCTCTCTGGTTACTGAGGTTAACATGCGTTCATCTACAAACACACTTCCGCACACACTTCCTGTGGCTCTTCACATACAATAGAGTAATGGAAATCTGTCTTGATACACAGATTTGTTGGTTTGCAGCTGTATGGAACAGTGAGACTGCTTTTGTCATTTTAAATGACCCGTTGTTTGCAACCCCACCCCACATCCCTACAGTGGTTATTGTCATGCAGGGGATGGCCAGTGAAGATTTTTCTCATGTAGATCTGTAATCTCCACAGCCAACACAGCTGGTCTGTAGAGGATGTGATCATGTTGTGTGTATTTGTAGGAGCCGTCTCTTCTACAAGTTAAGGTTTTTGACACCATGATACGATATCTGCATTTACCAGTATCAATAGTGCAAAAGCAACTGTGTGCAGGTTGTAAATAAAAAGAAGAAAATCCTATTTTGGGTCTCTTAAGCTTTGTTTTTCTGAGTATTCTTTGTTTATTCTTGTGTTGTATCAAACTTTAAAATTCTGGTAGCATGTCAACCATACTGCAGGTTGTATTTTTCTTATAAACTGATTGACTGCATTTCTTTTTAAAGATTTTTTGAGGCATAGACACCTTTATTTGACCGTGGATAGATCAGAAAGGGGAGTGAGATGGGGGGGAGCGACATGCAGTGCAGGTCCACTGCGTTCGTGGCATGGGCTCTAACCACTTGACTACCTGCGCGCCCACTAACTGCATTTTTGATGAAGACAAATCAGCTTATACTGTGCTAATTATTTTTTATTAAAACACACAAGGTTCTCAATAACAAATGCCTTTTTTAAAAGAAAATCTTAAATTCGTTAATGAAGGAGTTGACCAGGATATGAACATTGTGGGCTTTCTAACAGTTGGAGAATAAACTGTTTTTTGCTGGTTGACAGATGATGCAATGGCAGCATGTTTTAGATCATTTTGAATAGCTTATATTTAAGGTTAATGCTTCATGATATTAATGCCCCTGTCAAGAGGTTGTTAATTTATCTTCGTGTCGACTATTGAGGTTGTAGTCTGCAGTGATGTTGATTGTTTCACAGTATACTAAGAGGGGTTTCTTTTCTCATCCATGTCTAAAACATGAGGGGGAAGAATATTACAAACACCTCTTGATAATCTCTCCAAACATCTAGCGAGAGCTCATCACACACAGATGGAGAAATGTGCTGCATGCCAAGCTCTTACTCATCTCTTGTTTCCCCATCCACCTCAGCTATATTATGTATATACACACCAAGTTAACTATACACACATGGGTTTATGATTCAAAGTAATCATTAGCCTGTTTATTGTGAACTATGAATATTGGGTTGTTCAGAAATTCATAGTTCCAATTTCAGAGTGCTCAGAGCATCCTCTGCACAGAGGTTTTCATTGAAAGTTGACAATGTAAATCTAAAATGTTCATTTAAAAATGTGAGCAATTTTTTTATTTTTTTTTTATGAAAATGTTCAATCTAGGTTAAACCTTCAAGGTCAAACATAAAATGGGGAATAGGGAAACTTATAGTGTGTCATTCATAAAATAAAGGGAAAATAATCAGTTCATCTCTGCAATCTGTAAATTTAATTAATTTTAGATGGGAGATTTTTAATAGGCTTTTGCTGTCATGTTGATGAGTTAAATCAATAACAAAGTCAACCATTCAGTTTTGGATGTCAGCAGAAAGAATATCCATCCCTGCATTATTGTACAATACATGAATACAACTCATACATACTTGGCTAGCTTATATTTGTTTGTGTAAAATGTTTTATAATGTTATAAAATCTTTGGTGATTATCTTTACCCCCAGAAACCCCCTCATAACATGTTTCCCACAGTAAAATGTGGCCAGTGGCAGATGTGGCAGATCTGTTGTATTGGGTGGCATCACATTGTATAGATGTACGTCTGCGATAAATCAGTTCATGAGTCTACATATGTTGATGCTTAATTCAGATTAAGAACAGTTCAATCAAGAGAGACTTTTAGTGTGAACAAGTTATTATTGACATGCACAACAAAGATGAGACTTGTGAATAGTCTTTGGCAATTAGTCCACACACAGGTTTGGATGAAGAGAGTGTCTGAGATGTGCATGGAGGTGAAGAGGAGCAGGCCTCTGGTGAGCTCAGACCTGGGGAGCAGGAGGTTTTTGGTTTTTTAGTATTTCTATATTGTCTATGATGATTTGGGGGGGTGGGTTATTTTTTAAAATTAGATTTTATTGTTGCTTTACCAAGCAGCTTTTTTCATCCAAAGCTAATCATTAAACTATCAAATGTTTTGTTAAAACCAATTAACATTAGAATAGCATTTTCTTTACTCCCAGTACTCCCAGTGTTTGCTCTGCTGGAGAGGTTAAAGATGCTAGCTTCTTCTTCTTCTTCTTCTTCTTCTTCTGGAAAAAGCAAATGATCCCTTCTCCTTTTAACAAGGTGCCCCTATGCACACCATTTCAGGTATGAAGCATGACTGAAACGGTATAAACATCTGGTGGATGGACTCTGGATAAAGCTTAACATTTTTATATTATAGTGTGAACAACCAAATGTATTGTACCCAACTGACAAGTCATGAAACTTGCAGTAGGTCCACTGGACAAGCTGGTTTCTATGATGAATATTGTCTTGTCTTGGTAATCTGACATGGTTTCAGACCGGCCCTCCTAATCTGCACTAAATATAGAGAGCTCTGCTGATGCAGCAGCCTCATGTAAGTGTGAGAACAGATCCTGAGCTGAGCTCCACTGTGTGTCAGTTGGAGGTGTGGACAGAAGGTCAGTAGGGGGAGAGGAGGGGTCCTTCTTAGCTGGACTGCTGCTTCTGCTAGATAAGTCTCTGTTCAGCTGCACAGGCCATGACAAACTAAGCAACAATAAAAAACAGAAAAGATAACACACACACACACACACACACACACACACACACACACACACACACACACACACACACAGTATAAAACAAAACCTCACAAACCCCAAAGATACCATTGAAATTCCAGCAGTATGTAAGAATGCAGCTGAGCTGCAGGGGATACACTTAGTATCCCACTGAACTACCCCTCACCCTCTCAATCCTTCATGCCTGCCAGACTCTGGATGGCTGCCCTGCCCCAGTGTGAGCGCCAGCATGCTGATTTTGGCACTGAAGGTGGACTTGAGATGGACCTGAGAATCCAATGCTTGAACCTCTTGGTGTCTCCACTCCTTCCATCTCATCACTCTCCTGCTGAGAGAGACAGAACCTATTCTGTCCATCCTGCCAAAGCTTCAGAGCTTAAAGATACAAAGTTCATTCTGTTGATGCTTTAACTGTTTGCCACATGGCTGAGTGTTTTGATGATCGTCTTACATACTAATACATAAGGGGGTTTAACAGAAAGAGGATGTTCCAAGAGAAGTTGTGTGACTTTAGAAAAGGAAAAAGTACAATTAAACACATCTTTGTTAGTGGCAGAGTGTGACTGTTGTGAGCTTTTCCTGGGAGATGTTGTAATACTGTGTTAATTTCACTTACTGCAGCCTATCTGATGAAACTGGATTCCTGAGTGGTTTGGAATGTTGCTAAAGAACTGGTTAGTTAAACACTTTGTATATGTAGCCTGCATATGTCTTTTGTATCAAATGCACAAATGCTTGTTGTGGTATCTCATCAGCATCTCACAGGTTAAATGCAGATGCAGTTTATTAAGCATCAAAATAAAAATAAAAAAACACAGTAAAGCCCAGTGGTTGTGGTGTGGAGTGGTGGTTTTCTGTTACTTTATACTGCCACTCCACTACATTCTGGAGGAAAATATTGTGCTTTTTACTTTAGCTCTACTGCTTTATGCAAAGTCTGCAAAGTAGCAGTAAATTTATCAGCAATCAGATGAAACGAATAAATAACATAAATGTTCTAAAAAATGCTCAATAACAGATCTATAACTGTTCGACCCATAGTATACTAAGATACTTAAGTACATTTAATATCTGATACTCTGAAGTGTCTTTCACTTTAACCAAAGTGATATCTTCACGATTTCTTTACTTTTACTAATGTATGAATTTTGGTTACTTTTTACGGCACTGGGTTCGTTATCATTTTGTCATGTACAATATGAGGTATCACTTGTAATGTACAATAGGAAGTACAGCTCCATGAGACTGTATACACGTCACAATTACAATACTGATGCTTTCACCCCTTACAAGCTGAGGCATTTGTTGTCCATAGCTCACTTCAGAGGCCACCTGAACAGATGTACGAGAATCTGCACTTATTTGTCTTCTGAATGTTTAAAAACTGGCCCTCACGCCTCTCATTTCAGATCACCGTCCAGAGGGACAGCGGCCAGGATGTCACTGCCCCAAAACATGGCAAGGTTGACCCCAACAACGCTCCTCACGTTGGGGGAAACCAGTGGGCGGGAGGCACAGGTAACCAGTGCAACTATTCAACCAATTCAACATTTATCATCTAAGTCGCTGTGCTATGTTTACAGTAAAATGAAAGCTGACTTTTTACTCTGTCTTAAATGTGTAGTTTCATATAAGTTATGGATTATCTAAAGCGCACAAACTGTGATTCATCCCTAATTCCTCATAAAATGTTTCTCTGCAGGCGGCAGAGACACAGCGGGGCTGGGTGGCAAAGGGGGGCCCTATCGGCTAGATGCAGGGCACAAGGTGTACCAGGTGTCCCAGGCTGAGAAAGACGCAGTTCCAGAAGAGGTGCGCAGGGCCGCACGTGAAATGGGTGAAAAGGCCTTCAAAGAAAGGTACGTTGCTTCCAGGAAAATCCAGTGATCACTTGCTGAAAATGCCTGCTCAGTATGAGGAAGTGCAGCCAACTCTTAACCAAGAACTTGTTTGTTAATTGAGTTAGCTCCACAATGTCTGAATGACTGTCTCTCTCCACTTTGGAACTACCCAGAACTGAAGTGTGTTATGTGTGTAATGTGTAACAGGCGTGTGTATGGGCCTTGCTTTGGCCATCGGTCAGCAATCCCAGGTACTGTATGGTGCTCCATCCTGAGCAAACAACCACAGGCTGCAGTTCTCCAGCTGGTGCGTGTGTGTGTGTGTGTGTGTGTGTGTGTGTGTGTGTGTACTCATACACATTTGCTTCAGAGCGGAGGGTTTAGAGGCCAGCCCTTTCACCAGCTCAACCATGAAGGCTGTCTCTGTTCTCATTTGCTTCAAACAGTCTCATTCTCTTAACTTTCTTTTCTCCCCCATCCCCCTTGTCCTCCCCCTTTCTTGCTTGCCCCTTCTCATACACTGGCTTCTTTCACACCAAGAAGAACAACCTCTCTGACTCTTCTGTCGTTTTTTTTTTTTTTTTTAATCTCTTCTTTTCCTATTTGTAGTCATTTCACTTGCTTTTATAATTTATTCTTTGACACTCATTTCCTGTTTCCCTCCTCGCTGTCCTCTGCCTGTCTATCAGTGTCCCACTAAGCCCAGAAATAATCTTGTAGCTACATGCTGATACTCTGCTTCCAAGTAGTTGTCACTGTACTTGACTGTTCTTCATGCAGGTGAGCACACACAACAGAACTGCCTTCAGATAGCCCAGGTTGATTGATTTATTTTCTTAATATCGCAGGCCAACTCTGTCAGGCTTTTTCTCTACCTTGCTATTCACTGCTGTGTCTGCACAATCCTTTGTTTTTTTAACTTCAGGTCAGGCATCAATCAAACTATGATCCCTCCGTAAACCCCTGAGTGCCTGACACATACACACACACACACACACAAGTAAAAACAGGCTTAGGTATGCCTGAATATGAATCTCCCACATGAGAATGTGCACTCAGACGCACATAATCGCACATGTCTTCATAGGTCTCTGGCTGTGTCTCCATACTAAACGAACATGTTACCTGGAAACACAGTTCGCTCACTGCAAGGCACAAAAGATGATCCACAAGAGGTCCTGTGCTCGCAGGCTGCGTGTCGTTGGATGGAAGGCACCAGCAAGAGTAAAACATGTACAAATTCAGCCCCATTTTCAGGAGAAATGTTATCTTATAGTGTGTTCATACTGATTGCTAAGCACTCTTATGAGTTTTAGCATTTTTGTTTATTTGCTTTACTCACTTGTGTGTTTACTCACCCCAAATACCTGTAAGCTAGCAAGCAACAGCAGTAAGAGTGGTAAGAGTGTGTGTCTATGTTTTTTCTGTTTGAATTCAGGCCAGCTCAGCACTCACCGAAGCCTCTGGTTCTCTCTTATTTTCCCCTCTCCTCTCTGCAAAATAATGTTCATGAAATGAAATCCATTTCCCCTCCAGGTCCAGTCAGCATTTAATGAACATAGACACTTGACAATGTAGGTCACATCCACGAATCGCTGCTGCAGCCAGGTTGATAAACAAGAATTAAGATAAATCCACTCTTTAATCTCAAAAGCTAAAAGTAAAGTCTGAGCTCTCCTCCCATTAGTGAACAGCTCCGAGTCAGAGCCCCAAGAGAGAGAGATTTGACCGCGGGGTGTTATTCCTCCACAAGGTCTAGCTCTGCCCCCGACTCTGTCCTCTGGAGCTTGATGGCTCTGAGCAGTGTCTACCCCACCCCACTTACCTCTGTTGCTTTTCTGTTGGAACACTCCATCATGCTGATTGTGTTCTCTCAAGTTCCTCGTTGCTTCGCAGCTTTGTTTTATTCGAGTTCCATTATGATAAATGTGTCAAACAGCGTGTTAAAAAAATTCTCTCTGGATTTCAGAAACTCGGAAATGGAAGTTCTATTCAGTAACACAACAGCAACATGATGAAATACTTACTGACCCCCAGAGATGGAAAGCGTTGCTCAAAGAGTGGTTGAATAAGTTGTTATGGTTGTGTGTCAACCAAATTGAATTGTTTCATTGCAATACATAAATTCACATTTTTTTTTTTAAAACGCCAACAAAAGGCAAGGCAACCACAATGGACAGCAAGCAAACCAATGTTGCTTACACAGTCTGTTTATCTTATTGAGTGCATCATCATTTGCTTAATAAAATCAAAACAGAATATTTGAACAATAAAGCATAATAGTCTGGGAGAGGTTGGTCTTATGGAAGGAAGCATACTGTGTGTTTAGTGTGTGTAGTCGTTGGGAGTGTCAGCTTAAGTCTTTGTTTTTGTGGTCGTTGTGCGAACAATTTCACAAACTTGCCGTCTCTCTCCTCTTTAAGTCAAAGTTCTGGAATTTGAAGGAAATAGACGCGGCCACTTGCCAGAGTGTCTGCTCACCACAAACACTCTCATACGTCCACACGCACACGCACACAAACACACACACTACTCTGCTATGTACTGGTTTTTGGGTTGACATGCTGTGGTGTGAATGCTGAGAAACAGAGCGGGAGACTGTGTGTGCAGGTTGAAAAAAACTGGATTACACTGTGAGTGTGATACAGTACATTGTGTGTCAGAATGCAAGGCCAGTCTCTACAAAGGAACGGGCTAAAATTAAACATACATATTCATCAAAGGAAGCAATTAATATTATTGATTATCAGCCCTTGTAGCCTTGTCTGTTACCTCATATGTACAAACAGGAGACATGCAGATTATGTTAATTGCTGATGCTTAATTGTCCAAAGATGTAAATGTGTGAAAGGTTATCTGTCCATATGTGATAGACTTGGTTCAGTGGTCGCAGCAGAGGATAAGTTGGTAAAGATCAAGATCAAGAGCCATTCGTGTTTAATACAAGTCACTTACAGTTTCATAAAGGGGCACTGTGTAGTTTTGGAGGAGAAATTAAAACTCAATTCAATTCATTACAATTGTATTTCCCAAAACTACAAAGTGCACCTTTGATGTACAATTGTGCCCATCAACAACCAGTGAGTCTGCAGTGTGATCTTGTGTTGAGTGGCCTTTAGGAACCCGGGGCTTTGCTCAGGCTGTGACAGTTGACAGAGAAGGAAACTCGCTCAGAGAGGCATTTCCTGACTGTTCCATCTCCGCTGATGAACATGTTTTCCCTAAAACTACAAAGTGCCTCTTAACGCTAAGATAAAAAATGTAAATACATTTTTAAAATGTAAGATTAAGCAACTAAATGAGTATTGAAATGTATTTAATTGAGCAAATCCCGCTAACACCAAATCCATCCAACAACCTAAAAATGTACTGCTACATCTTCACTGGCTTCGCTGGATTCAGCTGTCAGTGATTCAATTGCACATTGATTCTCAGTACATCTCTATGTATTTTAGTGTGTGTCGTCATTAGTCTTCTTCATTGCATACGGCTATTTTTTCATAACATAAAAAAGAAGTAGGATTATTCTAAATTGTCTTTTTATTCAAAAAGTCTACAATATAAAAATTGCATCTTATCAGATTTGCGGGGCTGTAATCTATATTAAGGTTTCTGACAGAGCAGCTTTAAGACATTGCGCTTGTTATTTTGGTAAACATCACAAACATGACTGCTGCACACACTTCCCACAATGCTGAACAGCAAAGCTTACATTCCTTACCCACTCCTCTGCTGATAAGCTAGGATCGCTATGTTCTTCACAACTGGAGACGTTCACTTCAGGTGACAAACTCCAAATTATGGACTGATGCAGAGCCATCCGCGCCTGCCATGCGACGCATCTTTGAACATTTCACTTTGTGTTGTTTGTTACTGTGTGGCTTCCCAGAGGTCGTTTTTGTCAGTTCATTTACCCTTCACAAATGTAGATGTTCTGTGAGTGAATGCGTGTGAATGTGTGTTTGGTCTGTTTGATTGCATGGCTGATGCAAGTGCAGTCTACACAATACACCCATCTTACACTGTTCTCATGCAACCAGCCTCTTGCTATCTCTATCTCTATCTCTATTGCTCTCTCTCTCTCTCTCTCTCTCTCTCTCTCTCTCTCTCTCTCTCTCTCTCTCTCTCTCTCTCTCTCTCTCTCTCTCTCTCTCTCTCTCTCATGCATGCACTCAGAGTCTCTCCACCATCTTTCAGTCCCTGCTCGTGTTTTGAAGTCGCTGCTCTGTATCTCTGTCGTGGTCACGGTCTGGTTGTCACCAAAAGTTTCCAACACCTGGCAGAGATTTCCCCCACCTGTCTCTCTTCAACACACACACACACACACACACACACTCCAGTCGGTGCAACACTGATGAGGACATCAGAGGACTATTCTATGTCTGTGTGTGTCAGCGATACTAAAGTACCTGCACAGTGGGATTATAGAGATAAGCTCATCTTGGGGGGCACAGTCCACCTGTCTTGTCATGTCCGCAGGTGTATTTTGAAGAGAAAACACACATGCACAGGTGCAAAAAATGGGCTCCATGTTTGATAATACTGACCCCTGTGTCAGTTCAGCCACAGGTGTCCTGAGCTCATGAGCTCACTCTCTCTTCCTCTACTCACTTGATCTTCTTTGGTAAAATCAAGCACGCAGCAGCAGCTTCAAATGTAGCAAAAATGCTAAAATGTTTTTTTCTGCTCTGCTGCATGAGGGTGTATGGATAGGATTATTTTGCAAAATACAGAAAGAAGAAGAAGTAGATTCCACTGTCAGCCTCAGCTTTTTGCGATAAATGTATGAAGTGACGACATCCTGAACTCCATGCAGTTGAGGGGATACTGCATGCACACGCATGAACGCACACACACACATGCACACACACGCACACACACTTTTACACACGCACAGCCACTTGAGAGAACTGCTATTACAGGGGTGGACTGACCATTGGGAGTACTGGGATTTTTCCTGGTGGGCCGATCAATAATGGGCCGAAGGAAGGCCGTTTTATTTATTTATTTATTTATTTGCTGCGCCTAGACGTTTCTCTATCGACGCAGTCAAGAATGTGAGAGATTGGCGAAAAAATCAAACTGAGCTTCAGCGTCTGTCCGAGGAGGACAGCAACAGGGCCAGGCTGCCTGGTGGAGGGAGGAAGAAGGCGAGCGAGGAGCCGGAGATAAACATGTGGGGATGAGTGATCAGCAAACAGGCACACCACGAGAGAGCGTCCCGCAAAATGATCTCAGGGCGGTGGCCAAACAAATGTGCGCCACCATGAGTGACAGCAGAGATGAGGAGTTTGCCACGAGTGATGGTTGACAAAATCTTTTCCTTCGCTGCAACAACTTCAGTTGCACAAGGATGCCAGAGAATTCACAGAGAGGCCGGCGAAGTTTGTGACATTTTCATCCTGGATTTTTGAGAAGAAGGAATTAAACGCCTGTACCAAATTGCCGCCTGGTCCCAAATAAACGCCTGGTCTGTTAAGTGATTGAAACAAATAAACACCCCGGCTATTATTTGGTATGTTACGGTATGATAACTCTCCCGGCCCGGGGAGAGAGACATGCATCGGTTCGGTTCACAGTGCTCAGTGACACAGCAGAGAGGTGACAAGACGCGACTCATCATGACTGACAAGCATCAAGGCCACTCGGCGTTACCTTACCGACCCGCCCCAGCTGTTTCATTCACAAAAACAGGGCCTGTGGCAATTCTGGACAGCTGTTTTTTTTTTTGTTTGTTTGTTTGTTTTTTCTTCCTTCATGGGCCCCTGACGACGTCTGAGCTCTGGTGCAGCTGCACAAGTTGCAGTGAATATATCGACCAAAGGTGATCACTACACGTGCGTGCAAGGTTTGAACAAAGATTATGTCGTCTTTGGTCTCGTGTGCAGTTTGGTTGCACGAGAGGTGAATTTAGACGGATAATACCCACTGTTCCAAAAAGGAGGAGTCCACCTCTGAAGTCAAGAAAGGGAATATACTAGACACAAGTGTCTTATGTTATAACAGTGTTATTAACTATAAGTTTCCAACAGATGTCTGTGTGTGTGTGTGTGTGTGTGTGTGTGTGAGAGAGAGAGAGAGAGAGAGAGAGAGAGAGAGAGAGAGAGTTAGTAAAAGAGGAGAAGCTAAGCGAACTTAGCAGATAACAAAAAGACAACACAACAACCATGCGGTCTACAGGGTTAGGGTTAGGGTTAGGGACTCATCCAGCGAGGAGGGAACTGCAGCTCAGCTCAAGCAAAATGAAAAACGCTGGGTTAGGTTTTTCACACCTATTGGCTTCGGTTCTGTTCTTATGTTCTGCAGCTCCTCGTGTCTGAGGCCCTAGTAGTTTAGGCTTTTGATTTCTACTACAGGCTTTCTCTTTGTTTGAGACGTGTGCATTGAGGCCCAACAACAGGTAGGAAGAAACCTGAGTGTGCTCAATTAAACTGCCAGTTATTTGAATAGAGGCCAACACACCTCTGTCAAAAAATCAAAATGAAGACTACAAATACAACGACTATGTGCTTTATTACAGTGGATAGTTTACATGCAGTGTCATTACTCTTAAACTGTCTGTCTCTGTTTTTTCTGTCCTTCTACTCCAGGTTGAAGGAGATTGATATGAGTGAGTACGATGCTGCCACGTATGAGCGCTTTTCTAACGCTGTCAGGAGACAAGTTCAGTCTCTACGTATTATCTTGGACACTTTACAGGTTAGTTCACTCCAAACAGGATCTTTAACACTGTAGAACAAGTCACAGCTCAGAGAGTTCAGGCACAGACAGTTAATTGTCTCGCTCTTCCTGTCCTAAATAGAGGAATCAATGAAATGTTGAAACTACAGCAAAATTGCAGTTTCTACATCAATCAAATTTGAAGATGTACGAGTGCAAAATCTACATTTGATGTCCATCATCATGTAGATTCAGCCTTATATTTGGTATATTTGGAAAACGTAATATCTTAATTGGTATTTCAGTGTCAATCTTCTTCGTTTGACAGGTCAGAACAGTTTTTACTGTACTGTCAGTCAGTCAGTGAGGCCAGTCAATAAAAGCCATGTGGTCACAAAGTAGACTGAAGACAATTGGTTGACCTCATACAACCTGTGATAAGAGGGCAGGAAGAAGGGGGCGCTGTCCCACAGGAGAACACTGATTGAGTGGTTGAGTGAATGAAACGCAAAAGCATAGAGGGTGGTGTTAAAAATCCAGGATGTGAATTTGTCTCCATTTCATTATTTAGTCTTAGACTTTCCTCCCTTTGTTTGAGTTTCTGTAAGGAAATGTGTGTTGATACATTCAAGAAGGGTTTGGTGTGTGTGTGTGTGCGTGTGTGTGTCTGTGTGTGTGTGTCTCTGACAAGAGGAAAATCATGCAGCATGTGAGGATGATTACAGAGCAGTTACACTAAGCCTTGCTCTATTATTCTCTTGTCCAGGTGTGAACCTCTGTTTGTGTATGTTGTGTGTGTGTTTGTGTTTTCCATCCAGGTGTTTGCAGCCGCCGTGGCTTTCAACATGAACGCTGCTTATTGTTTGTATTTGTTCTTGTAGCCACAGGCTTCTTTTCCTCTGTAAAGCTGATGGAGATTATACCAATCCCTGCAGGCGTGACGCCGTGAAGTCATGTTACTTTTATCATACCTGAAGAGTGATTTAAGGAGTTACGCACACACGCACATACTGTACACACCCACCCATAGCTTGCAAGCTTTCATTAAACTGATAGTGTATTGTTTCCACCCACTTCAGTCTACCCACAGGAAACCTCCCCCCCCTCTACTTATCTCTCAACAATGGAGGGGCTTGCCAGACATAAACACCTGGGTTCATATTTATCAAGCGTTTCATGGTAAGACATCGGTTCTAACTGGCCAAAGAATCACAGGGAAACACATTTTTGCGTCTGCTTTTAGGCCCGAGGAAATTCAGCTTCATTAATCAAAGTATCCTGTCTTTGCCAGAGCTCACTAGAACTTCAGAGGTGTCCTAGCCTGTTTCTCAGGAGATTGGAGTGATGCAGAGACATCCCATGGGGGAAGAGATATTTGGAGAATGATTGATGACAATGAGTTTATTGCAAGATACCATTTTGTCAAAAATCTAAGAACATTTGAGGGACCATCTGCAAGATGCAGTTTGTTACTTCCTCACAACCTGGCACGTTTTGGCAAATTAGGGAAATGCATCTTTGCAACTGTAATGGTTTGAGTGTGACAGATAATGCCATAACCCTTGTACATAAAGAGTCATGCTCCAGCCATGCAGCAAGCTGAAGATGAGAGAAAGTGATATTTCTCTTCCTCTCTTGTCCTCCCTCCCAGTCTAGTGACCACAGCAAAATGTGGTCAGACAGTGTCAGACCTTCACAGACTGATAAATTATCAGCTAGATGTTAGAAAAACTATATTATTGGCTATTTATTGGTATCTTATGATAGCTGAAAAATAGAGCAGATCATAGGAAGGCCAAAATTCTTTCACTGACCTAACAACCACAGTATTTACAGAATTCTGATATAGTAGATGGTTTCTATGCATTTTTTAAAGTTGGTTAACAATCCATCAGTAAACTCAGAGAAGAGCCACACAGTGTGGACTAGAGAACTATGTCATCACAGTATGTTGTTGTCTTTGTTCACTACATCTTTGCCTTTCTTACTATGGCTAAGATGTAGGTATGCATGTAGTACAGGTTAAAAACTTCTTTTTAAGAAACAAAAATGTGAAATTTTCCATTATCCATCTTATATCAACCATAAGAAGCATTTATCGATTACTATATCGGCTGAAAAAAATCTTGCATTTTTAGTCATTACTCATACTGTCTGTACAGTTTATCTTTCTCTTTGTCCATCATGTGTCGGCTGGATTTACAACTGTCTGTTTTTTCTTTCCTATTCTGTCTTGTTTCTGTTTCTTGTTTCTGTTGCCTCTGAAAGCCCACTAAACCGAATGTGTGTGTGTGTGTGTGTGTTTTTTCAGGCTAAAGGGAAAGAAAGACAATGGTTGAAGAACCAGGCTCTAGGAGAATTGGATGATGCTAAAATCATCGATGGACTGACTGGAGAGAAGGCTATATATAAACGCAGGGGAGAACTGGATCCAGAGGTTTGTGTGTGTGCGCGCGCGTGTGTGTTTATGTGTGTGTCGCTACAGATATTTAAACCACACTTTGACTTGAGTGTGAGCCGCACCTCCAAATACACTGCCAGACTTACACACATCATTTTGACCTTTATCTGTCAGACGAAACATTCCAGTGGTGTGTGTGAGATTATTATTACACCCCATGGTTCTGCTCGAGCTCTCAGACAGCCTCTAGTCATTTCTTCTACTGTCATGTATGTTATACTACACACACACATACAGCACAGAGATAGTTCCCAAACTAATCATACAAACACACACTAACCATAATATGCATACCATGTCTTTTTACCTTATTTAGCTCCAAGCATTGCATAGTTTTGGTTTGGCGTGAAGGTCTACACTGAAGTAATTGCAGCCAGTTTTGAAATCCTGGCCTTGTGTTGAATGTTATTTTAAGTAAGCCACACCATATTACACAAAACACTCCCCAAAAGTAGGTACTTTCTTTAATTGAGTCGCTGCTAATACTTTTTTCTAATCTTTGTGTGTATGTTCCCATGTGTTTACAGCTGGGCAGCCCTCAGCAGAAGCCCAAGCGTTTACGAGTCTTAGCTGACGTGTCGGGCAGCATGTACCGCTTCAACGGCGTGGATGGCAGGCTGGAGCGCTCCATGGAGGCAGTGTGCATGGTCATGGAGGCTCTAGAGAGCTATGAGCACAAGTTCAAGGTGAGAAACATCAAACATCAAAGCAGAAAAATGTGTGTTTGGGAGTTTGTTTCAAGTTTTTTCATTAGTGCAGCCCACATACTCAGCTCTGCTGCTCATCCCACAAATGCATGTTCCTTACAAATGTGGCAACATTTTCATCTGATCTACTTCATACTTGGCATGTATATTACTGAGGACGACAGGAAGTGCAGTGTCAAATTTGGTGCATTTGGACACCTAAAACGTTTGATGTTAATACATTTTGAATAAACAGCACACAGCGCTCTGTGCAGCGGTGGGGCTTGCCTTCAATGCTCTTGCTTCATGGCTCTGCAGACTGAAGCTGGGCGCACACGTGATCGCTCTGACATTATCTCAGGGGGAACAGACGTAAACAAAAAGAAGATCGACGTGGTGTAACAACTGGCTATAGTTTTGCGTCACAGTGAGCAAAAAAACAAAGCATAAGGTTAAATGAGTCTGGATGAGTTTGTCATCTTTGGTCGCATCAAGGACAATAATGTTTACCACTGCTTGGCAGCACTGCCAGCTGCTCCAGGATGCCTCCTTCACTGGTTGCTTCGGTCTGTCTTGTAAAGTACCAAAGTAATCATTCAGATTTTAAATCCTGATGTCGAACATGTTGGTTTTATCAGGACGGCCCTGATGAATCTGTGAACAGTTCGGAAAGGCTTTATCCTGGATCTGTTTATTCAGAGACATGGAGAATGTCACCATTTGTTTTCTGAATGAATCTGACCCTGAAAAGCATTTTTGTTTACAAATGAAATGGTCTATGTGTTGGAGCCACACTACTCCTGAGAAACACTGGTAACCAGGTTTCCACCCACAGCTGGTCGTCTCTGTACAGTGACCATATTATAAACAATAATAACCAACCAGGCTTATCTTACTCAGATGAAATTCATTTCACACAGTTTTGTAATATGACACTTTATTTGGATAATTCCTGGGTCAATATACTTCATCCACTAATGTTTCCCTTCACCCTGGTGGTCTTGTGAATGAAACCTTATTGAGGTCAGCCATCTAAAGGAGTTGTTTTGTGTGGCTTCTGACATGGATAGCCACACTGGGCTCGGCTTTGGCTAGACTTTCATTAGTTTAAACCTTATGTCCTTATGTACCACTGGTGCTCTTATATCAACCTTTTGACCACATAAGTCCATGCAAACAAGACCCAACAGTTGATACATGTCACGGGCCACTGATAGTGGGAAAGAGTAGACCCATATTACCAAGGAAACAAGGATAATGCCAAAGATAGAAGAAGGGAAAGAGAGTAACAGAGAGAGACGGGGGAGGGGGAGATGTGAGCATGTGTAAAAAAGTTGAAGGGAGACAGACTTCTTGGCCCCTAAGTGACACTCAACCCAACTAAAACTGATCAAATATCACACACACACACACACACACACACAGTGATTCTCATCACAAGACAGTGTTATGGCTTTCTTTGCATAACACCCCTTACGTTAAAGCGCATCTGATCACACAAACACATGGAAACCTTCACCTCAGTTTGTCTGTGCTACCTGCTACCTTACTCTGTGTGTGTGTATGTGTGTATGCGTGTGTACAATGTAAGATATCCATTGATGGTGGTAGGTCAAACAAACATATCTATTCACGGTTTCTATTTGAAACAGTGCGTGTAAATAAAGATGGCTGGATGAAACATTAATCCTAAGAATTTGTCACTTATAAGTTTCATGTCCTATTTATAACAGCCATCAGACCCCCATTTAAAAGCCGAAAAAGGAACGGAAAACGTACATGTCAGTGTTGTGAACAAAACCTCAGAATTTTTATTTGAGCGGCTTTAATTATATAAATATATATACATCTTGACTTAACTTAAAGAATTTCCTGGTGACTGATGTGTTTAGAAACCCAACTGAAAAAAGTGCAAAATAGATCATGTGAGAAAAAGAAAGCATTTTGAAAAAATACACATCTACCCAGCAACAGCTCCACGGACAGATGAGACACACAGTCGCATACCTCTGACCACCACAGCCATAACCACCCTTATTGGAAATAGCCCATATACGTAATACCTGCGTCCTGAAATAGCTGAGTGGAACCCACAGTGCCAGGCTGACCTAGCCTTACATAAGCCAGCTGTGATGGATATCCTATGTGAGACACTTTGACATGACAGGACGAACATACCTGAGTGTGTCCGGGTTGGAGCGAGGATAGCTCTGTGTAAGTTACGATCTGACGTTTCTGCACCATCACACCTGCGTCTAGGTCCTGCATGAGGATGAGACAAAAGGGTTCTACACAAAATAATATTTAGTCATTGTTGCTATTTATGTTCATTCTTTATGACACATTGTACCTATGTACCATCTAAGTAAATTTTGTCTAATATAAACTTTTTTTCTCTGGGCAGTATGACATAGTGGGCCACTCTGGTGACGGCTACGACATCGAGCTGGTCCGAGCGGACAAAGTTCCCAAGAATAACAAGCAGAGACTCAAAGTCCTCAAGGTGCAGAGTAATCATCAGTCCACTCATGTTTTCTTTACTGTACACCAGTTATTCCGGCACATTCATGCAAAGCATTTTTTGATTATTGTCTGGTGACTTTCTATGTCTCCGAAGCCTGTATTGAAATGCAGCTATGAGTGTACATTAAGTGAATGGCTGCAATGCTGTTTGGTGTTGTTTTCACTTCAACAACTTCCACCACTTAAACAGTGGTGTGTAGTTATTCAGATAATTATATGAATGTCCAGGAACGTTTTTTTAGTTTTTGTGTCATGGGTGAACTGACTCTTAAATACACAGTTGAAAGGTAGCCTCTGAGTGTAATGGTCAGAGCTGTTTGCAGTCCCCAGTCCAGCACTTTCCAGGATCAGCCACCACAAACTATTTTTCGACCTGTGCAATATTCTGAATAATATGATGTCCTGTCTTGTTCCCTCCTCCTACCACTCCACCGCCACCTCCGCAGACCATGCATGCCCACTCTCAGTTCTGCATGAGTGGTGACTACACTCTGGAGGGCACAGATGCCAGCATTAAGGAGCTGACAAGAGAAGAGGCCGATGAGCACTTTGTGGTGGTGCTCAGCGATGCCAACTTGGAACGCTATGGCATCCGGCCCGAGCGATTCGCCCAAGTCCTGACCTCGGACCCACAGGTCAATGCCTTTGCTATCTTCATTGGATCCCTTGGGGATCAGGCTGAAAGGTGAGGAGATGGAGACAATAGCCGATGGCACAAATAACAGGCCGGACACACTGGATGCATGTGCAGCGCTGCTGTGCGGCGTTACCTCTTACTTTTCATTTCAGCGTCTGTGTTAACAGGTTAGACCATTCACACTGGATGCATTAGACGCATTCTTCATGCGCATGGCTGCTGCATCGCTACTACGTTGATTCAGAGTCTTGCCTACCACAACACGCGCAGTTATCTGCGAAAACTGACCTTAAAACAACCTGTAGACAGTTATATGGTTGTCGATTGGCCGTCGATTGGGTTTTTTAGCATGATTGTCCATGACCAGTGGCCACTGATCAGTGTCAGATATATCTAATTCTTCAGTTGATGACAAGATGTGTTATTAAATGAATCTGTTGCACCTGCTTTCTTTAAGGAAAGTAAAACATTCTATCCATAGGGCATTAATTGTGCGTTTTCTTTGAGGATAATATACATTTAACACACAGAGGCTCTGTTGTCTGAACCAAGGTGGGCAAGATACAAAATATACACTACGTAAATGCTTATCAGAGTGAGAGGGTACTGTGACCTGGTGCAGTTTTATAGAAAATGTAAGATTGTTATTGTAGTCAATGTTTTATTAGGACTATACAATTGAATTTCAGATTAAAGAAAGTTGAAAAAAATGTTTGAATATATTGTGAATTATGGTTTTTGGAAAGAAAATCAGAATTCAACAAAATCAGAATCAGCAGGTCATACCATTAAGAAATCTGTATCAGCCACGCAAACTTTAATCACTGCATCCCTAATAGAAAAGATTAGTGAAGGGGGAGTAATCAGAGCTGATGCCAGATAAGGATAAGAATGACAGGAAGGAAGTCAAAAAAAGGTGACGTAAAGAGGGAGAGAAGATAGAGATAGAGAGGGCGGGAGAGAAAGGGTGAGTGAGAGGTAGTAATGGATCAAAGCAGAAGAATGGATGAAGTGAAAAGGAGAAGGATAGAAAAAACTCAAATGGTATTTCAATGTGGACTGTCCATAAACATCAGCATCTCTTGTAAAGGAGCCATGTAGTCCATTTTAAGGATCCTGCGAAAGAAACTCAAACGCTAAATTGGTTCGTTGGTCTAGACTGTAGTCGGTCATCCAAAACCAATGAAGAACAACTAGACTTCAGAGTGAGTAGAACTCTCCAATTTAGTGGAGGTGAGGCCTGCTCATGTTCCTGCTTGCTGCTCCTGCTGACCTTTGTTGTCACATCCCAGATTAAGTCCTGGGATGGACAAAGAGGGGTAAGTACATGCTTCAGTCTGCTTTGAGGAACTGCTGGCTTCATGATTAGAATGCAGCCACGAGCTCCAGAACTCCAGAATGACAATGACCTGGTTTGAGCCTCGCTCATTACTCTAGGAAGAAAAGGAACACAACCTCTGACTCTTGATAATGGCTTCAGGACGAAATTACACTTTAACTATGAGTACGAGTCAGAATGCTGGGATAAAGAAATGAGGGGTTTATATTTCCATTGTCATGGAAGCACACAAGCATTGGAACTCAGTTATGATGATGAAGTCATGCAGTTACATAATATTGCATTAGGTCACTTTGGGAATGCTGTTCATATCCCTGTTGACGGTGTATGCTTGCGTCTGTCCTCATTTAAAGGACAAACTACTGTTCGGAAAAGAGATCTGTGTAAACGAATGAGGGAATGACAGAATGAAAAGAGTTCCATCAGAGGAAGTGGTACATACAAAGGACTGAGATGCAGTTGAAGTGGCTCCACCATGTGAATGACAGCCCTTTCATTCACACACTGTACTCTGTGTCTGTGGAAATGTCTAGCACCAGTTCACACAACAAACAAGGACTTGTGTGTCTTCTTATTTTGGGAAATGATTCTGTTGCTAAAGTTCAGTCCCTCTGTTTAACCTCACACTTGTGTCTTCTTTTCTTTGTTTCAGACTCCAAAAGACCCTGCCAGCTGGGAGATCCTTTGTTGCCATGGACACCAAGCAGATCCCCCAAATACTGCAGCAGATCTTTACATCTACAGTGCTGTCCAATGCCTGAGACTGACACAAACAAAAACGCACATGCACACAGAAACACACACACTCTCTTCTTATCTCACACAGTCCAAACCTCCAAATGAGTTGAGTGATAACTCACTTTTTGTATCAGATTCTAAAACTTTCTCTGACTGTACCAGGTCTGAAGACTCACCTCTGTACAAGCCTGAAGGGCAAAGACAGTTATGTTTACTATTCAACAGAAGCCTTCAGTCAAAATGTGACAGTGTTGTGTTAGCGTGACAGAGTTAAATAATATCTAGATGTGTTGTACCGTCCCTCTGGGAATAAGAACTGTACAGTGTGGTCTGTGATTATGTGCACAATGACTGCATTACTGTCAAATGACACGCACTGCACTGATAACTGCAGTGACATTATGAATGCCTGGAGCCTGTCTCAGACCCCATGTTGGGATCAAGCACATAGTCCAGCCTATTGTTGTTTTGTGTTTTGGGCTGATAGTGTGCTGACGCACGCACACGTACGTTCTCGTCCTGTTTTGGGTTGTGAGCAACTTTACTTAGAAAGGACGGGTCATGAACTTGGAACAGCCTCACTTATTTGGACTTCCTCCTCATTTCTCATCTGTCACACAGAAAAGCACACAGACACACGCATGACGGGCAACACCAACACACCACCTGAGCGACACTTGGATGTGGCTAGCGGCAGTAACTTGGCTCTTTTGGAATGTCGTGACTGTGACCAGGGAATTTCCCACCTGACTGCACACGCTCTTTAAAGGCAGCCGCTGTTGCCCAAGCCCCTGCCGCGTGTGTGTGTGTGTGTGTGTGTGTTCTCCCCAAGCATCTATGTCAACATGCACAAGCCTTTTCCTTCCTGACTGCTGGACCTTGTGACACCGCATGCTCGTCTCAGTCCAGCAAGGAATCTGAGATGGCCTTTTATTGCCAGACCTCTCACTCCTCTCTTTCTTTCTCAAACATACTCATGACCACCTTCGCCACTACAAGGCAAATTAGCAGAAAATTCTCTGACTGTCTGTGTCTGTGTGCATAGTTGTGTGTGTTTGTGTGCATCATTTGAATCAGGCTGTGCCGTCTGATTAATTCTTCCTGTCTGTGCCAACTGTGTCCAACTGCGTATCAGTCTGGCCCCTGGTTGTGATACTTGGTGTTCACGCCTCACTATGCTTCACTGACAGGATCAATAGAACAGCCGTTCTAGCTATCCATTGTTCATTGATCCCTCTCTGATAGAGGTCCTGTCAGTGTTTTTATTAACCCACTTCTGTCTTTGACCCTCTCTCTTACTTGTTTTCCAATTCTGCTGATTAGTAGGATGTAGTAAAATTGACATTTTGCCTTCATGAAAAGATGTTGAAATTTCATGTTTGGGTATAATTTAAAGTGTGCATAGAAGCATTTTAATATTATATACAGAAAGATAGATTTCAATCTCTTTAGTTTTAGCGAATTGTACATTATTTTATGTAATTACTGTGTGAAAAAAATTGTACAAGTGTTGTAAGAAATTGTAATAAATTCATGCTAATAATGCTCGTTTGATTCCCACAGTTTTTGGATGGAATAATGCATGGACACTGATGAAAATAATCATGCGTACTGAGGCTGATGTATGTATGTGTGAGTACTGTGATTTTAATGTTTCCATTTGTAACAATCAGCCCCCGCTGTCCGAGGGAAAACATGTACCAGCAGGTTGTGTTATTTTGAATATACTAGACCCGGGTGCCCAAACTTTTTCTCTGGAAATGGATACCAGGTTCTCTTAATTGACTAACTTCCTGTGTAAAGTGTTTCTTTGCCCACCATGCTCAAATGATGAAAACATATTTGGTAATAATTAAGGATAAAAAAGCAGTTGTACCTCACAAAAACTATAACAGCAATTCATTTAGCAAAATGTATTTATTTATTTTTTCATTGGACATCCGGCAGCTGGAACACTGTGGGCTAACTATGGCCCACTGGCCCTATTTCAGGTAGTCCTGAGACAAACTAAAGAATGACCTAAATCTTTAAAGGTATTCTGCAGCGCTTCACAATTTAGATTTTGGAATATGTAGGCTGATGCTATACTGTGCTCCTCTCCAACTGAAGCTCCCTCCGCAAAATCCTCGACACCATGTCTAATCCGACCCTTCACACTCCAGGACAACAGAGACTTCTGTCGATTTTTTCAATGTCTTTTTCCCTCAGTGTTCTAGAAGGGAGGATTTTAAAGATCTACGTGTTAAGTCACTGGCTACTTGAGCTCTTGAAAAGTGCCCACGGCTGTGTCTGTTCTTTTAGGCAAGAGGATTTTATTCCAGGAAAGGTATGTCTGACTTTTAGTGTTAAGAATGTCAAAATGTGAACAACAAAAAAAAAAAACTTGCCATTAACTTGTAGTTAGGTCAGTATGTCACTTGGTAAAACATTTACAGGTGTAATTTCTCGAATAATGGCCATTTCTCACAAATGACACCTGTAAATGCTACATTAACTTGTAAACTACAGGGGATCTGTGTGTTTCCCAGTAACAAGCCATGGATTACCAAGGACATACAACTCCTGCTTAAGGCCTGTAACACCGTTTTCCGGTCTGGTGACATGCAAACCTGAAGCATCAGGGATGCTAAGGCAGCCTACAAGTGGAGGATCGAGGACCACTTTGGCAACTGGGATCCCCGCCGGGCATGGCAGGGGATACGTCACAATATTGTTCACAGTCTTATCTGTGGCCCTGTCTGGTCAGTATGGTGAGAGTTACTGTCTGCACCACTTTCTTGCCATGCTTCCTGTGCTACATTGCTTTATTGACACAGTTTATCACCTCGGTTTGCAAAGACAAACGGACTCTTAGAATGACTTCAGGCACTTAATCACACACACAGTTCCATAGTGCACACCTGGTGTTCCTACTCTTAAAAGCCTTGTATGGTGACAACAAGGAGATAAGACGTCTAGACTAACAGGGTAGCACATGCATTAGTCAGTGTTAGGTGTGTGTTTGTTTTGTGACCTCCCTTTCGTCACATGCTCACATATAGTATGAGTCAGTCACATTTGCAAAATCGCGCTGGTGATTCATAAAGTTTAAACTTGAAGCAAGGTATTTTTGGGTACTTTTGCCTGATGACATCACATTTTAGTCAGGACCCTGTGTTTAGCACTCACACACAAACACAGAATGAGTGTGACCATCTCGTGTTGACTGGGGGCTAAACTGCGCCAGGATTGATCTCCATACAGCCCACAGAGGGACGCCACAGTGAGAAACTGACAGCTCAATGTGATTGATTGCTGATCTCATGCCAACTCCACAGGACAGACAGGGGAGAGTGACTGTCCGAGTGTTTGTCAGAACAGTAGAAACAGGAGCATGTGTTCGTAGCTGACCTGTGTGTGTGTATGTGTGTGTGTGTGTGTGTGGGTGCAGAAAGATTTAGAATTTAATAATGTCAGGCACAAAGTCGACCCAATACCGTTATGGATGCACATAAATGAGGGCGTCAATCCCCTGTGGTGCTTTATGGCAGATTAATTCGGGAGTAATAACAGTCCATAGTCAATAGTGCTGTTAATCACCATGTGGTTAGTGATAAGACTGGCTGGACTTTAATATCAGTCTGTGCCTGAGTCTGTGGAGAGAAATGGTGTGTGGTAAGAAAAAAGAGAGACACTGGCCTATTTGTACTGAAAGATTTCCCTCATGGGTCTGGCAGACAACCACACCTTGGACTCTCTCTCTCTCTGTCTCTCTCTTTTTCTCTCTTGCTCTCTCACTCTCACACACACACACACACACACACACACCAAGTGACCACCTGACACCTGCCCCTGTCAAGTCCTAATTGAGTTGTATTGAATCTTGAGTGGAGCCTTATGAGTCGTGCTGCTGACAGACCCAAAGACAGAGTGGCGGAGCACCTGACACACAGATATGCTGATCCGCAGATGTGTGGGCAGCCAGTCAGACAGGCAGCGTGGTGATGAAAAACAAACTGCTGTAAAGAGAGGATTACAAGGCCGTATTTCAGCACATCATCTAAGTTCACCTAGAGCTGAGGACGCCATTTGGCTCTCACAGTTTGTCTGTAGGATGATTTAGGATAAACTATGGCAAACATGCAGACAATCTACAACTTAATAATATGTCAGTGTTATATGTTATACGATGTTATTTGAATGTGTTGTTACACAGTGTTTGTAGCACTGTCTCAATAAAACTTTTGTTTTTCAGTTAGCCCAATACACTCTTTTACCAGACATTAAATAGGTTATTATATGTCACCCTGTGAGAATTTCCACCCTATTTTGGTGGTGGTGGTGGTGGGGGTTGCATGCCCCCACAACCCATGGAGTTGTGTTGTCAGAGGCAACAGCTTCTTTTATCGTCTCCTAAGGCAATTTGGTCTGAGGTGAGGGGCCAGAGTGTTTCAAAGATGTCTTTGGATCAGTTTTTCTTCAGGAAAGAGCACCTTCCAAATCAAGGGACACCAAGGCCTCTTCTGGATCACAGCCTGGGAGGAGCTCTTGCTGCCAGCTGGATGGCAATCAGATATGGGGTCTTGTTATACTGATCCCTGGCTCTACAAACTGGGTCTTGGCACATGTAATGTCACCTCTATAGTGGGGATAGTAGATATAGCCATGCTCTCTTCTGGATACTGTGGCTTTGCAGATTGTTCTGTGTCGGCCATGTTGAAAACTTTATTTACAGATGCTACAGTGGTCCAATCAAATAATGGGGATATTTGGACTTGATAAGCCCAGAAAACTCTTGAATAATAGGAGATGTACCAAGAAACAAGGCAGCAGCTTTGTTTGATTATTCTCTAGAGCACTAACCACTTAAAGCACTTTACAGAACAGTCACCTATTCATGCACACATTCACACACTGTTTATCAGGAGCAATACAGCACTTCCTAACGACGTGTCTATACTCAGCCATTCGCACACACTCATACACTGATATAACAGCCATCAGGAACTATTTGGGCTCCAATATCTCGTCTCTTCCACATGCAAGGATCCTGGAGAATGAAACTCTGACCTTCCAGTTAGAGGATTACCCACTCTACCACCCGAGGAAGTAATGAATTAGCTTAGTCACGGATTTCTTGGTTGGTCCCAAAACAGCTGGAGCTCTCTGAGGAATTTAAGCTGACACCGTTCCTTTGGAGAAGAAGTAGAGTCAGAGGGATTAGGAAGCCTTGCCCATCTCCCTGGTGGAGAGCAATGCTGCAGTCAAAAAGTTACCTGTCATTGAGCTTGTGTGTAGTTTTCATGGACACTAGTTCTAGACACAGCAAGAGTGTGAATAGCATCTGATTTTGCCACCTCTGAAGTGAATCATTCTTTTCCTCTGATGTCATTTGAGCTGTCTATTTTTTAGTCGTGTTGCATCACAAATAATGAAATGACATATTTGCACATGTGGACAAAAAGAACTTCCTTTGCAGGGTGTCTGTGTTTATCCTTTTGGACAGCAGGAGACTTGTTCCAGCATCTGATCAGGTTCACTCAGGAAGATTACATATTCCACCTCTCCTGGGAACACAGACATGAAATGAGTGTGAACTTCACACATTTTATGGTTAACAAAGTTGATGTTCAATTACTAAGTGTTGTTTTAAGTGTAGGCTTGTAGTTTAGGTAGAGTTTAACACACTAAGCCAACTGGACTGGCTCTTATCTTTATACACGTTCCACTTTGGCCAGGCAAGGCTTACATGAGCTAATCAGCAACTAAGCACGTGGTTTCAGTTGACAAAATGACTTTTCCATTGAGGCTGTGTGTGTTAATCTGCTGAAACTTTAACTGCCTGGCAATGACAAGGACAAACGCAGACGCAATGTGTGTGTTTGTGCATGCATGTGTGTGTTTGTGCATGCGTGTGTGTGTGTGTGTGTGTGTGTGTGGCCATGAATATAATATCCTCCTAATGGAAACGGAGGCACAAGGATGGGAAACCTTTCCACTTTGTATTGGCATTGTCCACATTCTACCCACTTACAACCTACACCTACTTGAATTGTCCACGTCTGCCTCTAGTCTTCCATTCAAGTCATATTCATAGACTGCTGTTTCATTTCGCAAACTGAAAAAATGCAATGCAATGAAATGTGAAAAAAAAAAGTGTAACCTGACAAGCTGTCAATTTCTCTAAAGCCAAATAAGGATATTTTTCTATCATTCACCGTTACACTCCCTGTGGAATCAGACACCAGCACGGTGAATGCTCCATTACTAATGCCTCCCATTCAGATAGTTCAAGCTTTCATTGTCATGTGATGAGTCTTACATCATGGAGAGGATGTGGTATTGCAGACCGTTGCTGTGATCAGCTCTCAGAACAGATATGATAATGCTGTTTTTCCTTGACAACTGGTAAACATTGTTTTGTTTATGTGCTTGTGACTGTGTTGTTAGTTACACTCTAGGTTTTTTACAAACATGTGATATGGGGATTTTTTTGTGTGTTTTTTTTGTCAGAATCAGTATTGTCCCAAGAACAAATGTCAAAGAATGTATGATGCAAATGAATATCAAAAAAGTACATGTGCCCTGCCATGACATTTATAAATGTAATCGCATCCACAAAATCCACTAGCTTGTTCAAAAGACAGCAATTCTTTCTACTTTAAGAGTCTGGTGCATTTTTTTATGTGCTCTGTTTTCAACCCTTGTGTGGATATGTGTGTGTCTTCTAACAAATGTTGATTTACGGGGGCAGGCGGAGAGCAGACGCACAGAGAGGACACGCCTGGAGCTGTGGGGGGAACATCACAGCTCTTTTAGATTCTTGGACCTTCTCTGCAGGGCTAACATCCTCTTCCTCTGCCTCAGACTCCTTTTGCAGTTGAACCAAGTTGAAGTTAAAATCAAGACAGGTCGATTGTATTCATATTTGATCTTTAGACCAAAGAATGAGATAAAGAGAAACTCAAAAGAAACGTGTTTGGTGGGAAAGGGAGGTTCACCACTTGGCACTGGAGCTTCAACCAATTATTATTACAAATAATTCGTATAACAAATGCATGTCTCACAATGCACAAATGAAAACAGGATTTACAGATATGTGTGATGTAATAGTGAGTCATTTATGGTCTTCACAAATGCATTTTTCCAGTGCACAGAAAAATAAGAGTCAGCTGTCCCATTCTGAAAATCCACATGAATGTGCTGGATATCCAGGCGTCCATGTTCCCCACCTGCACTGAAACACAACACGTATGTGTGAATCAGGGCTGTGAAAAGGGTCTCAAAACTCACACTTAAATGTAACCCAAAATACATTTGTAGAGCATGGCTACTAGACCAGAACCAGCCTGATAGGCCAGGCCAGGTTTTGACAGATTTTGAAATTATGTCAACTGGCTTGGTGATTCCAATTTCTTCCAGTGAAAATAAGTTGCAAGCATAATGTTATTTCTTGTTTTATATCTGTGTGCACAGAACATTGCCTTCTCATGGCCATCTACAAGGTACATGTGATCAGGGTAAACAGACAAGCTGTGGCCATCAGCTGGGTGACAGGGTAAGGGCCTTTTCACAACAAATCTGATTTATTTGCAAGTTTTTTTTCATCTGTCTTAAACACAAAAAACAAGAACCCCAAAAACCCCACAGTAACCTTACACACTGAGTCCAATGGGCTTATTACAGTTTTGCAAAACTTGGCTCATTGTGTCAAAACTCTACACACAAGCAAATAAGACACAACACTGGGAAATAAACCGCTCTCATCTACGTCAAACTGAAACTCTGCTATCAACACCTAACAATCCTTTGTGAAAATGTCACTCTGATGACAAAATGATACCCACTTGCATCATATGAATACACTTTCAGATCAGCAGCAACACACTAGTCTACTTCATGTAAAACACTGCCGTCTTTCGTTTTCAATGTTTTGATTCCGTTCCACAGAAGGCACATTTTCGCAACAACCAAAAAATGAAATACTCAATTCAAAATCATGTCATTACAGTAGTGTATTTTACAGTACAGTAAATTCAGTTAAAGCAAAGTGAGCTTGTGGATCATGCCATCTGTAGGGGTCTGGCCACAGGATGGATGTGGTGGCGGTCATATATGCGCCATCTCCAAGCAGAAAAAAATGACTCTACAGGATTTAGAAATGGGGAGTAAGGGGGCAAGTACACAACTTCAAATTGATCATAGTTAGTGAACCAGTTCTGGACCAGAGCAGCCTGATGGAAACTAAAATTATCCCGGACTACAACAAACTTAGGCTGCTCTGGACTATCCTGTACAGCAAAGTTCTTAAAATGGCTTAACTTTGTAGCTGGCTAATAGGTGTTCTAAGTTTTCTAAGTAAGTATTTTCAGGTGTGTGTCTAAGTATTTCCAATTAACCAATGCGTGTTGTATTTTGAATAAAAGTGTGTTCCTAGTGGTACCCTGAGATTTCACTTTTTGAAGTGTCTTATGTATGAAATAGTGTGTAATGTGCAGGAGCAAGTGTGTTGCAGAAAGGAGCAAGTGTGCAAGTGTTACAGAATTGCAACTAAAGTGCAAAGCAGTGCTTTTGTTTAAGGTATGGTTACATTGTGTTTAAGGTATAGTAACAGTAACAACAGCTCCAAGTTATGTTACTTTGGTTCAAGCATGTGTCTATAGTGTTCAAACAATGGGTAAAAACTGTATTCTGGTCATTGCGAAACTTCCCAATACGAGACAAAATAGGAGTGGTCAAGCAGTGAAGATGACGTTGTGTTCCCCTCACTTCTTGAACAAATAAAAAGGAAACACTGTGTCTATCCAATCCTGCAAACAAGAGCGAGGAGAGTACCTACTGATGAAGGAGCTGTGACGAGTGAGTGATCCTGACATGTATTTCACAATCTCGGCGGTCCACTTTGACATGCTGCTAGCTACAGTGGAGCCACATATGGATCCTTGTTTGCTCATGGTGAAAAAATGTGCCAATTGTGTTTAGGTCAAAAGGCACGGGAGTTGAGTCCAGTGGTTTAAACAGTTGATCAGCTCACGGCCACATGAGAATTAAAATTGCAAACTTGCTGACTGTGCATTCATGTTGCACATGTTGGACAGTGATGTGTTGTCCTGGATACAGGCTGTGACTGACAGCAGAAACCTTTTTTCGTTGTTCATTGCAGTTTGGAAGTTGGAAGTTGTTCCACTTTGAGTGTGTGTGTGTGTGTGTGTGTGTGTGTGTGTGTGTGTGTGTGTGGTGGTGGGGGGTGGGGGGTGGGGGTATGCAACAGATGCGGCGCTGATTTGTTTAGCAGATTTCTCCTGTTTCCTTCTCCTCCCTCTCTCTGTCCCTCCTCCACTGTCATTCTTTCCTTCCTGCTTCTTTCTAACATACCACCATGTCAAAACAAGCTGTTCTGGTAAGAAACCAGGCCTCCATCTTTCTCTCCCCATCTCCATATCTCTCTTCCGATGCATGTCAGAGATAACATGCAATCATTCTGCTAGATCAGACCAATGCCAATGAATGTCTCATTACTATCATGATGAATGATGTAGAAAGGCATTGTGCTCTCAGACACAGACTGCTTCACTCAGCCTACGTGCTGCATCTTTGTGTTCTTGTATGTTCATGCTTCATTTGCCTTTCATTTCTTTTTCTCCCCACGCGCACAAAACAAGGGTGGAGCTGTAGCTGTTGACCTCAGAGCTGTAGTGTCCTGCAGACTGTCTAAGCCAGAGCTTATCCCCCAACAACCGCCCTGAGGAGACAAGCAGTAATGACCATAATGATGACGAATGATGCAGTGAAATGGTGACAGGTGGATTTCTGAAGTTTGTTTGAGAAACAAAGGTCAAACGGTGCGGTTTTCCTCAAGTGAGGCTTACCTGTGAGCATTTATCCCGATCGAAATGAAAACAACATTGAATTTACCACACACCCACACCCATACATCTTAGAGTAAGCACTGCAACAGTGGAGGATTGTGTGTACGTATATGTGTCTTTCCTGACCTTTACTCCAGAAAGGCCAGGAAGTTCATCAACAGGCAGATCTGTTTTGGAATAACAAGGGAGGATTTTTTCCCCCTGCCCTGTCTTCTCCCTGCCTCCCTGCATTTATCAGAGCCACAATGACTCCTACTGATGATTACTTCTCATCGAATAACAGTCACTAATATTCATTTACTGCCTAATGAGAAGGGGAATTAAAGGTGCTGGAGTAACACTAATATGTTTCCTGTTAACCCCCTTTTACCAAATAAATGTAGGCAACCTGCAGTTCTTCAAAGAGAGGGAGAGCGATAGAGTGGATAAAAGAGGTCTAATTAGCAGCACCACAGTTAAACTTGGTGAATCTTGTGTGTCTAAGGCTTGATGCTCCTAATTACCTCAACAGTCAGGAAATGCCTCTCTGAACGAGTTTCCCTCTCTGTCAACTGACACAGCCTGAGCAAAGCTCCTGAAGGCAACTCAGCACAAGATCACACCGCAGACTCACTGGTTGCTGATGGGCACAGTTTCTCATCAAAGGTGCACTTTGTAGTTTTGGAAAGAAATTAGAAAAGAAAGATAATCCTTCCCTGACTGATATTTTCTGACTAAACAAACTAAACTAACAAGCACATTCTCTGTCTTCATGACTGAATAAACAAAGTGATCTTAAAGGACAGCACAGTTTTAAAGGTTCGACTTCGTTCATATGTGTGAATGACCTTATTTCCCTCTGAGAAAAACTTGTTTACTCAATTATGGAAAGAATACATATTTCTGTGTTTCTATTGGTAATAACAGAAACTCACAAATATGTGTTTTTGATACTGTAGATATGAACATTCAGAGAAGAATATTACATTATGCTGCACTTTGCAAAGCAACTCTACTTTGGAATGCAAATATTGTGTATAAAAACTGCATTTTAGGTTCTGACCTTCTCTGCAGTACGTGCCTGAGCATCACTAGCTACAACAGCGTCAGCTAGTAATGTTTTCAGTTTGTGAGTCTGTGTGCATGTCATCATGGCAAAAAGTATTCCTGGAGACAACATTCACAGTGGAGACTAACACAGAAACCATTTTTGAATGGTGTAAGATGGGCTCATTAAACTTCACAGGTGTGTCGTTGGGATCAGAATGAAGACTGAGGTCAAAGATGGACGTGGTCTTGTTATAATGTAGTGATTGCTACTCATGTATTCATGGGTAATGACATGAACATGTTGACGGGAAGCGCAGTTAATGTGATCCCATCATAAGATGAACTCTAGTTTACAATGTTTTGGTGCTCAGATCGTCATCTGACAAATGTTGGAAAGTGATCCACAGTGTGAGTGATTTCACCGCTATAACTTATAATGGCTATTTTGTGGGAAGTTTTACATGAAGTAAGTATTTCACTAGTTCAATAGTTGCAATTCAGTAGTGAGGTAATTTAACAGTGCTGTTCTACCTAAGCCAACACTATTCATCATGAATTAGTGACTTCCAGTCATGAACTGACTTACAGCTCTCTGAGTTGAACTCTACAGAACTTACCATCGATGATGAATGTGTTCAGCCGAGCTCGGGAGGACGGGAGGCATGCAGTGTCTTGTTAAGGCATCTTGTAAAACTTTCTCTGTCTGTTTATTTATGGTGTAAGGGAGGACGGGATGATAGATAGAGATCTCAGCTTTCACAGGAGGGATAATCAAATATTTTAATTTGACAGTCATTTATCATCCTTCCGCTACAAAGATTCAGCTGATGATCGATACATTTGCACAAGGAAAACTGATGGATTTTAGGACAAATTCTGGTTTCCTCTCCGTTGTATTATTGAGGGGTTTTGGGTTTTAAGGGGGGAACACGGTTAATTATGAATGAAGCTTTGGCTCACACACCTATAATCCTCCTGATTAAGGCTGATTCACATTTTTAAGGCTCTTCCTTCTCGGATTTATTGTCCCACTCTCGCTAAAAAAAATATGGGCAATGGACAAAGTGGTGAAAGAAAGCATTAAACAATATCTTCTTCACTTTTTTTTAATTTTCTGTTAAAGACACACACACACACACCAGGGGGGCTAAAACAAATGAGTTTGAACACCCCTGTCGTTTGTCAGAGGACAGTGTTTGACTTGTTTTCACTGCCTATGCTGGGCAGTAATTATGCAAGGAGATTTCACTGATGCCCTGCAGGCTCAGCTGAAAATGAAACAGATTCTTTTAGGTTCTGCTGTGGAAGCTAAAAGGGGAGAACTTGCCCTGAGGTGGCACTTGCAGTAGTAACTCTGTCTAAATGCAAAGCGCTTTAAAAATGCCCACCTCTCTGTTGAAATGAATGTTTGGAGCAAATAGTTTGTGGAACACATTATGGTTCAGTATTATTGGTATTATTGGTTCAAAGTTGAAATGATCAAATGTAATGCAGAAGGCACGTTAACCATGATTAAACTGTAACAGAATCATCAGCTAACTCTGCAGCTGTACAGTGTTTTCAGACAATTCCAGCACATTGTTTCTGCTCGGCGCATGTTCCATATTGTTCAGTCTTACCAGTGTCATCAACTCATGTCTCCAGCAGCAGTACCAAACAAAGCTGGTTTGCCAAAAACATTTCCAGTAGTGAAAGACAGTCAAGGTTTGTTGTATTAAAATACAACCTCAGTATAATTTCTTTGTAATCTACTGATGAAAGCCTTGATTTAGGATAATCTTCACTCCTGTTTATCAACCTGACTGCAGCAGCAGTCCACAGAGCTGACTCCACTGTTAGGTGTTTCTATGTATTTTACTTCATGAATGTAGAGAGGAGAGGGGAGGAATAGGAGAGAGAACCACAGTCTCTGGTGAGTGCTGAATTCAGTGAGATGTTGAACTGGTGTGTGCCATGGCTTACTGGTTTACCGCTAATGTACCGTAAAGTGATCTGGCTGTTTGAGGCAAATAAACGCTCAAGCAAATTCTATATTTGTGTTTTGAGAAAAACACAAAAGGTCTTGCCAAGAAACTCCCTTTGCTTGTAACAACAACCGCTGCTGATACAAATCTGCCATGCCAGGTTGAGATTTCCCCCATACCTGTACACGATCCATAACACGCGCTGAAAACAATAACTACTGTGTGTTTGCAAGTGTGTAAGAAAATGAATTGAAAAAGAAAGTTCTCACCATCAAGTAGGTGAGCTGAGGTGAGGTCTCCCCCTTCAGGCCCCAGTTCCCATGAAAAGTATGGTCACGTGTAAACTCAGCCTTAATGACAGGGTGCTGTTGCTGGCCTGAAGCTAAACCCTGACCCACCTTTATAACCTGGCCTTGAGGCAGGCTTCACTGAGGAAGGAGGAGACAAACATGGAAAGAGGTCAAGAGAAGCAGAAAAAGTAAGCCAGCTCTATTTTAAAGAATGTGAGGTGAGGAGTGTGGACAAGAAAGATAGATAAAGCTATAAAAGACAATAGACAGTTTGTTTGTGAAGAGGAGACACGCTCAGACAAAGAAGAGGGTGGAGAGGAAGAGCTTAGTAGGGTGCTGGAGAAGAGGAGGATGAAAGCTAAAACAAGAGGATGGGAGGAGAAGTGAAAGCAGGAGGAGGCCTGACAGAAGTCAACATCTGTTGGAACTTAATTATTAACAATGGCCTGTGTCTGCTAAAATAATGTCAACTCACTCACATGGATCAGGATTTACACGGCAGCTGTCGATTAATATTTCATGATAATGCATTTAGAATACTGGACACTCAAACTTCAATAAAGCTGAACCGTCATCCTTGAACCCATTATGACCAAGTATTTTCTTAAGCATAACTCTAGGTCAGGACAGTGTGATGATCACTTGCAGGAACATGTAAATGTCTTAATCTTTCATTAACATTGCCATAACGTTGTGGCATGGCAGTAGTTCCTGTTGGGCACTGTTGTGTTTGAGGATTCAGTTTTTCTTTTTTTTCCCCTCTTTATTTGTATCTTTTCAATTGTTTTACAAAAAAATAAAACCATTGATGATAACTGAAATAAAGCGTACACTAACAAACAAGTGGTAAATAATTATTATGAAGAAGTTTTAAATGACTGCAGGCTGATTTGTATAAAGACTTTGATACCAACATGGCTACCTGGACATCAAACACTAACTGAAAATGTTTGCATGTCAAATAAATGAGATCCACTATTAGGTTCATATTTGTTTGTTTCATCGGCTATGTACCATATTGACATTTCTGCAATACATGGAAGTTAACATTGTACATTTTAATCAGCACATTTATTTGATAACTTTAGTTACTAGTTACTTTGCATATTACATGCTGCATCAGAGCCAAAGGGTAACCCTTTTTTAAAATCATTTATCTAATTAACAATCTGATGAAAATAGAATCACTGGTCCTGATGATCGGAAATGCTAAATATCAGATCCAATGATCAGCCAGGCCAATAACTTGTCAGCCCATAGTATGTATGGTATATACATAAATATAAATATCTCTCTATAAAAGCAAGGAATCTCTGTCTGTCTGTGTGTGTGTGCCTCAAAAATCTCTACAGATCAGCATCAGACTGATCTGAGAGTTTCAATCTGGATGCGAGAGGACGCTGGCGTGAATATTGCCGCTTCTCGATCCGTGACAAAACGTTTTTTTTTTCTGTTCAAAAAAGAAAGCCAAGCTGTCTTCACAAGCTCTGAGGCTGTGCTACTACCTTTGAAGCCTGCACACCTGAAGAATTGGCTCCGTGGACTCACCTTTCTCTACTGATCAGCTGTTAGCCTCACCAATCAGCTGTTAGCATAGCAATGCTAACTTATACGCAGACGTACTCGATGCTCTGTGGGCTGTCCATCGCTGCTCCGCTGGTCCTCCCTCCACCACAACCTCTGGGTTGTTCACTGCCTGTTTCCACTGTCGCTCTCCTCTGCTGCTGTGGGGGTATTCGGGTGTTCAGCGCAGGAGATGGCGAGTTTTGAGAGTTGAGAGATTTGTGACATATAGCGTGTTTGGAGTGTATAGTTAGTGTGTTATGTAGTGTTTAGTGTAGTGTGTTTAGTGTAGTGTGTTTAGTGTGTAGTGTAGTGGGTTTTTTTGTTGTGAGTCAAAACAAGGAGGAGACTGCTGAATGCTGAGCAGGCAGGAATGAGCTGAGGAGCCCTGAGCCTGAGGCATTGCCTGCATTTAAATGTAAATAGTTACATATAACTTTGTAAATTTCAAAAACTTGTGCACAAATTTAGCAAACAACAATTTATATTTGCATTACAACTAATGACTAATGCACCCTGATGTCCCACCTTCAAACACAACCTCATTTGGCCATCCATGAAAAAGCTGCTTCACCTTCCACTTTTCTATAGGAATACATACTTCCTAGGGGCAATGCACTAGTAAGTTTAATTTAAATTTAATTGTGCTATTGATACATTTTTACATACCATATCAAACTTTTACTGAGGTATTATTTATATGGGTTTCACTTTTACTGACATAAAAAACTCATACGGTATCTTTACTTTGACTCAAGTAAAGGCAGGAGCACACCGGCTCAACTGTTGGACATCTGAAGCGTTTGGAGAGTCTCGGACGAGGTCGGGAACAAATATGTTCAGTGTGTTCAGCTGCATCGGAAGCTTTCGGAGACGCGCGGATGTTTTCGGCTCCGACTGAACATGCGAAGTCTATGGAGGAGGGCCGTCGGACGGCTGAACCATTGGATTCTCTGATTGGCGGTGTGCTAGCGAATCAGCACGGTGTGTGGGAGGGGCAGAATACTGTGTGCGCATTGTTTTTCTATGCACTCCGTTCCGTCATTCCCCGTTTTCATGCATTGCAGTACCAGCATGAGACTAGTCGTTATGTCCATTCAGGACGAATTAATCTGTGTTCGTTTGGTAATGCCTCGCTGCATGTTTAGTATGCAGCTGTTTTTATCTGAAATAATGTTATTTCGTTTTGATCGAAAGTAAAGAGAGTTGCGTGCATAAGCCTCTCGTTTACAACTCACAACACGAGCGCCACCTGCTTACTGCAGAACCTACACGCTACTGTGCAGCAGGCAGCACGTCGAAGCGGTGTGTTCAATGCAACTTTTCTGCCAAAAGGGTCAGACAAGAGGCAACGGAGTGGTCAGAGAGTGGTCCGATAAGGCAGTCGGACGTCTGGGCGGTGTGTGGGGGGCTTAAGACTTTTGGGTACTTTCACACTGCATGAGTATGCAGTATGAGCTGGCTTTCATATCAGGAATTGGAGCTGATGGTGGTAGAGTTCAGCTCAGTGAGAAGGCTGCTGGGCCAGTGGCTGCAGTTTGAAACGGTGTGACTCATTTTTTTTTGTGTCTCAACCTAACCATGTACCCTAACCGCTGCATTTCCACAGCTTGTAATTGAAAATCGGACCTAAAGAAATGTTGCAACATATCAATGGTTTGCAGAAACATACATTACATCTATTGCATTTATTCTGTCTGTTTATGTCAGATACTAGTCTCCGCCATGCAGAAACATGTAGGTCAATTAAAGCTTCATGCAGCGTGACTCTGACAGCAGATTCCCCTCTGATATTTCTGATTTTTTCAAAATATAAAGATGTTGAAGATTACTGTCAAACTTGCACAGCATTTCCACAGCATCAACAGCTGTGAATGAAGGGCTCTGTGAGACTGAGTTGTTTAACAGCACTGTGAGAGACTCAGTGTCTTCCCAGAGATTGGGGTTTGAAAGGTTTGAGGGTAATTAAACAAAACTGTTGAGGACAGCTTGTCTTTCAGTGCTTCAGCGATATGTCACAACCCCTACAACCGCCACTATCCGATATCCAGATATTGTATATTGATACTGGTCTAGTTAAAGCCATTGAAGAAAATCATTACCCTGATGTTAGAACTAGTGTGTTCCAACAAACGGGGCAGGGATTTTGGAAGTTGGAACTCACTGTGGCTGTACACAGGCCCATTTAGGAAATTACTACGAGACTACAAGGGGACAAATTGCATCACTGGATAACATTCCTTGAGGGCGTGTGTCACACAGCATGTAAATCTTACTGAGGCTACAGTATGGAATGCTCAGACCTTATCAAGTACATTAAGTACATTTAAAGAATACTTCCAGAGTGGCTGTCATCCCCCACATCCCCAAACTTAAACCAACTGCCCTGGTCAGGGTCGCCCCTGGCCAAATTAGGGCCCCAAGCAGAATTTTATTTTGAGGGTTAGGGTATATACAAAATGACTGTATCATGAAATGCCATTTAGGTTTACAACCTTTATTAGTAGGAACAAATCAAATGAACAGCCTCTGTCAACAATGGATTGAGCATTTTACACAGATGACATGGTGCTCGATGGCCCTGGTGACGTGCTGGGCGCTGGCTCCCTGTCACCCTTAGTAACAAACTTGAGCATTGAACCCACTATGACAAGAAATCCATCATACAAGCAGATCATTAAGTTTTGTTTTGGTCTTAATGGTAAATTACACAATGAAATTAATGTAAATACTAGCCTCACAAAGATTAAAATGCAATTAATGCAAATACGACTACAACTGATAATAATATTCATTAGAATTTGATTTGAGGATATTTCAATATTTCAATATTTTTATATGCTTATTTTAAAATTTTGTACTTAGGTTCTATATTCCTACACTGCTGTTTGCTGCTGCAACACTTTAAATTTCCCCATTGTGGGTCAAATAAAAGATTATCTTATATATACTAAACTTTGCTCGCACACTTTTTGTCTGCCATGAGGCCGACGCGCCGGAGATCAAGCTCCTACGGTGAGTTGTTAAAAAATTCTCTTTTCAGTAAACTCTGTGTACACAAACAATGTTCTCAATGCTGGTGTTTTACAAATAGTGATTTTGATGCTAGTGTGCCAGCGCCCCTGCACTCCATCGAAAATTAGCTTGCTCGAAAACAAAACTACAGTAAATCTGTGAAAAGTGCCTCTTTCGACATAACTATGCTTTTACACAAAGGTTTGACTCATATTCAATCACAAATATAGCCTAGGTTTCTATCTGGTGAGAGTTTCACTTTAACACACTGCATGCAGAGAGGTCAGAGTGCAACAAGATGGTGACTATGTACGATACAACACTGCTACTGAGAATAATGTTGCAGTATAAGTTGTTGAAGTAAATGGCACTTGTTCATGATTCCATCGTCCCATCGTTGTTAATACCACAATGTTCACTTCATTCAATCATTTGAGCCAGAGTGCCACTGCATCTTATTTACTATTTTGCGAGTGCAACTTACTATCTTGAGTGTGCGATATACAGTAAGTCACACTCGCGAGATTTAAAAAAAAACATCCATATCACCTCCAGGGCTCTGTACGATCCTCCTCTTGTTTTGACTTTTCCTTTCTTTTGCTTGCTCCCAATTCATATTGTCATTTAGAGGCCATCTTGCCCAGTGGCCACTCACGGTTTTGCAGCTTTGATCCCGTTTTCCCCCCTCTCGAGCCAAGGAAAGTGATTTAAAAGAGGCATCATCACAATGTAAACTCAATGGACAGAGGGCAGAGCCAGTGGGAGAAACTCAGCAGCTCTCCCTGCATTGTGACCCCCTAATGCTAGTCTTAATTAATCAGAAATTAGAAAAGAAAATTGTAACAAGAATGTCCAGAATGACAGCAGATCTCTCTGCTGTCTCTTCCTCTTACCTAGCATCTTTCAAAAGATAGCTCCATGTTACTGTTTGATTGAATATTGTTTTACAGTGGTTCTCAAAGTGGATTCCAGGGATTCTATGGGTTCCTTTAGGGGGTCTAAATTGATAAGACACAGACACAAGTGTGAACTGGCCAAGAGAAGAGGCAAATAAATGTTACACAGGTCTGCAACAAATACAGGACAGTGATAGACTTATAGCAGCCTTAAAACAGTACATATTAACTAGGAAACTCAAGAAGAAACAGTGAATCAACAGTGAACAAAATTGGGTAGTTACCTACCGTCCATCTTCTAGCAAGCAGGAGAACGTCGAGTGCGTGACTGCCACACTCAAAGCGTGACGCACAAGGATGAAACAAAGTCAACATTGTTTCATGCAGCACATGCATACCACTACTGGGCAGCTTCTTTCCACAGGTTGGGAAGCTCTTCAGTTCATCCTCAGCACTAACACCATTAAAAAATAGTTTACATTTGTCTTTTTACTCATTCAAGTAGGATACATCAAAAAATGTCCCTATGACAGACAAGAATTACTATAATAATTACACAGAAATAGACAGTTTTCTTGCTGGTGGTCTCGCTTGCTTATGCTGGTCATATAGAGCCCTCAGTATTAAACTGATATTCATTACCATTTAGAAGTTCCGTGTAGTATGTTTGAAGTCATGCTCAGATAAACTAGGTCAGTTCCCTTCAGTGCCAACTCACAGCTCTCAGACAGATTAAAAGCACACTGGTGGAACACCTCCAATGATCAAATATGAAAGATGGGTTCCCAGGGACAGTCTGGAGGGTCAGTTTTTAGCTCACAGTATTTTAAAAGAAGCAGTAGAGAGATTTGGAGGATGAAGGAGGGGGGAGTGCACAGTTAAAGGGATGCATTTAACACTGGATATTATAGAGCTGTTTATCAGGAGTAATGAAAAAGCACAGAGGGATAAATGGGAGGAACCAGAGTGAGCAACAGATGGGAGCCAGACAGACCAGTCTGACAACAGCAAGGAGAACCATGACAGCAGAGAGCCATCTGGGACCTGCCTGGTCCAACACACACACACACACACACACACACACACACACACACACACACACACACACACACACACACACACACACACACACAGTGAGAGAGGGATAGTGTAGGTCAGAGGGATTATACTGTGTGGCACTATGAACTATCACACGGAGGAAGTCAAGTGGGGCGTGCTTCACAACAACTTCTGGATAAAGATGTGTCTGTTGTTTTACTTACCCCTCACTTCTTCAGTGATCCGTTTTTACAAATGACCTCTGTGTGAAGTCTGTGTCTGATGAATGCACAATTTGGATGTTTGCTAAGTTCACAGACAAACTGATTGCACTCTCCACATTTTGTTGCGGGGCTACCACATTCATCATATGTGCAGCACTGCAGTGACTCATTGATTTGGAAACACAGGGTCACACTCCCCTTTATACTGACAGACCATGCACTCTGACTCAGAGTTTGTCTGCAAACTGGTCACTGCCACGTAGACATCCTGCATGATTCACAAAAATGAAGAATGAGTCTGTTTTTTATCAAAGCCAACAATGGATTTACTGTACATGTTCAGGTGCATGATAGCAGAATTAAACCACTTTAGGTGCCTATTTGTGGTTATCTGTGACCATGTAGATGACAACCCCCTCTCTCCTCCAGGTGTTTCTCTCTCGACTGTTAACTGGCCAGTAAATCAGGTATGTTCAACATTTTTTGTATCAAAATTAAAGTTGTATTAGAGCACACCAGTGTTCCAGTTTCTCCTCTTTGAAACCCTTCCAGTGTGAGTCAGCCAAGCTCAGAGGAAGTCAATACTGAGTTGAGAGTAGCCAAGGGAGACAGCTGTTTCCAAACACTGGCTGGGGAGGCAGCAGGCTTACAGCCGAGTCACATCACCATCTCTATATTCATGAAGCATACGCCAACATCTCCTCATCTCATGTTCCATCTGTCATACTCTGCTACAGCCACATGGAAAACCTGTAGGGTTGATATAAGTAATAAGACAATGGCTGAAAGAATAGTAGCTGTAGCACTCGACAGGTGGACCTTGTTTAAGCCTACAGAGTGTAGGACTACAGCAGGACGACCACGGGTGGACGCCAATGATGTTTTGTGCTCAAATGCAGTTAACTTAAATGGACAGTGTTTACCTGATGCCAAACTGTATTATCATCATCTGATTGTTGCTGTATACATTCAGCCATGCAAATATAAAAATGCATGAGGTTAAACTTATATACAGTATGTGTATATATAACATGAAGGAGCTACACTTATATGTTGTATAATGAAAAAAGCACGTTGAAACTCAATGATTTTGACTAAAAAAACCTTTTCTGGGAACTCCAATATATTCTGCTAAACACTGTATTTTGAAGTCCTTGAAAACCAAACAAACATATCTCATGTCTCAACTTGCAACAATCTTAATATGTCCAAATGTATTTTTGGATATTATTCAATACTGTCAGTACTAGTCTTTGAAAATTCCCACATGACTTAGCAGTCACACATCCGTTTTGAGATTGTGTAAGTACTTGAATGTAACTACACAAGGACAGTATGACTCATGCTGTAGAAAGCAAAAAAACATTTTTTCTTCGTTAAGAAACAATATTAAAATGTTTTGCCAGATTAATTCATCCAAACATAACATAGATCTGCAATCTGTTTTGGGCAAATAAACACTTGCACAAGTAACTTGAATTAACTATTGATCCTACAGTCAAACTCATAACACCAGGCAAAACATTTCCTCGTCGGTGGTAATCATGTTATTGAACAATCACCATTGCTGATGAAATTCTATCTATGTCTCATGCAGATGTGTTCATGGATTAGGTAAAGTTTTAATTTTATTCATGTTATGCTGTATCTCACTTCACTGACTTCCTTCAGACTGTCTTCCTGAAGTTTTAGCGACAGATGACCCAGTGAAATGGATTGTAACTCTAAGTTAAAGCTGTACTCAGATCAACACAACCAATCAGAGCCAAGGGGAGTGTCATGCATAAGCTGCTGTCAGCCCCCCTCCATCAGGAAACGTGTACTGGGCACTGCCCCTCCCCCGAGCAGTGTCTGCTCTTACCTGGTCAGATAGGTTCAAGCTCAAACTGTAAACAATGGCGGAGAACAGACAACAACACCAGAGCCAAAAAATGTCCCACCATTGCCAACATCGAAGAGAAAAAATATGAAGACGATGAAAAGAAGTGGTGTAAAAACAAAGAAATGGACCGAGCCAGAGAGATAACTAGGATAAATATCGGAGAGTCATTTCAGAGGAGGAGGGAGATGCTGGATTTGTAAAGACTCAAGAGCAACGCAGAGTTTGAGGCTTTTCTGATGAACATATAAGGACAGTAATACTCACAGTAGTGTATATTGCCTTATGATGTTGCAGTCGAGCTACTCAGCTTGTCGGTAAAACTAGCTTGTTAGCTTGTATGCTAACTCCTGTGTTTAGCTTTGTCTCTATGGCTACTGGTTAGCAAAAGTGTCTTTCAAGTGACCAGCCAGTTAAAACGTTTGTGTTCAGTACGCTCTGAAGTGGTTGAATTGGTTTTAGAGAAATATCGTTACTCAGGCTTCAGAAAGGCAGCATGGTAAAAATGTTGCACCGGGTAATTATTACGTGGTAACACTGTTTACAGCGATGCTGGTGCACAGCAGGCTCCTCTGTGGGGAGGGGCTTTGAAGGCAGGGCTGCAGGTAGGAGAGAGGAAGAGGGAGGGACCTGGGAGCTGTATCATTCAAATTTTCTGGCTAAGTCCATTGCATTGTGTAATCTAAGTACACATCTCTACAAAAGATATAACAAAGATCAAGTTGTTTTAAAACATTTTAATGCAGAATTCATATTATATCTTTAAAATCACACATTGGAATCTGAGATCAAACCAGTAACCCATCCATCCATCCATCCATCCATCCATCCATTTTCTTCTACTTATCCGGGGCCGGGTTGCAGGGACGGCTATCTGAGCAGGGACGCCCAGACTTCCCTCACCCTGGACACTTCCTCTAGCTCCTCCAGGAGGATCCCAAGGGATTCCCAGGCTAGTCGGGTGACATAGTCACTGCAGTGCATCCTGAGTCTTTCTTGGGGTCTCCTCCTGGGGGGGCATGCCAGGAACACTGCCTGAGGAAGGCGTCCGAGGGGGCATACTTCGAGCTCCTCCCGGGTGACAGAGGTCCTCACCCTATCTCTAAGGGAGTGCCCCGCCACTCTGCAACAGCTCCCCACCTCCACCGTAAACAGTGTTGGTGGAGGGCTGCTTCCCCCTCCTGAGGCGCTGGATGGTTTGCCAGAATTTCCTCGAGGCTGACCGGTAGTCCTCCTCTATGGCCTCCCCGAACTTTTCCCAGATCCGAGTTTTTGCTTCCGCGACCACCCGTGCTGCCACATGCGTGGCCAGCCAGTACCCATCAGCTGCCTCAGGAGTCCCCAGAGCCAACCATGGTCGATAGGACTCCTTCTTCAGCTTGACAGCATCCCTTACTTCCGGTTCGGGGATTGCCACCACGACAGGCGCCAGAGACCTTACGGCCACAGCTCCAAACAGCCACGTCCACATCCATTCAGACTCAATGTCCCCAGCCTCCCTCGGGATCTGGTCAAAGCTCTCCCGGAGGTGGGAGTTGAAGACCTCCCTGACAGAGGGTTCTGCCAGATGTTCCCAGCAGACCCTCACGATACATTTGGATCTGCCGAGTCTGTCCAGCTTCCTTCCCTGCCAGCAGATCCAACTCACCACCAGGTAGTGATCAGTTGACAGCTCAGCCCCTCTCTTCATCCGAGTGTCCAAGACATACGGCCGGAGGTCAGATGACATGACCACAAAGTCGATCATTGACCTCTGGCCTAGGGTGCCATGTGCACTGATGGACACTCGTATGCTTGAACATGGTGTTTGTTATGGACAAACTGTGACTAGCACAGAGATCCAGTAACTAAACACCACTCGGGTTCAGATCGGGGAGGCCATTCCTCCCAGTCACATCCCTCCAGGTAACAATATCGCTGCCCACGTGAGCATTGAAGTCCCCCAGTAGAATGACAAAGTCCCCGGTTGGAGCACTCTCCGATACCCCTCCCAGGGCCTCCAAGAAGGCCGAGTACTCTGCACTGCTGTTCGGCTCGTAAGCCAAAACAACAGTGAGAGACCTGTCCCTGACCCGAAGGCGCAGGGAAACGACCCTCTTGTTCACCGGGGAAAACTCCAACACATGGCGGCTGAGCTGGGGAGCTATAAGCAAGCCCACACCAGCTCACCGCCTCTCACCACAGGCAACTCCAAATAGGAGGAGAGTCCAGCCTCTCTCAAGGAGTTCCAGAGCCCAGACTGTGTGTGGAGGTGAGTCCTACTATCTCTAGCCGGTACTGCTCAACCTCCCGCACTAGATCAGGCTCTATCCCCCCCCAACGACGTGACATTCCATGTCCCCATGGAGTCACCATCCGGGGATTGGGTTGTCAGGGCCCCCACCCACGACTGCCACCCAAATCACACAGCACCTGCCCCTTCTGAACCCTCCTGCGGGTGGTGAACCTACTGGAGGGCGGGCCCATGTCACTCTTTCGGGCTGAGCCTGGCCATGTCCCGTGGGCTAAGACCTGGCCACCAGGTGCTCGCCTGTGAGCCCAACCCCAGGCCTGAAGGTTTCTTTGAGTGAAGTGGGTGGGGTTTGTAAGTATAATAATAAATCATCAGCATATAGGCTAATTTTGTGTTGAGAGAACTGTTGGTTTGAATTCCTTTAATTTATGTATTGCTGCTGCAAGTGGTACTCCTTCATCTCTTCAAGAATACGTAGCCACTGCTTCTTTTTGTGATCTGCCCCCCTCCAAAATATATATTCCTGCCCCCTCAAACATGAGATATGCTAAGTCTCACTTTGATTCAACTTCCCTGCTTTCTCAAATTGGCTATCCCAGTGCTTCTCAAACTATTCCAATGCCTCAAGTGGAATAGAGATGTAACACAGCTTTATACAGCAGAATGATTAAAGTGAAACTCTCACCAAAATGCAACTTAGGCTTTTTTGTGAATGTATATGATTTAAACCTTTGTGTAAACACATAAGTACAGCGAAAGTGGCACTTTTAAGATTGACTGTATTTTTGTTTTTCGGCTCAAGCTCATTTTCAATGGAGTGCATGGGGCACTTTTATGCTAGCATCAAAAGCTATTTTTAAAACTCTAAGAAGGCTCAACTCAACGTGAAACTTTGCTTGTAGTATCACCAGGGTCTCAACTGAAGCTCAACTGAACTATATACACTCTACCTAGACGTGTCCAACCCCCAAGTATGTCTGGGCTGCCATGATGATGACTAGAGGAAGAAGCTACTGCTAACGTGAATTGTTTAAAAACTCTCTTTTTAGTAAACTCTGTGTATGCAAACAATGTTCTCAATGCTCGTGTTCGTGTGTAGAGACCCTGGTGATACTACAAAGCAGAGCAAAGTCTTAGGTTGTGTCAAGCGATCTCAGTGTTTTAAAATAGCAATTTTGATGCTAGTGTAAAAGTGCCCCATGTACTCCCATTGAAAATGAGTTTGAGCCAAAAACAAAACTACCGTAAATCTTAAAAGTGCCTCTTTCATCGTAATTATGCGTTTACACGAAGGTTTGACTCATATATATTTACAAAAAAAGCCTAGGTTGCATTTTGGTGAGAGTTTCACTTTAAGGCTATTACATAACAGTCTGACATAATTCCGTTGTCATAACACTCTGTGTTATTGTGTGTGTTTAGTCCAGTTTTGAATCATGTTTTTCAGTTTACACATTCAGCATTGTTTCTTAGTTACCAGACAAGTCACAATCCATGTGTTCATGAAGTGAGCCTTTTGAAAACCATCTAGCACCTGCTATTGAGCTCTCTATTCAGCTGCATGGAAGACCACAGCAGTAAATTCACTGCTCTGTCAGCTGCAACACACCCACACATTGTTCAGTGTATGTGTGGGTATGTGTGTGTGTGAGGCATCTGCCTGCATAGACCAGTGGGACCTGACTCACAAGTTGGATGTGAGGCAAAATTTCATCATGCTCAGAAGTGAGTCAGAAGTTGTGTGATATCAACATGGACACAGGAAGGTGTCTTCATTATCCTTAACAAGCATTAACCCTCTATACTTCATCCTCCATCCTGTTGTTTTTACATTGTTTTTATTATGAGAACTCACACACGTTGTCAGTCAGGGCAAAGATTAAGTCAACCTGACGCAGACGAATGAATGAAAATCAGAATGAGGGTGCCTTTTAGATGACTGCATGAGGTCAAGGAAAGACAATAATTATCCCCCATCCTAATTTCTTTCTTTCTTGACTCATCTGTCATGATGGTGTAAGATTCGCATTGACAGTATTTCTTTTAAACATACTTAACATATAAACACAAGAACTGTATTCAGTTTTGTGAATATTATTTGAGATGGTGTCCTCAGACCATCTTTCATTTTTCTCGCAATTCCAAAATCCCAAAACATTAATGTTTTGGGACATGTTTGAAGCCTGGTGTGATTTTAACCACTTCACAGCACTGACAAAGCCTCAGTCGGTGCAGATAACACTCACTAGGACTTGACTTTGCTGTCTTGTGACTGTGGGAGGAAATCAGGACACCTAAAGGAAAGATACATGAACACAAGAGGAAGCTGCTACATCACACACACACACACACACACACACACACACACACACACACACACACACACACACACACGCACACACACACATACATGCACACATGTAAACATTGTGAACAGGTCCAGACACACTCATACACAAATGTATTCATACAAACCTCTCTGTACACCTCAATAGACAATACATGTATGCACACACATATGCAAATACACGTATATGCTGTAAATATATATTTAACACAATAGCATTATCCGATGCAGACATCTGAAGGGACCAACATGACTCCATGCAAACACATAAATGTTCTCCTCTCTTTGCGCTGCTATTAGGGACATCTGGACACCAGTGATGGAGGACCCTGTGGAAAGCTGAACCTGATATTTGGCTCGGTGTATTTATGTCTTTTTGTGATGTGGACACACATCTGTGTGTCTCTGCCCAGCCTATTCATAGAATGACCACTTCAGCAGTCTTGAGGGGCCTCCCATTGGAATCCATCCTGATGTAAAGACTGAACCATGGTTTTAGGATTTAGTATGTTTGTCTTTCTCAGTCCATTTCTCCATCTATCTACCCATTCCTTCGTTCACCTTGGTTTGTAATCTGTAATGGTTCCTTACTGTGTTCCCTTAATCCTCCATCCATCCCACTCCACTCTGATCTCTTGCCTGTGTCTCCTACATTCCCACACTTTCAACCCTGTATGTATACAGGCTGTCCGCTGGGAAGGGACTGACCCATGCTGCCAAATAGATGCCCACCTCTGCCAAGTGGCACGGTTGTTTCAGAAGAAAGGGCAACCCACCGTACACCCTCAGGGGATCATGTGTTGTGTCAACACTGTTTCTCAGGTCCGTGCCAGCAGACCAGTCGTAAACCCACCAAACACCATACCCATGGAGCAGAAGAGCGCAGATAGGTGGACAGTGGAATAGTGCCCACAGCTTCCCTCTGCCAACTGTACTGAAGAAACATCAACAAGACTAGTGTCTCCATGCCAGCTTCCTGCCATCAGATTAACACAGTCTGGTATGCACTGATAGTAGGCTGGCTGGATCCACAGACTGTGATCAGCAGCCATGCACAGCTGTAAGGCACTCTCAGTTTGTGGACTGAGGTCTCGTTTGAGCACTTCAAACCATGAGACTTCAGAGGAAACTATATCAAAGGCTGCAGCACAAATCAGTTCAGATGCAATCAGTCATAGACTGAAGGAAAGCAGGGGCAGAATGTCTTCCTTTACATAGTTAGGTACAGACTGACAGAGTATCACACAACTCTTTACTTATTTCACACATGAAAATCAGTTTACTGTGAAGTACCACAAAGCCTCTCAAATATGTTGTGTAATGTCTTGTGGCTCATACAGGAGCTTTCTGAAGTCTGAAATTTAATCCCCATGATGTCATAGTGATGGAAGCAGAGTTGTCTCGACTTGGAGACTAGGATTCATGGCAGAAAAACCTGCCACAGTGTTTGAAAGACTGCCTTTACTGAATATGAAGAAAGACTTTAGAATCCAGCATTTTTGATTGCTGGCTGAACGCTAAACTTTACAGGATATTCATGCAACTCATCATTTCAAGTCAAGTTAGAAAAACCTGAAGTTGAAGTGGACTGAAAAATGACATTTTAAGATTAATTAAAGTGAAATAATTAAAATGTCTACATAATTAAACATTTAGAAAATAACAGGCATTTTTTTCTCACCACTTTTGCCAAGTGCTTGCTCATGAGGGGATGTTGGGTCTCTGTCATGAGATAACGTTTGTTTTGAGTTGGCACTATTTAAATAAAATTGACTTGACTTTCTAGCATGCATTGCTTTTCATAGTTTTTTAAGAAAACATATCTGATGGAAACTAAGTGTCTTTCATACATTTTAAGATAAGCCAGGGTTGCTTGTTGTCACAAAAATGAAAATGTTCACCATCACAAAGGTTAGCACTGAATTCAGTCTTTACCTCCTGGTGTATTCCTGCATTAGAATAATCACTGGTGGCAGTTTAATATATTGTATTTGTACCAGTGCTGGAACAAAGTTGCTCCAAAAGGACCAACTGCAGCTTCACTATTGTGAAATGAAGACTTGACACTTCAAACTGAGAAAATGCTAAAAGGAAATCAAATTCATTTGTGGTGTTTGCCAGCGGGATGTTGATTTAATTTCTCAAGTTCAGTCGACTAAAATTTTGATTTAGCAGTTCAACGTAAATTTTTTGTTAAAACAGCCCAACATTTCTTATAGTGTAGACACAGTCAGGATATCTTTATCTCTTTTGCACAGATATTGATTATTTTTTCTCTCTCAGTACCCAAACTTCATGAAGCCCAAATACTAAATTCAAGTACAAAAAAGAGGATAGAATTAATTTGATCATGGTCCATCATCTTTTTTCACCTGCTGCACTGCCTGTACTGCACTGGTATGATAGTACCAATATGGAATTTTATCTGCCTGTAGTCAGTGACATTTGACCCCTGGTGGTCAGCAGACAGAGGGGTGCCTCTGACATTTGATTACTTCAGCCACACCTGCTGCTGGGCCAGGACGGGGTCACACACCCCGTCTCCCTCCACCTCTGGAAATAGACCCTGTTGCTCCATTAGTTACATAAGGCCCTGCTTTGTTGAGTGATTGATTAATGGGCACAGACGGTGAGAGACAAGTAATATCTATTTCAGTATCAGTGGGTTGTTACATGTTTGAGTTTATGATCTTGAGAGGAAGTGAAGGTCCAACCTCTTCAGACTGTATTACATGTAGTCTATTTTCGGTGGGTTAGAGTACATAACGACATCCATATTCCAGGAAATAAATATACTGTGCCTAGAAAATAAATGTTGAACTTATTGGGTTTGGCTGCCTGTGCCGTCAGCACCAAGTCAGCCTTGGTCCTGGAAAGGAAGCTAAAACTTCAGAGGAAGCCCTGCAGCTCATTGAACCACACAGAGAGAAAGGGAGAAGGGCAGACCAGGGTGGTAGCATTGTTGGGTTATAAAGTGAGAGGAGAGGAGCTGAGAGGAGCCAGCTGTCATTCAAAAAGACCTACTGTGTTAGCCCTCCAATTGAGCCAGTCAGCGGCTCTACACCTACTGAGTTAGGGTTAGATCCATGGCCTGTAGGGGATATCAATACCCTCTTATTTGGTTCAATTTTTGTATAGATTTGAGGAGTTTCTGGAAATGCAGTGTGAATTACAGATTTTTTTCAATTTCAGACATTTTCCTATACTGTGAATGGCAGAATGCACATATGTGCAGGCTTTAATGGCGAGAGAGAGATAACGCAAAAATAACTACAGGGTATATGAAGCTAAACAGAACTGCACATTGGAATACCTCACTGCCACAAAATAAAGACAAGAAGCATATGTTAGTAAAAGAAAATATTTATTCCTTTAATATTAACTCTGGCAGGCATTGGCAGTATTAAATACACATATTGCTTTCCAGTTTTTTCAGGGTGGATTAAGTTTTCAGTTCACATTTAAGCATGTAACCAACTTTATTCCAGTCAACAAGAGTCAAAACTTAATCTGAATGTTCTGTTAATACCAAGGCAAATACCATTTGGAACAATTATTATTTACAGAAGATACAAAAATATATATTCACAAAATAAGACAATAAGGAGCTCTATAAAATTACAAATATATTTCTATTATAAAAAGCTATACTTAAATACTCTTCCAGCTCAAGTTTTGGATTAGGGAGTGTAACCTGGTCTGTGTGTTGGGGTGATTTTTTTATTCTGTCAATAAATGTTCCAGTGACTTTTTGCAGCTTGTCTTCACTCCTCACAACTTTTCATGGAGTCCATTAGCACATGGCTGCTCAAATATTCTTTTCCTGGGGTTCCCTACAAGGCTAATTTTGGCCCTTCTTGCAGTCCTCACAGCCCAGTGGCCAGGTGGCCTGGAGTTAGTGGAGCACTGATGGGTTAACTTTAGATGAGCGCTGGCTAGACGTGATGTCGTGGTGGAGCCACTTAGAAGTTGCTGTGCCAACAAGCTGTATCATATTGTGTGTTTTTGTGGTGTGGGGGCCGGGCACATGCCGACTCAAGGGGGGTCCAGACATCCTTCCTCCCTCATGGCTTCACTCCAGGATGACTTGGAGCCTCTTCATCACATGCCTTACAACAGACAGAGACAGACAGATCTCATTAGAACAAGACTCCCTGGCTTCCGGGTTGCTAGTTCTATTCACAGAGTGGCAAATGTTAACAGTTTTTCAGACTGGTCATTGTAAACACTGGTAGCGCTAATAAATGCCATTCTCCAAAGCTAACATGGGGCTGGCTGACTGCCTAACTGGCTGACTGAATGTCCAGATTTACACAAAGACTGGATGCCTCCGAGATGTGAAAGATGGACATTCAGTGGCTGAAACACAGAACAGAGGAGAGAAGCGGAAGGAAAAAAATATGGAAATGAGGGCAGCGTTTCAGCTCCCACTCCTGTCTCATTCCATTCCTGACATTTACAGTTGGAATTTCAGCCCAGGTTTGCACCAGCACACATTCCTTCCACTCTTACTCTGATGCAGGTTCCAACACTTACAAGCCCCGTAGTAAAGATGAAGACAAATAAGGCATGTATGTCTATTACCCATGATGCTCTGTAAGATTACAGTTTCATTCACGTACATACGCAGAGCTCTATGTCTCTGTTGTGCAATAAAGGAAACAGGGATGAGGGCAAAAAAAGGACGGGACAAAATAGAAAACCCAGAGTCCTCAGCACGGTGTGGTGTGTGTACACTGCTTTGTGTTTGCAGCAACACTCAAATCTACCCTGCCTTTCTCTCCAGTGTAACCCCAGATGCCTCCCGATCCACATAACATGCTCCAGCATCAGCTCCTTCATATACCTGACATATGATTGTTTCTTATAAACCTGAGGGGAGTGACTGCTGTGTCACTTGATGAGTGGTCATTAGCATAGCTGGGAACAAACGCTCCTGTTAATCCTGAGCAGCGGGCGGCGCCAGCACACAGTCTAATTCATCAGTGCTTCTGACAGCTAGGTTGCATTAGCACTTACTCTCTAATGTCTTGTCAAGGTCGGCGATGAAGTCCTCCAGTTCTTTAGTGTCGCCCAGTTTGGCTGCAAGGGAAAGGAGAGATTCACATTTCAGCCTAGTTATTATAAACATCTTCAAATCACACGTTATAGACGACAAATAAGACTGAGGTTCATGGTATGTAGAAACATTCAACCTTAATCGATCTGCTGTCTTACAAAATCTTCAATTATATGATTTATACTTATATATCACGTTGACCCAGGTATCCTAACAGTGATTTGATTCTGTCTGTAGCACGTCTTTACCAGAGTAAGTAAACCTGGATGTTTTTTGTTTTTTTTGTTAAGTGTGCAAAGTCATGAGTGTTTTAATTTGCTTTCATTTGTAAAATATGGCCAGAATCAGAAGGTAGTTCCAAAGCTATGGGGGCCAGCGTATCACCAGAGTAACCAACAACTGCATCGAATTTACCCAGATGGAGACCATGTTTGCCAAAAATATTCTGACCACACTTCCCAAATTTCTCCTTTAATCCTGAGGACTGTAACTCACGTTTTGGTGACATAAGAGCAGGTGAGCTGGTGGTGGGTGACAGCACCGTGGGGGAGTTGAGCCTCTCATCACTAAAGCTGAAGCTGTTTCTGTTGAGCGACTCTGCACCTGTTAGAAAAAGAGAGAGAAGACAGAATGCAAACAGATTAGATTAGAGGAGCGCTCACTTCTCTGTGTACTGTATTCCACAAAACACACTCAGATCTGATCTGTGTCAGTCGATCATCTTCAGGGTGTAATCACTGCATTCTCCTCTAATGACAGCCTTCCTCCATGGCCTGTCACATGCATGCACGTGCTTGTATACACACAAACACATACTTTGACAAAATAAAAGAGAACAAGCCTCTGGTGCGGAAAAATGTACTTCAAAAAGATTATCGCTGTATTGACATCTTCTGCTACACTGGACAACGCTGCACAAACACCGTTTACAACTACCTCTGTGACTGAATCTCCATTGTGGCTGTTGGTGACAGCAATATAACAGGTTGTCCAGTTTATTTAAATCTCTGATATGTTTAGATTCTGACACGAGAGAGCACATTCTTGCTCTGGCTGCCGTCTCTGTCTCCCCTGTACCACCCAAACTATAAACAAATGGTTACATAAATGATATAATGGCCACTTTGATTGTGCCAGATCATATTTCAAGCCACCACATAACACATCACATTATCATTGTTCATGTGTCTGTCTTTGTAAGAGGAAGAGAGAGAGAGAGAGAGAGAGAGAGAGAGAGAGAGAGAGAGAGGCTAGATTCCAGGACAGAAGCAACTTTTATGTCATCAAAATTTGGCAGTTGAAGCATAAAATCATGGTCGGTCCTCCTGATCATGTTGTCCATGTGAGTATGAAGTATGTGTGTGTGAAAAGAACAAGACTGGGCAGAATTTAAAACAGTCCTTGGCTGTCTCCCTCTTCTGTACTGAATTCTAACAAACCCTAACAGGGTCTCAGATGACCACTTACTTACTCCCCCCTCTCCGACCTGCATCACCCCCACTACTCAACACTGAACACACAGCGTGAGAGAAGGGACGCCACACACAACAGGGAGCACCCAGGCGCCAACACACACACACACACAGAGCCGTGGCCCTAACACCGACATTTGACTTGGATGACAAACCCTCTCATTTCTGTTTTCATTCCCGCTCTTATATTCACTTGTGTTGCTCGCGCTCTCCATCGTCCACCTTCTTTTAATCCCTGCCCCTCGCTCCAACATACTCTGAGACCCTGCACAGTTTGTGCCATTCATCCGCATGTCGAACAGTCCATCCATCCATCAGGCCACAACACAATAGGCCGTCCCTGCATGGGACAGGTCACTCTTCATTAGACTGCTATGGAGAGGACAGAACTCAAGCAGGAATCTGATCCCTTGAGCAAATCAACAACCTCATTAGCGCCACAGAGACAGGTCTAAACACCTTCCTGCTGCCTTCATCACTGATGCTGCTTCCTGAGAAGCTCTGTGGTTATGTGGTAATCACACATAAATTCTAGCTGGATTAGTAGACATTATGGGCATTGATGATACTTCATAAAACCACGGGTATCCCAACCATCATGCAGTTGCAAAATTGCTGTCCCAAAGGAAAAAAAAAAAACAGACTTAAAATATATTTTAGTCTCATAAGATTCTACTTTGCTTACTTTTGAATGCAAGTTGATCAAGTGTGCAGTGAACTGGGCAGCCTGCTAAATGGTTCCACAGACAGCTTTCTCCCAGACTGGAGGCTATAAAGTCCCAATCCAGCCACACGTGTTCGGGAAACTATCTTTGCTCACGATGACCTGAAGCATATTTTTCTCCGTATATCAGTAAATGAGGCTATATCCCATGTGGATTAGAGGCTGTAACATGTGACAGTAAAACTTTAGACAAGCAGTCACAATATAGGGGCAGGTGCGCTAAATATGCAACAGTAGCTGACAGTAATCTGATGCCAGAATCTCTGCACTATGACAGCCAGAACTCTCTGACACCTTCTTTCTGTATTCGTGTGTGTGAGTAAAACAGCAGGGGTGCATGTGCTACAGTATGCCTGCTGACATCTTGATGGAACATGATCAGGTACTGCACAACCTTAATGAGGCAACGTTGTAACAAAGACCAACTTCCTGGCGCTGTATCTTCAGACCATCAGTCCTAAGTGACAGATGAAGAGAGAAGCCTCCATGACTGTGTCATTTCTACAGTACCTGATCTCCATTCTGGAGTCTCGGTGTCTAACAGGGAACTTTTTTTTTACTGTACAATTTCAAGCTGCTGTCTGGAACCTTCCTTGCGTTACGACACACAAATGTATCCATACGACACAAATTGCAGTCTTTCATAGTTCCGTGGTGCGAAATAATAAGATATGCGTCACATGGTTCCTAATCCGAAGAATACGGCTGGTAATTCGTTACTAACTCACTCTCGGAGTCGCTGATGCCGCTGTCGCTGACGCTGGCGCTGCTCCTCCTCTTCACGGTCTTCAGGTGTTCGTCGTACCTGAAGTGTCGCTTCTCCACCGGCGACGTGAAGTCTTCGATCACCGCGTCGAACTCACACAGCACGTCGCTCAGGTCCTCCTCGTTGACGAACTTCGCTGTAACAGACGATGCCACGAAAAGAGAAAACATGAAGACAACCGTCTTTACATTATGAGCAACATTTTTTTTTTTTTTTTTTTGACCGGCCAAGGTTTGAATTGAATCAGGTATGGACAGAAAAAAAAAAAAACATCATCAAATATCACTGCTGTGTTAACAGAACATTATATTATGGCAGAAAAATGCTCGAGAATCTAAACACATGAAACATATTAAATGCAGCGTTATAGGCTAATAAAACACAGTATTTTTCACTCAAGTACTCCCTAGAAGAACGTGACTAGAACGTGTGTGTGTTAATTGATGGAGGTTGAGGAACAAAACAAGTTCATATTTACCTTGAGTTTTCAACTTTGGTGACTTCATTATTCCTGTAATAGGATTTGAGATGATCCAGTATATCAAAACGTGTGTGTACTGTATATATATATATATATAGATAGATACTGATGTCCCTCAGTGTTATGTCCGACCACTTCCCTCTGCTGCGACACCCCTGGCTGTCTCCTCCAGCCTGAGCACTGCCGCGCTTTAATGCGGCCTGCTCAGTGGGGCGGTGACTGAGGCACAGAGGGGAGGGGAGAGCAGTGTGTGTGTGTGTGTGTGTGTGTGTGTGCAGCGACCAATAAAAGTCTCCCGGCTGAAGTTACACTCTCCTGACGTCTCCCTCATAAAAGCATGTTTGTAAACAACTTGTGTGTCACTTGCCAGCAGAGGTGTCACACACAGATATTTATAATCGCTTTTCAGATTTTATCGTCAGGCAGACCATGACAGAACGAGGCCAAACTGAGATTAACACTCAGCCGGATCAATGGAAGGACAAGGATTTTTAGACCCTTGTCTTGATTGATTGCCTCACTTTTAAATGACACTGGACCTCATAATCAAGCTAACAGAATTATGCTTAGTAGTTATGGCAAGCAAACCACAGTGAAGTGAACACCTGATGGCTGATATCATAAATAATATTTGAGGTTTTTAGGTTCATTTGCGTGTCACTTTACAACACAGGGTTGTACAATGGAATGTAAGTTGTAGTCTCCTTAAACTGCACCAGAAAGAAAGGCATCATTTTCATCGTGGAGTGTTGAGGATGAGTATGAGAGGGGAGAGGCTGATGCTATGGCAGTGGGTACTTCTGTATCTGTTGTCAGATGGCAGCAGGGACAACAGACTGTGGCTGAGGTGGCTGTTGTCTCTCAGACATCTAACATGAATTTTACATACAAAGCGTTTGATCAGCTAATAAAATATGAGACATTGTTAGAGATGAACTACGAGTGGGTAAAAAGCATACATTTTGTTTCACCTTGGCCGAAGTACTTTTACCTTCCATTTATGAGCATATTTTGCTTCTGTTATTTCTCTCAAGTTAAGTTTTGACTGTAGGATACTGCATACATGAAGAGCTTCTGGGTCCCAACAGTCCTGGTGAAGTGAGACAATATTTCATTAGCATATTTGTACAGTAACATCATTTAAAATAGCACAGGAATGAGAATACTCTCCAGTTTCATTCCCGTAGGATTACTACCATGAGTTTGTCAGCTTTAAATGATGAGGATTTATCTGTTTATTCTTACACCCATAGTCATTACCCATGACCCTATTTATATATATATATGACCCTTTTTAGTTCATTTTAGTTTATGTCAATATATATATATGTAATTGACAATATAACAAAAAAATATATATATAAAAAAAAACCCATCACACTGACATAAAAATGAAAATAATTTGTCTGGGTCTGATCCTCAGCAAAGGTGAAGTTGGAGTGACATCTGGTGGTGAACTGTCACAGTTGCGTCCCATGATTTGACCCTTTGAATCTTGGATATATAACAAGGGCGTCACTTTGTGTTGAAAATTATTGGGGACATAAGGGTTTTGGACATTTGGGATAATATCAAGACAGTCTATATAGTTACAACAATGACTGCACCAAACTGCTTTATTGTTTCAATGCTGCAAACTTTTCTGTTTGAGAAGCAGAGTGATCATAAGCTCTCATGAGTCAAGTTCAACCGATGATGAATCATTCTTAGCATGAGGTTTATATATCTATATGTGAGAACATGGATTATGAAGTGTAAATTACAACTCTGGTCAAACAATTGCTTTTATGTGTGGTGCACTGACTGTATGTGAAGTGTAGTTGCCTACAATATAGCACACCAATACATAACAGAGCAAGTGAGTCCCCAGTCATTTGGTCTAAGTCTCAAGCAAGTCCATAGTTTGTGAGTCAGGTCACAGGTTGCGTCAAGGCAATCTTAGTCTTTAGTTAGGGTTAGGGTTAGGGTTAGGGTTAAGTCAGGTCTTCCCAAATCACTTTTTCTCCATCAATATTTTGCAGTCTTGCTTGCAGTATCCAGTCTTTATAAATAGGGATGGTAGGGAAGGTATCAGTAATTTTGTTATTGGTCAATTTACCTAACCTGATCAAAAGAATGACAATGAGTTGAGTTTGTATTCCATTCCATTTTCTTTCCGCTTATTTGCAAGGGTCGCGGGATGTTGCCGCTTTTATCCCCCCTGGGGCCAAATCCAGTTTTACTCAAAGGGCAAAGGCCAAGGAACACCCTGGATGATCGCCAGCTCATCGCAGGGCCCTTACCGATGGCAGTGGCTGCCACACAAGGTGCCAAATGCACATCGGGAGCAATTTTTGGGGTTCAATATCTTGCTCAAGTGTACTTCAACACGTAGCTCAGTCCCTCAAGTCATCAAAAAATACACAATGAGTTGGGCCCCACTTCTCTGAAAATAAGCTGACCTTATCAGTTTGAAACAGCAGGTGACAAAACCATCTTAGTTTATTTGCTTGTTTTTAAGCATTAAACATTAACCCACAGTCTTCATCAGCAAATGTGATACAGTGGAAACATCTGATGTAAGCAAGTAATCAGGTATACCTGCACTGGCTTGGTGTCACTTGTTTCTCAGGCATGGAGTGAAATCTTCCCAAGATTGAGTCTGAAGCCTGGATGAGCAGCCGGGTGGCCTTTGATCAGGACCCATTCAACCAGATAATCTCCTGTTAAAATGTCCATGAACACCTACCAGATGTGTCCTCTGCAAAAAGAGAATTCCTGAGCAATTCAGGTATTGTACAAATGTACTATTGTACTGTATTTTAAATACAGATTTGCAACAATCAAACTAAACAGAGACTAACAGGTGGAACTCATCAGAAGTCCCAAAGCCTGAGACAGCCAGTTGCCCAATAAAGTTATTTGTGAGTTAATTTGTCTTCACAGATCAGTAGCATGCAGCACAGCCATGCTGAGACGTTCACACCTCCAGTGCCCAGTTTAACATGATTAGCAAATGGATAAACATGCCATGTGTTTGCAGCTGCACGTGGCTGTTGATTCTGGAGGCCCCGAGGTGCTGCTTAACGACAGGCCTGGCATTCACGGAGGTGCTAAAAGTGACACCTTCAAGACACCATGAGAAGATATCAGTGTTCACGTACTCATACTTGGCATAACAAGACTCACTATTTGCAAACAGGATCCGTTCATTTATGACCTCATAAATCACTGGAGTGGACACTGAAAAATAAGAATGGTAATCATATTTATTGAAAAATAAATGACATGATCTCTACTTACATATTTACATTCATTTTTATTCATTTCAAGAGAAAAAATGGCATATATCAGCTTAAAAAAGCTTTTAGTATTTCAAAAATACCCTCCAAACTACTGACAATATGGTTAAGATTACTCATACTTAGTGTACTCCTATGAGTTTTGAAACTAATGTTAACTGGACATATATTTATATAATAAATCACTTTTCTCTGTATTCATTTGTAAAACACTAAATTCCTTTCTGCATCTGATTACCGAATTTGAAAAAGAACATTTCCTTCCATACATGACCCTATGTTTGGTAGCGAATGTGCATATATCTGGATTCAGATGACATATGTTTCAGTTTGCGTGCGTGTGTGCGTGTGTGTGTGTGTGTGTGTGTGTGTGTGTGTGTGTGTGTGTGTGTCATTCAAAGTCACAGCCTAGTAGTTCTACTCTCATGGTGATGGAAGTCATCCAACTTTTGGGGATGATTCTTATGAAGCGGGAGAAAATCGGAGGGTAGATGTAGTTCTTCACGTGGTCATTGTTATCCGTATTTCCTAAAAACGTCTGGATTTAATAAGAAAGAGACATTGTTTAGAATCATCATTTCTCTGCTGTTGTCAAATAAATCTACAGTTCCCACTGAACTGGTGAAAGCCAGGATTGATAAGTTATTCTAAATGCATTGTTTATTATCCTTAAAAAATAATAATAATAATTTGATATCCTGGCAGCAATCAAATACATCAAATGCTCAAACAAATAAAGGAAACCATCCAGTATCTGTAGCTGCTGTAGGGCCATCCAGTCGTCTCAGTCTGTCAGTGTAAAATGACTGTTTATCTAACTCTGTACCTGCCTGCCCACACTGCCCATAAATGCACTGGTAATGTCTGACTAGTGTTCACCAGGCAAGGCAGATGTACAGTAATGCTAAAGCTATTAGTGAGCAAGTCACACAAAAATAGAAGAGAAAATACAAAATACTTCCAATACTAACATACTAGATTTAGCGCAGTGAGTATTAACACTAGCCATATTTGTGTTTATATTCATTATGATTCATTTTTTTATTCATTTTCCTCCGTGTGAGTGAGACATGAGGTAGGTATGGTTAGTGATGCTACTGTGCTCACAGTACACACTCATTGAGCCTGCTGTTCAGCTTTAATGTCAATACAATTTCATGTGATTCTGCCAGAGCTCACCTTGAAAGTGAGGCCCTCGTCATCAGTGTAATGGTTCCAGTGTATCCCATTGTCGCTGTACTGCAGAGAGTAGGAGATGACATACATCTCCGTCCCCAGAGACTTGGCTCCTTGTGTTATGATACCTGTGATCTTCTTAATTTGGGGCAGCTCTACCTGCAGCCACTGGTTCATGTCATTATACTGTGGAAGAGACGGCACAGGGTTGTACTACAGGTTGGTCTGAGCACACATTTGTCAACTACAAAAACGTATTTGTGTGCTCTATAAATCAAAATAATTTAAAGTAAAAGTTCAACCCAAAATGATTGATGATTCTGTCATCATCACATACCCCCACACAGATGGAAAGCTGGAAAAAAAAGTTTAGTAATCCACAAAACATTTCTGGAGCTTCGCAGCAAAACAGTGTTGCAGCATTCTCCTAAACAACCGATGTAGGTGGGGGACAAACAACCAAACAGCTTAGTTGGTGTAATTAAAGTCACATCGTCTCTCATCGATTTTAAAACACTCTTTTAGAGCCTTGACATGCCGCCATTTCTTTTGCACCCACTTGAGACAGTATGCTTTTAGCTAAAGAGCTACAGTGGAGATTTGGCTTTAAAAAGGATGTAAATAATGTCTTTTCAAAGCAAGTTTCTTCCAGAAACTTAGGGTTTTCAGAGGCTGGGGTTGTCTGTTATCAGGTCACTCACAACCTGCGTTACAAAATCAGCAACATTCAACCTGATCAATACTATAAATTTGAATGCATTCATTGACTGGTCATATTAGTTCTAGGATGTGTACCTTAGCCTGCCAAGCATTGATGGTGCCTTGTCTGTTGAGGCGTGCAAGAGCAGGGTTCCAGGGTCCTGAGTACCAGCTGGAAGCTATGGAGCTGGCTGTGATGCGGTGGTCTTCTATCAGTCCGCTCTCCATCCCCAGAGGCACAGAGCAGCCTGAGTCAGGAGGTTAATATGGTCACATAAGGAGTACATACTTGACATACATACATGAATTTATCTTCCGTTTGGAGAAAGTATTTGGAAACCAGTGGGAAAAAAATAAATAAATCACAGTGCCACCTATGTTTAGATATTAAATTTAACTTCATTCTTTATATTTATTTCAAAGATATAGTACACCATTTTCACCAAATGTTAAAAAGTAAATCCAAGATTATAATGGATGTGCCGACTAAAACTCATGCACTTTGAAAATCTATTAGTGAGTGAGTTTTCCAAAAAATGACAGAGTAGAGAGAGAGAGAGAGAGCAAAGTTACATGGCTAGTAAACAATGTCCAAACTCAACAACAATAATAATTCAGTGAGGATGTGGTTTGATTTAAGTTTGCCCCCAATGCCTGTTGCGATCAAAATACTATGTTTTTCACAAGCTAAAACAGTATTTCCCTGGTAAAATCTTAAATACTGTAACATTGCGTGTAGTTGACGCAGTTATTCTGTTGTGTTCGGCCTGTAGTGAAAAGTAGACCAATGAACAGGATGTGAGATGATGACTTGATGACAGTGTCAGCTACTTCCTGTAGCTTGTGTGTTACAGGTACTGCATCCTGTGGTGTTCAGAGGATGACGGACTGAAGGACTACACTGTGTTGGAGAACTATTATAAAATATATTAAAATGAAATATAAAATACTATATAATATGAAAAATATTCAGATTTTTTTTCCCTGTGTGCAGACACCTGATACTAATGCCATTCATTCATTAGATATATGCTACAGCACATTAATTCAGAACAGTGAACAGAAAGTTTCACTGGATTCCATAGCTGTCCATATATCGCAAATAAAATCGCAGCTAATCAGAATCAAGTACAAACCAAAATGATGATATAACAGGAGAAGAAGCTTCAAGAATGAATGGATGAACGTGAAGTCCAAATTTTCAAGACTTGTGGTGTGGCTTGCCCACATCCACCCCCACACACACGCATACCACCATCTTACCATCAAGCTCACAGCCGTAGAACTCCATGCGGACTGTAGCCTTGCTGTACCAGTCGATTGGGTGGAGCCTAATAAACCGTCCAACCACAGGAGGAAAGAAAATGTTTTTCTTTGTTTCATAGGCCTCCTGGTTCCCAGGGAATACCTGGTGAAAGATGGAGACACACATAGAAAAGAAATGAGGTGATCACACACTTCTCTCTTAGTGTTGTAGCCATTTCTATGGAATTATGGATATTAATACTTCACCAGTGATGTTTGGAATGGCATTTGATTGGCTGTTTGACTTAGAAACTTCGCAAAACAGTCAGAAGCCACTGGACCTTGGAGCAACACAGTCTTTTGTCCTACACTTAGTTAAACTTTGTAGAAAGTCGAGATCTAAAGTTTTTTATTGTGTATGATTTAAGTTCATTTGTAAACAGATGAACAAAGACTTTTGGTTTCCATTTTATTTTCTGACTTTGGTGTTGAGTGCAAAGAACTGTGAGGTCCTAAGCTAGTGAGTCAGCGTTGCTGCACTCACACTTAGTTTGTGGCTGTTTGCATTGATAAAGGCGGGATCAGTCATTCCCCACCTTCCTGAGGTCCCTGCTGTCGCCCTTGTAGAAGATCCACTTCCTGCGATCTGTGCTGTAGGAGATAGCATACTTAGTCACAAACTGGGACTGGAACATCTGCCGGGCTCCCTGAGTGGCCACTTGGCTGATCACAACTGGTCTTTGGAAGTCCACCTGTATAATGGGTAGTCCATAGGTAGTTAATTGTAATCACATAGAAAGCAAATCCCATCAAACACACCCTTATTCCCCTACAGCACATACCTGAATCCAGCTGGAGCTCTGTTCTGTGCTCCACGCATTGTATTTACCCTGATTGTTCAATCTGGCAAGATGGGGCTCCCAATATCCTTTAAAGATGAAAATATAGTCATTACTCAAGTGACTTATTTCCTATTTCAATACTTAGTGTATTTGCAGTAGGACCACAGTGGTGGTTTGGCTACCTCTAGTGTTGACTGCTGTAATTTGGTTGTCTTTTACACTGTTTGACTGTAGACCCAGTGGACGGTAGCAATCTTGGAGGAGATAAGCAATATCTCAATATTAAAACACAACATAACAATATGGCAATGTATTTAGAAATCCATAATGCTACATAGTGTTTCATTGTTCGTACCGTTATCTAGAACCAAAAAGAGGGTCTGCATGCCCTTCTGTTGGTTGAAACCAATTTCTGTCTCCAGCTGCCATAGGCCAGGTTTGGATGGGTACATCTCCAGAGTATCAAAACTCCCTGCAAAGATAGTTGATGTAGTAATTAAGCTGAAACCTATTGTATATGCTGCGATATCAACATCAAATACACTTTAGACTTTGGACTTTTATTCATCCCACATCAGGGAAATTCACTTGTCACAGCAGCAGGTAGACAGACATATAGACACACAATAACTACAAGACTTAAAGTACTAAAAAATACTAAAAAAAAGATTTAGACAAAAGATAAAAATAAAATATAGAAAGGACTATACGTTATGTGCATTATGTATACAGGAGGCAAAAATGTGCATTATATACATTTAAATAAAGTGTCAGAGTATTACCTTGTTGAAGGTTGGATGCATACAGTGTTTAAATACAGTTTTTGAAAATAAACAGACTCAGTGTATGAATATAAATATGTAAAAGAAGAATAGTATTACTGCATGGATTGCACAAGATGGCGAAGGTAGAGGCGGTAAGTAGTGCAAGATAAGTAGGTGCTTATGCTACATTAAGGGTTATTGTTATTTTTGTAAATCTTACCTATGCTATTCTCTCTGTGTTGTGGTATCATCAATCCAAACATTAGAGGGAGACTTATTTTCTAAACTTAAAAGCACAAAAGATATTATTCTGAATTAACTTAACAAACATTGTGTTTCTCACCAGGCAGCAGGGGGTAGACTGCCTGTCTGTAGCTGGTGATCTTCTTGTGAAGGAACGTCTGTCCGTGGAAGTGGACACTCTGAAAGTCCTTGGGAGAGCCCATGTTGATCAGGTGCCAGCACGCAAGCTGGTTGGTGTACATCCTTAGGCCCTTCAAGTTGTAGATAATGCCATTGATGGCTGAGGAAAGAACAGGCAAGAGACATTTTTTATCCAGTTAGGTAACTTTGTTTCTGTTCTGTAACAGACAACTCTCACATGCATGGAGGAATATGTATTGCAACATAATGCATTACAATGGAACTTGAGGGTCTCCTTGAAGTTTGAGTCCATAACTCTCCTTCGGTTTTTCCTCTGCATGGTCTCAAGGTTCTTCTCATAGTACCAGCTCTGCGACTCATCAAAGGTCATGAAAAGTAGTGTGAACTCCCTCATGTCTACTAAGTCACTTTTCAGGGCGCCCTCTCGACACACCAGCAGAGGTCCGATCAAGCCGGAGTGCACGTCTCTTTCCTAGGAGATAAAGCATAAACTAGGTTTAATATTAGATTTAAAATGTTTAATATATTCCATTGTGGTCAATCTAAATGCATAGTTTTGTGTACCAAATTAAGTGAATTCTTCATTTAAAGCTCCTATGTGTAGAATTCTTCATTTAACGCTCCTCTGTGTATGTGACTTAGCATCTTTGTAAATAGTATTTATTCATCTCCTGCCAAACTAATATAACTTACAAGTAGTTCATAATAAGTTTCTAGCTTTTTTCAAGTTACTCACAGGATTAACACCCGAATAATAGGCCCAGGTCCGACACTGAGACTCCTCTGGCTTTGGCCCAACCATAGACTGGACCTTCCATATGTATGTGAAGTTGGTACCAGGTTGAACCTCATTGTCGTATTTATACCAGTACTTAGAGCCATCCTCATATTTGAGACCCTCTGTTTGCTTGGTATAGGAAACCCCATTAGGATGTAAGGAGTATGGACGGTTGGCATTGTTCTTGAACACCACCTATGAGACAAAAGGACACATTTTGTGATTGGTTGGTGATGACTTTAAAGGAATAGTAATACATTTTGGGAATACGCACATCAATCTATCAATACAACTGTCATGTCTGTATGGTAAATAATTACAACTTCGGTTCCTATTTTTTCTTACATATATATATATATATATATATATATATATATATATATATATATATATATATATATATATATATATATATATATATATATATATATATATATAGATAGATAGATAGATAGATAGATAGATAGAAAATTTGGGACAATTTTCATTCACAATCCCCAACATAATGTTAAATGTAAATTTATCATAAATAGCATACAGATAATTTTTCTCTAAGTCTCAAACTGACATTTTTAGTTAAGGCATGGATGCAATAATTGACACAGAAACTGATGACAGTCTTACCATGATGGTTTGTCCAACCTCCGCCTTGATGACAGGTCCCAGGATGCCAAGATGCTCATCTAGCTCTCCACGGATTTCAGGTGTGCTGAAGCCACTGTCCATGTAACTTCGGAAGACCACTTTGGTGAACTTGGTTTCTCGGCTGTTGTGTTGCAACTTATCTTGCCTCCTGTGGGATTACAGGACCCTATTTCAGCTCTGTGTGTGTACGATGTGTAACTGCTGTACAGTCAGAATAGTCATATTAGCTTTTGTTATGACTGTCTCTGAGCTTACCTCTGTCCGTAGCCAGCATAGTCCCATTCAACCTCCTCTGCAGCAATGAAATAAGTCTTGACATTTGTGCCGAAGATTTTTAAGTAGTATTTAGTGGTGTCGTCCAGGTTGAGATTCTTGATGTCTTCATGACTGCTGTAGGGGTCTTTGTACATCACATACTCATATTCATCTGCTCTCACGTCGTGCCCATCAAGCACTTGATGATCTGGTTCATCTCCAGGAACGTACAGCTCATAGTCACTGAAATCAGGCCGGGGTACACCAATAACAACAGGGATGTTAATGAGCTCCTCTTCATCAGAGACAGGTTTTGGCACATGGGGTCGTGACCCACGTGGGGTCATGCCTGGATTGAATCCACGAGGGGAGAATGGTAGGCCACTCCTGGCCTGAGGCTTGTATTCCTTCCTCTTCCTTGTTTTCATGCCTTGGCCCTTCTGGGGCCGCTGTCGAATGTTCACCTTCCTGATCTGTTTTGGGGTTGGAGTTGCTTTAGGGATTTCTCTCCCAAAATATTTTTTCAGGTCATCGGGAATGTCCTTGGGTACCATTTGATGAGTTCCATCGTAAGTCCAGTTGTGACCCTGGGTTTTGACTGAGGTGGTCTTGATCAAATTTGTACTGTTCTCTTTAAGGTAGATGAATACGTCTTCAGTGATATCTGAGGCACTTTGCTCATCTCTGGAGAGGGACAGGTTAATTGAAGTCTCATTGGAGAAACTTTCCACACCTGTGTGGTTCATCTCGCCACTAAGAGCTGTGACATTCTCTCGATTGTGCGAAATCATCTCTGATGATGAATCTGATATGGACGTGTTCACTGTGACATTCTGTAAGGGCCTGGTTTTGAGCAAAACATCAGTTACATTTTCAAGGCTGGAGTTGACTGGAATAGTCACAATTTCAGAGAAATTCTCTTTTCCATACCCAGGCTCTGCTGTGGTGATCCGAGAGTCATTGCCATTGGTTTTGTTGCACATGCTCATCAAGACGGTCATGTTGTATCTGCCTGTGCTGCTGACGTCACCCTCTCCAGCCGTTTGAATAGACATTGAATGGTTTAATCCATCTGCTGTCAGGTTAACTTGCTTTTTCAAAATGTGTGACAGAGAGGTGACGTTGCCTTCTTGTGCACTGTTGAGATTGTCGGTGCTTGAAGTGGGTGGAGGCACATCCCCACTAGTGAGTTTCTCCACCAAGATTTGTGGACAATTGATGGTTTCTTGTACTGTTACAGTAAGATTGGTAATCCCTGCAGATACATTTCTGACCACTGGTGATGATGTAACATTGTGAACTGTTGTGTTGTTTGTGTCAGAAACTGCTAAATTATCACAATTTGAGGCATTAGCAGAAGCACTGCTACTTCTTGTTAAACTGTCATTCTTTGATAACATATTTGGATTATAAACAGTTTTATTTAGTGGCTTACTCTCAAAAGTTGATGGCATACTGCTGTTTTGCATATGTGTTATATTCTCACTGATGCTTTGGGCTAGCAGATTAACTGCTGTGAGGTTTAGTCCATCCAACTCTTTCCAGTTTGGGAATAATGTGTCATTTAGTGCATTAGGCTTTAGAACAGAAGTCTCATTTTTTCTCTTTGTCTCTGTGAAATTAAGTGTGATATTTGTATCTCCATCAAACACATCATTATCATCGTAGTCGAGGAAAGAGAGGTCCAGCTGCTCAACATCTGTGCTACTAGATTGGATCCTCTGAGACCTGAGACCTAATTCAGCTGCATACATTGCTGTTCGATCATCTGGGTCCACCGGTTTCTCTTTTACAGGTTTTGGCTTCTCCTCTTCTTTCTTTATTTCATCCAAGCTCGGAGGCTTCCACACGTCAAATTCTTTTCCTGCTGCTTGATCATCAGTGTCACTGTAATCATACTGGTAGTCACGATAGCACTCAACATCCTGAAACTTTAAGCGCATTCCTTTTGTTGTCTCATGGGAATTCAGGGAGGCCAGGAGCCAGACACCTAGTTCAAGAAAGACATACAAAAATCCTTCAGGAAAGACCTTTAAAAAACTAAGCAGCTATCATTATTGACATACTGAAGTTCTTAATATAACTCATTCTCATATATAAAGAGCATATGGATGTTCTGTTGTCATAATAGTTAAAATTATCCCTACATTTGACATTAGAAAAATGCATTGTAAGCTCTGACTGACCAATGTTGTCCATGTTCATACTGATGGTCTCTCCAGTCATGGGGTAGAGGCTGAGAAAGTCCTCTGTCCGCTCATTCAGTGTAAATGTATGGCCATAGAAAGTAGCTGTCTGGATGTAGTCCTGTGCTCCAATACTGGACACATGCCACGTTGCAACCTCACCATTGCAGAAGCCTAAGAGTGGGCCGCTCTCAAATGCATAACCGTTAATTGCTGTGAGGAGACAAAAAATATTATGAACAAATGATGCAGTGATATCTAATTTCTTTTAGGATGATCTGGTATTAGCTTCAATCTGGTTATGACTAAATTTACTGTGCATAACGTTGGACTTATAAAAGTCTGGGTCTGCCTTGTTGACTCTGGATTGATCGCAGTATTGGCGAATGTTGTCATCCAGGTACCAGCTCTTGTTCTCATCGAACACAGTGAACACGGCATGCTGCTCCTTGTCGGCTTTCAGCTATAGAAACAAAAGAAAACAAATATGAATTTTGAAATATTGTACTTTAATAATAAAATATTGAATTTTGACTCTGACTTTTAAGCTAAAATCTTTTAACATACAGTGTCCAGTAGTAAGTTGTACATTTTTAGAGTAATATCAGTAGTCTGTATGTAAAATAATCTTAAAAAAGGACTATATAAAATTAGTGTTAAGTTATTTTCTATTATGTTGTCTTGCTAGAAATTTTGCTCCCATAACATAGAGTTGAAAAACAATCTGATCAATGATCAAAAATACAGTAAGACGTCTTTTACTCGGAAAGGATAAAAGCTGCATACACGGAATTTACTTAATCTTCATGCTGAAAAATCCTGAATCTTTCATGTATAACATAATGAAATAAGTGATTGCATAAGTATTGACCCACTTCCAGTCAGTATTAAGTGGATACACCTTTGACAGCACACCACTGAGCCTGTGTGGATTGGTCTCACAAAGGCTTTCAGGCTTAGACCATCTGGACACTTTAACTTTTTTACACCACTCTTCTTTGCAAACCTGCTCAAGTTCTTCCAGGTTGCATGGGGATCAGGCACGAACAGCCCTTTACAAGTCCAGACACAAATTCTCTATTGAACTGAAGTCTTGGCTGTGACTTGACCACTAGTTTTCGTTGGCTTGTAGTTATTGTTCTCTGTTGTTCTCTTGCAGATTGAATTGGTTGTCCTCCAGGATGTCCCTATACTTTTCTGCATTAAGTTTACTCTCTACCTTTACAAGACTTCCAGAGCCTGCTGCCAAGAATCATCCCCACAGCATGATGCTGCCACCACCATGCCTCACAGTGGGGATAGTGTGTTTGTAGTGATGTGCAGTGCTGTCCGCCAAATATAGTGCCTAATCTAATGGGCAAAAGGCTCAATTATGGCCTCATCAAATCAAAGAACCTTCTTTCAGTTGACCTTGGAGTCTCCCACATGCCTTTTGATAAACTCTAGTAAAGATTTAAAGCGCTTTCTTCAACAGTGTTTTTTTCCTTGCCACTCTCACACAAAGCTCACAAAACATATGTACGCAGAGTGTCTTTCCCATCTCAGCTAATGAAGCTTTTAACTCCTTCAGGGTAGTCATAGGTGTCTTGGTTGCCGCCCTGACTAGTCTCGTTCTTGCACAGTCACTCAGTTTATGAGGACGGCTGTGCCATATTCCCTCCATTTCTTAATGATGGATTCAACTGAACTCTGAGGATGTTCATTGAATTGCAAAAGTTTTTGTATCTTTTTGTAACTTTTCGGTAACCTTTTCACAGAGTTGCTTGGAGTGTTCTCTTGCCTCCATGATGTAATTGTATCCAGGAATACTGGTTAACCATTGACTGGGCCTTCCACACACAGATGTCTTTATACTAGGACCACATAAGACACATTCACTGCACTCAGGTGATCTCCATTTCACAAACTGTGAAACTAGCACCAATTGGCTGGACCTCATTAGGCTGTCACCAGTAACTTTAAAGGGGATGAAGTGTTGCAATCACTTATTTTAAATTATATATTTTTAATTATTTGACAAAAAGCTAATTATAATGACCGTGATTCCATATAAAAGCAATAAAAGGGGAAAACATCCAAGGGGATTAATACTTTTATGAGCACTGTAAATGTTATTGTGTTATTGTGTTATTGTTCATAGAAAATTCAGGTATCGGCAAGTCAGTATGGTTGCATTCTGTTGAGACCCTGAATGAAGTCCATGTAAAAGTTGTTGAGATATTTCAGTCTGGACCAATGAAATGGACCAACAAATTGACAGACAGACTGACATGACCATTGCTTATGCTATGCTGCCAGAGTGGCTCGGAATTAAAGTTGAATCTTTCTACCTGCACGTTCCTGACATTGAGGGACTGGCTCTTGCAGATCAGGATAGGTCCTATCAATCCTGAGGCAATGTCACGCGGCGTGTCCACTGCACTGTGGTACTGGCGTGTCAGACATCGAGAGTCGTCATCAAAAGGCTCATCCTCTTCAACCACTCTCCATACATAGGTGTGTGTCTCGCCTGGCTTAACACCATGAGACTGGTTACCTGGCAAAACCATTGTAATATATCGCATCAGTTTTATTTGACTAATTTTATATAATCAAGCAAGAATGGATAATCCACCAGACCCAAGTGTTCAAACATTTTGTTTTACAGTAAGGAGATAGTACCTCCTGCTGGGTAGTTGACTCCCTCCTCCGACTTCTCTATTGTAAGTCCATGTGGATAGATACTGTAGGGCCTGGATGCCATGTTCTTGAAAACTATCTGTAATAAGACAGAGGGATGTGTCAGGACATGCAGCCTGTAGACAATAACAGATGCTATGAAATAAAAATATTAGAATGACACATGATTCATGTATTGTGCTCACAGTCATTTATTTAAAATACCACAGACTGGGGTTAATTTTTCTGACACATTTCATTCCAATTTTAGGAGACAGTTATTGGTGTGAACCTGAAAAAAACTTAAATCTTAAATCTTTATTTTAAAGCCTTTGCAGTCAATAGCTGACCTCTATTAACAATAAGAATAATAAACTTTATTTCTATAGAGCCTTTCAAAACCAGACTTTCAAGGTTTTGAAATTCTTCACAAAAGGCAAAACCATAAAATACTGCAAATACAGCCGAGTCATAAGGAAATAAAACAAAATGCGGTAGAACCAGAAATTCACAAGCAAAAAAGTATAAAACTTAGAGAGATTAAAAAAAAAAAAAAAAAAAAAAAAGAAAGATTATAAATGAATAAAAGAGCAACAAAACCTTTTGAATAGACATTATCCAAATTCTTGGTCTTGTAGATGTTTTCTTAATGTTTTTTTTAAATTGAGGCACTGAATCAGCTGATAAAATATTTAATATTGTAAGACAATTGATACCTTTCCTGATAATACACCACCAGAGCACCTTTTAATTTTAATGTGCTGGAGCACAGAGCAAAAATAGTGCTTTCTGACTACACAGTATTTCAAAGGCACTAACCCTTACACAGTTTTCATCTATTTTAAGGTTTCTTCAACAGGTGCCTGTTTTAGAATATACTTTGTGTTTTGTATTAAATCGATACACTGTACGCTTGATTTGATTTCAAGTGAATGCGATCTCACCTTGATAACATCCCTGATTTGTGCTCTGATCACCGGGCCCAAGATCCCAAGTTCATTCCTCCTTTGCTTGGTCTCTGACCTTTCGGTGAATGATGCATTTTTGTACAGCGTGTAGACGGCCTTCTTGTATTTCGGACCTATGCTTGTTGGTGACCGTCTCAGGTACTGTAACTTGAAGTCCCTACACAAAAAGATTGAAAGATTGATATTGTTGCATTCATCAAATAAGACCATTTAGAACACTGATGCCTCACGGCCTCAACATGTCCTTCATGCTGTGTGGCACCAGTGTTTTCAGAGGTGTTGGTGTAACATAACTTATAGAATTGAGGGATTCTCTTAATGGATGCAGCAGAGTCAAAGAAGCAACATAACTTCTATGTTTAGCTTCATCGATGGAAAAGTGAAAAGATAAACAGGTTTATTGGGAAGAGACACACTAATCAGCAACAATATCGTAATCTCTTTTCACAGTAAAGAGAGAAATATATGTCAGGTCATGCTGATAATCATAAATGAAAATGCTACAGTAGCACCTTGAATTAAACATCAACACAAAGGTCATATGTTATTATTTCTGATTAGTTTGCATGCACACCTTAGAAATGCTATCAAACGTATATAATACATATATGTAAATGCTGCTCACTCATCAACATGTTCGTTCATGGTAGGTGCATAGTCCCAGACAACTTCCTCAGCAGCTATGTAGTATATCCACTCCTTGCTTTGTCGCTTTTGTTCAATCGTCATCCTTCGCCTGGGAGCTTGAAAGCCATCACACTTTGTCACATCCACAAAACCATGCATGCCAGCTGGAACAACAGAAGTGTAATTTTTCTTTTAAGGGTAGTAAGACTGGTAAAAAACACTTATCCATGATGGATGATAGATGCATTTGACACATAAGAAGAGAAACACCTACCTTCCATGTGCTTGATGGTATGTGAGGATAGCAGCCATCGACCTGTGTGGAGAGCCACCATGCTGGCAGTGGTAGAGGAGCCGCTGATCAGGCCCACTGATGACATTTTATGCCCGTTCTGCTTCAGCACCTGCCCATTCATATGTACAGAAAATACCTCAGGCTCTGAACTCATCCCCACTAGATGTAGGCTCACAGAGGCATGGGCACACAGACTGACATCTGGGAGGAAAGGAGGAAATTGTTAGTCAATTTGTGTATTTTATCTTTGCTTAGTTTAGTTTATACAGAATGGTGTATGTCTTTCCACCACCTGTAAACCAAAGAAACCACTGGGCACCATTCATTATACATCTGTACATGACAGCAATAGTGGAGGAAGTTTTCAGATATTTCCCCTGAGTAAAAATAGTGTACCACAACAGTAAAGCTCAGCTAAGCAAGTAATGTCATTAATCTGTGAGAATTAATTGTAAAATTCTGTCACAGAGAGACATAAAACGTTGTCTGACAAAGAAGTGGAGGGGAAAAAATATGCAGAGACTGCAGTAATACTACTACAGTGACAGACTAAAGGGGCTTTTCTTTTTCTTTTTCTGTTTCTCTTCTCTCACCGACTTGAGCCACGGACACTCTGACTGCCCTGACAGTGCCTGACAGTTGACTGCCTGGCGCATAGGGGCCTAAACTCAATGAGTGACAACATGACTGACCTGGTAGTGATCCCTCTGTGAATCCATTGATGGTGTATTTCACATGCTTGTCTGGGGCATAGCTGTTTGGCTTGTACTTGCTCTCTTTCTCATCGAAAACCCCAAAGAGGAACACATACTCCTGGTGGACGCCAACCTGTTTTCCAGACTCATCCAGACTGCCTGCAGAGAGAGAGAATAGGGGGAGAGAGCCAGAGTGATTGAAAACAACAAACAAATCATTGTTTGGAGCAGCAGCATATTTTGTGATTTTTCCATTAGCTATAAAATCAGTTTACTACCTACCAGGCTTGCAGATGAGTAAGGTACCAATGAGACCCGAGTTGTAGTCCTCCACAACATTTTGGTGGGAGACATAAGTGTAAGTGAGACAGGTTGGGTCATTTGGCTGTGGAGAAACATCTGGTGTCACTTCCCAGTAGTAAACGTGTTCTCTGTTGGGCCGCACAACATCATCCTCTTTCTCTCTCTGTGATGTGTTGTCAAAGTAGTTGGCTCCTGCAAAAAACAGAGGCATTCAGTTTGAAATGGAGGACCACCAAAATGACCTCATTAAATGAAATACCTTTTGCTACAGGGGTCTGAGAACATTATTGACTTTCCTAACACAATTTGATCCACTTAATTCCCCCCAAATAACAAAGATTAATGAATAATACACTGTGAGCTCCTTTAATTCTGAACCTCTGCAATGAATTAAGAAGTGCTTAATGTGCTTAATTTCCTGCATCTACAATAGCAAGAATGTATTGTTTTTTTCTCTTGATATGAACAGACACAGACAGTGATTTCCTAGGGCTTAGCAATTCTTCCTGTTGGACTTCAGTACAGTGTACTTTGATAATCTGCCTGTCCCTGGTTAATATTTTAGAAAAAGACAAACAACCTTGTTTGTTGTGTTGGCCAACATCATGAGTACCCACAGTGACCCCAACAGACAGGAAGACAGCATGGTAGAGTGTAACTGGTGTGTTCTGGTTTGTCACAGCTGTCAGACTCATCTGCAGCTGGGCTAGAAGGTACCCACCCTCTGACTGTTTCCCGTAGGCGACCCCATGTGCGTGGATGCTGTGTAGTCCAGTCGCCATGTTTCTGAAAGTGACGACAATCGTCTCCCCCTCCTCTGCCCTTAGTGTGGGTCCAAGCAGCCCTGCAGAGAAAGACAGGCTGAAGTTTATTTAGACTACACAACACTTGGCACACCATCATGAGTCACAAAGTGTCATACTGACTCATTACGGGATTTCTGTTATTATTCCTGATTCACTAACTGTTATTGAGCAGTAAATGTCATTTCAACATCACCCAAAAACTAGATAGCCTTTCTTCTGCTTGGTATTTTTCCGAGAAAGGAAGTAATTTGTAAAGGAAAAGGTACTTTACTGGTTTCATGAAAAATGGAGAAAGCAGTGTAACAGTAGCCTGGTTACTTTTTTAATGGTGCAAAATGTAAGGAAAAAACAATCATAAAGAGAATATGAAGAAATAAGACACAAATTTTGATGTTATGTCAAAGACATCTATGCATTTTGTTGCAGGGTTATCTATAGAAATTAGCATGCTAACCAGCTAGCCCCTAGCCTGTCCAACAGCACACCATACCAACACTCCCCTGCTGCTGAGAGCTCCCAGTCCAGGCAGACTTAGCAAATATGAGAACTGGCTGCATGGTTAACTGATCTTACTAGCTAACAGGAATAAGCAGCAGTTAAGGATTACTGATATGTTTGTTGTATGAATTTGACAGGTAGTCAATTCTTACATCTTTGTATAAACCTTTATGTTATTAACAATTCTACAATTCCTCAAGGAAGTTAATCTAAAATGAACAACTCACTGTATATTCTTCACTGACTTTACTGACTAGCTAACTTAAAGGCTGGTAATATCTCCTTGTGCCTGAAGAGCAAATCTGGTGCGTATAAAGAGCTCAGGCTCAGGCTAGAGTCACATTATGTTCATACTCAACACACTATTCAGTGAAACCTAGTTCCCTGTATGGGCATTAACAATTGTTTTGTTTCTACAGTCATCTATTCAGGTTTGTCCTTTAGATTCATACGTGTCTGTATAATATGTCTAGTGGATATGTTGTTATTTCTTTGCATAACTGAAATAAATCAGCAGGTACTCACTTAGCAATGTTTAATCACATCTTAATCTCCCTCTAATTAGTACCAGATTACATAGTACTTTTTAAAATCTGCAAAGAAATAACAACTATGCATATATCCATTCCTTCCTAGGACACTTTACAGAAGAAATGTGTGTCTTAGTGTCTAGTGTCCTAGAGCCAGACAGACTTTACTCATGTAAACCCAAAGTTTACCTAACCAGGAGGGATGAGTCTTAGCCTGTTTGAAATCTTTCTCATACTCCCGAAAGACCACTTTCTTATAGGTGGGGCCAAACCTAAGAAAGAGAAAACCACAACATATGAATCAACAAATGAGCAAAACTCATCCTACACCATCTCACTGTACATTAACAAGATACTGCCTTCCAGATATGAAGTTACACGTTTACTTATATGTGTGTTACCCACTGTGTGTGTGTGTGTGTGTGTGTGTGTGTGTGTGTGTGTATAGTCTTGTTTTTGTTTTTTGGGGGCCTAAAACCTGGAATATACTGCAACACCTTTATGTGGACCAAAATGCTGCACCCTATAATGCCATTTTTCAAATTTTAGGGTAAAGGCTAAGGTGAGGCAGATATTTGTTATGGTTAGGGATAGGTTAAGAAAGTCAGCGTAAGTCTATGTAATGTCCCCATAGCTGATGAAAACATACGTGTGTGTGTGTGTGTGTGTGAGTGTGTGTGCGTGTGCGTATGTGTGTGTGTCACACTAACACTGATACTATCATAGGATGAAGAACAGACTGCCAAGGGAATTAAACAAGGACAGACTGGACTGTTCAGTACAAACAACTTGAACTTCATAGATGAGGTTACACAGACAGAATTCAGATAAATAAATGAAACAGAACTACAACATAAAGGTATACAATTTTCGAAGATTGTCGGAAATAAAATGTTGTCTTAATCTTTTCATTTAATATCATGAATCCTCCAAACATTATCTTACCTCTGTGTGTCATTCCCAGAGTAGTTCCAGTCTATTTCAACAGCAGCTATATAATAGTGTCTCTCCCTGGCTGGATGCTGGTCTGCTTTGACATGAAGGACAGTCAGAAGAGTCAGGACTAGCAGGAGACACCAGGCTCCAGCCCATGAACAGAGCCTCATATTCTTGGATCAGTCCCACAGGTGAGACCGGTCTGCTCTGTGAGTGAAGAAGCTGTGATCTGACAGAGAGGTCCGCTCTGCGCTTTATCTGTCACTGACACACAAGCACACACACACACACACACATGCACGCACGCATGCACGCACACACGCACACACACACACACACACACACACACACACACACACACACACACACACACACACACACACACACACACACACACACGCGTGCTTAAACACCCAGGGCAATGAACTCTGTCTCTGCGTATTTTTTTCACTCTTGTAATTGACACCGTATGTGCGTTGCTGTGAGTCATCCCTGAGGGGTGTGTTTATTCCCAACATCTCTAGAAACGCACAGTGGGGATGAGTGTTGTAAAATTACCCTAACCTCAAAATGTCCCAGGAAAAGTCATCCCATAGAGAAATGACATAATTCAAGAGCAAAACATTATTGTATGTAATATAGATGCCATATGCCAGATGTGACCCATCACAAGCTTGGCTTAGTTATATTTGTTGAATAAAAAAAGTCATAATGCAAAGTAAACATTAATATTGTCCCAGCACACATCAATTGTGGCAACCTATCAAACCTAAGTAAGTTATATGATGCCCAAACAACAAAAAAACTCTGTGACGAATAACTTTTGTCATTTAGAACTATTACTACATTTAAACATACTTTTCCTTTAAGAATTTTGAGTAGGTTTTGTGGGAGCTGGTAAGCTTTATCTCCCCAGCAGTTCATCCAAAATGCAGCACAAAGACTTCTTATTCAAATATAGATACAGGGCTATCAAGTTTGATACTGGATTAGACTTGATTGAATTAAAGGGGACTGCTGGGCCTCATCTGGTATATGTGCCCTGCTGAGTGCCATTCTAGTGCTATTTGTTTTTAGATCACTACATGGATTGCACTATTGTCATGTATTGTTTTTTATATGATGAATTATTATTTCTAATGCATTAAAGTATAGATCACCCATTATTTTGAAATGAGTAAAAAACATGCCCTGAGCTGAAATAGTTGAAAGGTGTCTCTTGAACCTCTGACCACACCAGACATCATTGCTGGGTGTGGGCTCTAGTCATTTTGACCACACCCAACTGTGATGTAGCATGGTACTATTAGTTCAAGAGCTGCTTATCATAAGCAGTGTTTTAATGTTAAGGTTAATGTTAAGCCAATTAAACCACTTTTTAATGCTATTGGGTGGTAAATGACATTACATTTTTATAAGCTGATCATATGTTTTGGACATAAAATCTATCTGCAGTGTAACTATTAATAGCTTTTAAACTATCTTAGTGTATCGCACTACCCTGATTTCAAAAAAGATAAATGAGAGCAGAATGCAATCATTTGAAAATAAACTGTACTTACGAGAAACTGTTTATGAAGTGTTCATGAGCCCATGTAGTAATGTCCTTTATGCAATCATGTGTTTCACACAGTGGTGAACTTCACCCAATCCTTGCTTGTGATTGATTGAGCCTTCCTAGGTTGTCCCTTTCATACCCAATCACGGCACTATTTGGATGCATATTTAAACAAAGGGGACCTAAATGCAGGCACAAAATCAGGCAGGTAACTAAACGAAAGGCAAACTTTAAAGACATAAAGTCCAGGTAAAATACATCCAAAATCCAAATATGTAGCAAAAAAGTAAACAAAACACAAGAAAACCAAGAAACAAAAGCAAAGAAAGTACAGAACAGAAATAACACAAGGAATTAGGAACCAAAAGCAGGAAACACATGACAGGAAGATGGACAGGGACACTAGGGGACACAAGGGCATCACAGAACAAGAAAAGACACATGATAATGACAGCTGTCAAAGAGAGAGATGACTTAAATACACCATTTGTAGGAGTAATTAACTAATAGAACACAGCTGGAGAGTGAATAGGGCAGGTGAAAGGACAACAGGATGAAATGAAAAGCACATGAGAACAAAACTTCAAAAATAAAACAGGAAATAACTGAACCACTAACTCAAACAATTACACTATCACCTGTTACCAATAAACCCCTTTACCCACAGAAATTTTCAAACAAGTGTTTTGTTGCCTCTGTCCCGACTTGTCTGAAACATCGCTGCCATTAAATTCAGAACAAACACAAATTTACAAAAATCAATGAAGCTGATAAAACATAAACTATGTTATCTTTTTACCCTTTTCAACTGATTTATATATCAAACAGTTAGCAAATTATCACAGTCTGTTTTATGTTTAAGACAGGTGTCCAACTTTTTTAGAAATGGGGCTTCAGTACTTTACCAAATTTTGGTGAGGAGGAAATAGAAAGGTAGTGGTTTTTGTACTCATTCTGCAATCAAAAACAACAGAGAATGAACAAGACATTACAGAGACACTGTAAAGCCCCACAGTACTGACAACAACAACAGCCTTCAAGGGTAAACATGATATTAGCATTACTAAAAAACGCTACATGTGTTGTAATAATGGGCTATGAACAGCACCTCTTGTCTTTGTTTCAGGTGTTTCCACTTATCTCTTTCTTTCTTTCTTTCTTTCTTTCTTTCTTTCTTTCTTTCTTTCTTTCTTTCTTTCTTTCTTTCTGTCTTTCTTTCTTTCTGACAGTCGCTACACTAGTTTAAAATTGTGTTAAATATACCTCCGCCTGAACACAGAACATCTCTGTGTGTGTGTTCCTCAAATATCTCTGCAGATCAGGATCAGACTGACCTGAGAGTTTCAACATGGCTGCTGCTTGGTTCAAGGGTGTGCAACATAGACATATAAAGATATGTCTATGTGTTGTCTTATGTTTATGTCTATAGTGTGCAACGTTGCATTTGTTTGGACTGCAATGATACCGTTAATAAATGATTTCATAAATGCTTTACAAACACCACTAGCATTGTCAACCATAGCCACCATAGTCACGTGCACACCAGAGCCAATCACTGCAGAGCTCACTTCCACGACACACCTTAAGAAACAAACAGACTTATACCGAGCTGGACCGGGATTTTGCCGGTGGTTCGGTCCTGTTCTGTTCTGTGCACCTACACTGACTGTTGTGGATTAATGAGACTAAACGAGTCCGGACTGAATCTGTTCCGGTCTGAGGAGATCCGGAGACATAAGGACAACAAAGTGGAATCAAAATCTGTGGATGTTCGTGTGTAGCTAGCTGCTAACCCACCCCCACGGCCCACCTCCTGAGTCGACAGACGCACCTGCACATCCAAAACCGGACTTGGAGTAAATAATGTCCACAACGCTTTTTTGCGAGCATTGCCGTCACGTTTGCTTTGTGTCTGGTGCAGGACTAAATGGTAAAAACGGGCTTTTGTCACGAAAGTGTCCAAGCAGCAAGTTTGGTTGCTGAGGAACAGGAAGTTGTGTGAGGGACGCCGGCGGTGATACAGACAGTGACAGAGATGGCGAGTTTTGAGAGTTGAGAGATTTGTGACATATAGCGTGTTTGGAGTGTATAGTTAGTGTGTTATGTAGTGTTTAGTGTAGTGTTTTTTTTTTGTGTGTGTTGTGAGTCAAAAAAAGGAGGAGACTTCTGAATGTGGAACAGGCAGGAATGAGCTGAGGAGCCCTGAGCCTGAGGCATTGCCTGCATTTAAATGTAAATAGTTACATATAACTTTGTAAATTTCAAAAACTTATGCACAAATTTAGCAAACATCAATTTATATTTGCATTACAACTAATGCATTTGGTTCATTAAACACATTTGTGGTTTTCACAGTAAAAAATCTAACTTTTTCTTTTATATTTTATGTTATTTTGTGATTTTAGGTCCATAATGTTAATATAGTATGTCAAAATGAAAAAATAACTGTAAAGTCACACATGTGAGGTTGTGCTGAAAATAATGACACCAAACAAGGCAAGGTAAATAGCTTTTAAGGTGAAATATAATGGTAAAATCAAAAGTAGTCAAAAATAGCCAGTTATATCCCTGATGTCCCACCTTCAAACACAACCTCATTTGGCCATCCATGAAAAAGCTGCTTCACCTTCCACTTTTCTATAGGAATACATGCTTCCTACGGGCACTGCACTAGTAGCATTCATCATATTTTTCCTTCACATACAATTTGTGGACACGGACCTCAGTCTTCTCAGCTGGAGACGATCGTAAGTCCGTATAAAGGGCTGTCACGTGCATTTGCAGTGCGTGAAGGATGACGTCAACGCGTCGCTTGAGCCAGTTCGCCTGCGCAGATTAACCAGGAAGCGCAATGGCAGTTTGAAACAACAACACAAAACACTTAAGCTATGTATTGGAAGAAAGGAGAATAACAAGTAAGTCCGTTTAAATTTCACACATTGTTGGCGGTGACCTATTAAATATATACAAGGCCAATGAAAAGACGACGGGTGTTGCTTATTTTGGAAGTGTTTAGTGACATGACAGCTGTGGTGCAAACGATGCTAGCTCTGAGCTGACAGACTTCACTGCTCGGTTGGTTTAACTCGTGTGTGAACTGTATGTGTGAGCAGACTGACCCACGACCCTGACAACAGTGTAACTTTTGCGCTACTGTGGTGCGTACTGTAAGAATACTACACCATGATCAATACATGTTTGCCATTATGTTTGACTTGTATTTCTATAAGATACTGAGTCAGAGATCAGTGAGGCAGTGACCAGTCACCAACATGGTGACTGACTGGTCACCAGCAAGACCAGCATATGTTGTGTTTTGGTGCCGGTCTATGCTGTTTTTTCCAGCAGGGGAGGAAAGCCGAATTCTCTTCATGTTGTTCTTTTTGTCCTACCAACAGACCAAACCCGAAACCCAAACCCGAGGAAATTACAAATAGTTTTATTCTCTGCTACTTAGAAATTTAGCATAATGTTGCTGAGCCTTGACCATGACACCATGACATCTTAAACAGTTGATGATAATGAAAGCAGCCGTTTGCTGCATTCTAAGTTTTAGCTAGATGTACCTTATGAACTGGTACTGAATATAATTTAAATAGTCATGTATTATATATTTTCTAGCATTTGTTGTGCAAGGTAGAACTGTTAGTGCTTCTATGTAAAATGTTCTACTGATTTCAATAATTTGATCTTTTTTGATAGTCAAGTGTGATAAAGCTTTTTTTTTTTTGACATATTGAAAACTCCTGATTAGCTTTTCAACACATATGCAATCATGGGAAATATTCACCCCTAAGTAAAAACCAGTCATAACATTTCTACGTAGCTCAGTCTTGTTTTCAGTGTTTCAAATTTGTTTTACTAATATTTTCTTCATTGACAGTCACTTTGTCATCTCTATAACCTGCAGAGCTCTGACTGAAGATTGTTTACAGATCTTTTTTTATTGAAGGTGCTTGAGCAAAATGACTCTGTTGATCTGGTGGGATGGAGATACACCAATCTCACCATCTCATTTGCAGTATGGATTCTGTAACAGAAACTCAGTCTGACACCAGCACTGTGCGCTCATGTGCTTAATGTGCTCCAGCAGGTTTGATTGCCTCCAGTCCCAGTCCCAGCCATGGTGCGCTGCCAGTCCTGCCCCAAGCTGTGCTCCCGCTCGTCAGCTTACACACTGGCCCTTGGCCTGGGCTTTGTAACCTTGGGGACCAGTCGTGTAGTGCTGCTCAAATTCTCTGCCAATGCTGGTGACTGACAATGAGACACATTACACTTTTTGTTTCAAACAGATAACCTTCAAGTCAAAAGCACAGTTATAAAAGACATGCTATAAAATGGTTTTAATATTTCCTCTGTGTATACCACTGAAGTGCATCTTGTTGACATTGTGTCTGTTTGTGTTCTATTTGCAGAGAACAAATATGACTTCCTCCCTGCATCGGTCAACCTACTTGCTGAGGCACTCAAACTGCTCTTCTGTCTGGTTATGTCAGTCAGGGTCGTAGTCCGAGGTAATCATTGAAGCCTCAGATGTCTCGCTGTGTGTGTGTGTGTGTGTGTGTGTGTGTGTGTGTGTGTGTGTGTGTGTGTGTGTGTGTGTGTGTGTGTGTGATGGTAAGGTTTATTGATTGGCTCTTTTCGTCTGTTCCCTCAGAGGGACGATCATGCAGAGAACTTGGCTGTTCTTCCAGCGCTTCGTTCCTCAGTTCCCTGAAGTGGGCTGTGCCTGCTTTCCTCTACTTTCTCGACAACCTCATCATCTTCTATGTGATGGTTTACCTGCAACCTGTTAGTCAAGATATCAGTATTTAATTATATGATAAATATTTTTGTATGACAGTTTTACAATGGGGTTTCTGTATGACATACATTCCAGTTATTCAGATTGTGTATTTGTAATTCTTTGACATCCTGTTGGGAGTTTACTGAGAGAAAAAAAGAGTACGGTATATCAAAGTTTCACAGTATCTTTTCATATCACACAGGCTTTTACAGAATGTTCTGTGCAGAGTCTTCTGCTATCACACTACTGTATTATATTCAGACCAGCTGTTCCTCCTTTTGTTCCCAGGCCATGGCAGTGTTGTTCTCCAACTTTGTTATCCTGACCACTGCTGTACTCTTCAGGATTGTTCTGAAGTAAGAGGCTCGACTGACAACTCTGTAATGTTTAGTTCTTTTATAGGATAATGTGATTATCAGCTGATTCACTTTTCTCATTGCCCATTTCACGTTGTTGCTTTCCATACCTTTTACAGATTTGGGAGACTTGTTTGGAATTACTGTCTTCCATTAAACAGATTTATATGGTATCAGTCAAAAGTTTGGACACACCTTCTCATTCATTGGTTTTTCTTTATTTTCATCATTTTCTGCATCGCAGATCAATACTGAAAACATCGAAACTATGAGGGAACACGTATGGAATTATGCAGTAAACAAAAAAGAACAAAAAAAAAATCAACCTAGGATATGTTTTATATTTTATATTTTCTTCAAAGTTGCCACTTTTTGCTTTGATGACAGTGTTGCACACTTATAGCATTCTTTAAATCAGATTGATGAGGTAGTCATCTGGAATGGTTAATATATAATTCCACAAGTGCTCCTTTTAATTTTGGAAGTATTCAGTATTGAAAAACCACAAATGAGAGAAGGTGTGTCCAAACGTTTGACTGATACTGTATGATATTAACAAATATTATAAAAGTGTCTATGAAGTCAGATTTGACTTTACTACACAGTAGGGCAATATAACTGAATGTGCTGCACTGGTTACAATGTAAAAAGCAAAAAAATAGAAGACTTCTACAAGTCAACTCGTAGATATCTACAGTTGACTGTCACAAAGACAGCATTAGCAGCATGGCTAGTACTAACTGGTGGGCTACTGTCCAAAGCAAAAAACTGTTTTCCAGTGTGACATTGAAACCGTTATCTCAGCACTATAAAAAGGCAGAGCACCCAGTTGTATTAATAACTATGCATGTCTTGATTTAAAAAGCCTCAAGTCCTTGTGGTAAGAGGAAACACATATCAGCTGGGTAACAAACTTTGACATAACACTGGTGCTCTCAATTGAGTGAATGCCCATCCATTCATTCATTCTCCTCCACTTTCTATCACTCTTCCTCAATACCTTCTTTCTTGAGCTTCTATAGCTGTTCCAGTTATTCCACCATTACCTGAGTATAGTGACCATGGAAAACAATTTCTTTTCCTGGTTTTGTTGGGCTGTGGCAGATGCACTTCCTTAATTTGACTTTCATTTTTCAAGAAAAAATCCAGTTCAGTGGTAGACTGATTAGCATAGTGAAAGCAAGTCTTATAGGGAGACAATCTATCTGTGCACAGATGGTGCCATGTAGCCTTTACACTGTGCAATCAGTATTTACTTCTGAATCTTCAAGCAAAAAACATTGTCTGTGTCTAGTTTAAGTCACATTGAAGTTAAAAGAAATTCAGACTTCTAGTTTTTGTTGTTTCATCATTTCCTCCACCTTCATGTTGACTCCAGATGAAACTGAAATGTTTGTTTCTCATCTTTTCCCTCAGGAGGCGCCTGTCCTGGGTTCAGTGGGCAGCATTAGTTGTCCTCTTCCTGTCTATCGTTTCCTTGACGACAGGATCAGGGGGAAGCCAGAAAGCCCTAGCTGTACCAGGTCTCCACTCAAACCCCCTCTCTACCCCTTCCAACTCTTGCGTACTCTACACACAGCTGCTGGAGCAGATGAGGAACAGCAGGTAATATGAATGCATTATAGGTGATGAATGGACAACCTGAAACGAGAATGCAGCAGAACTAGTGATACTGACTTATTTATTCCATACATTCTCCTTCCTTGTCAAAACCTGCTGCCTACATTACTCACAATACAACTTGACCACCAACAGTTCATCTGGAGATATTGATGTTAGGTGAAAGTAGTGGCTAATGTACCTTTAAGGCAGCTAGCAACCACATATGAAGATTGGGCTACAGAGGTCACTTATCGAGCAAACTTATCATGCACCCCAAGAACTGAAATCTTACTTTGATGATCCTTTGAGTTCCCCTTCCACAACTTAATATAAAATCTAGTGAGGATAATTTTTGCCTCATAGGATATACTATTTACAGGCTATCTGGGTATTATACAGGTGTTAATCAAATCCGTATGAGTTTCCAGATTGCAGTGAGACTTTCACAGCCTATTGTATGCCTCATTTTGGAATCAATTGAAGTCAGTTTTGTTGTTTTAATTTGTCTTGTTTGTATTTTCTCTCCTACCACACTGCCAGCGAATCATGGGCATCGTCCCTGTCTAGACCGGCCTGGAGGGACAGGTTAGTGGGGAAGCTTCAGTCGCTGGGTGTTGGTCACATCCTGCTACTCCTTCAATGCTTCATCGCCGCCATGGCCAACATCTACAATGAGAAGATCCTCAAAGAAGGAGACCAGCTCACTGAGAGCATCTTCATCCAGAACAGTAAATTGTGAGAACAACCTAAGGAAAAAATTAGAAGCTACAGTCAGTTGTTCCATTCTAATCTTAGTGTGCATCATTTTGTAGGTATGCCTATGGAGTGGTGTTTAATGGTCTGACCCTTGGGCTCAGCAGTGAGGCCAGAGGGCTTGCCATGCACTGTGGCCTCCTCCATGGACATAACATCTACTCCCTGGGTCTGATGGTGGTGACTGGTGAGTTAACAGTGGAGAAGTTACAAGTCATCATTTTTCAGTCTCCACTGAAAACAAATGAGGGATCTGATGCCCAAGTGGTTAAGTTGAGGCGGCTTAAACTTCTCAATTAAAGGAAGAGTATGACATTTTGTGACAAAGGAGTATTTGCTTTCTTACTAAGAGGTAGCAAAGAAGCTTGACCCCTTTTTTCTGTCTGTTGAATATTAAGCTCCAGCCAGAAGAAAAGTATCTTAGCTTAGCAGAAAGGCCAGAAGCAAGGGAAAACAGCCCTGTATATGCCCTGATTTTGTCCAAAATTAAAACAAAAACATTTTTCAGTTCACTAAGTAACATGTAACATGAGAAAAAATGTGTTCATTCCACATCGACAAACTTAATATAATGTGTTAATGTGTGGCTGGTAGAGGGATTCCTTTTTTCTTTGGATGGAGCCAAGCTATCTGTTTTCCATGACTTCCAGTCTGTCTGCTATGCTAAGCTAACCAGCATAAAAGTAGTATTAGATTTCCAATAAAACTTCTCATAAAACCCAACCTTTATGGCCATGATCTTGAGTTTTCATGTCTAACACATTCCAACAACCAGTAACCTTATCCCCAGGACTGTTTGACGTGACATGACAAAATCATGCTTTATCCACCCTTTATATAAAGTAACTATAAACACAGGCTGTTTACACAGGAAAAAACAGGACCACACAGGCTTTTTGCTGTTGTTTATACTTCTTTGCTGTCCACAGAATGCGAACAATGTAAAAAGAAATATATGCAACAAAAATATACAAAATAAAGCAATTTCAAAAGGCAGCATGTGAAAAATAAATCAAAAAAAGTGACAGCAGTGATAAAAACCACCCAGCTGAGTGGATATCTCCGCCAAGGCCAACAAGCAAATTTCAACCAATAATGTCATGTAATCCACCCATCAATCAATATTCACAAGTGGGCAAGTGATTTCATGTCAGATAGACACTGCTGGAGCAGAGTGTTTCTTGGGGCTGGGGCACAAAAATACTAATTTATAACTTTATTTAGGGATTTTCATAAAACTGGATCATACTTTATGGAGACAGTATTTTCTGGTTTTACTTCTAATGTCCTCTGGCTGCTCTGCCTGGACCCTCTGTGATTCATGGAGCTTCCTGATGAACTGATGGTTTAACCTGTTGCTAAAGTAAACTCTAATTGTGGCTAACTGTACTGGGCTCCAAGTGACTGAGGTTGGAGTCAGGAACCAAACCCAAACTCTGAGACAAACTGCAGCCAGTTTGACAAAATGAATTCAGTACTGAGGTGGTTTACAACTTAGGAGTTACAGCTTGCTCACTTAGTCATGAAGTTAATGTTTGCAGACCTCATAACTGGCCAAAGTTAGGCCGCTGGTTGCCAGGAGCAGAATCCAGCAAGGAAACCACCTTGGACCCCTCATCACTTAACTGGGCACCCCCAGTGACCTGGTCAGACACAGTCCACTACTTTGACATAAAGCTTCATGGCAGGTGTCGTAATACACACTGAGCGCTAATCTTACAATAACTGCCAATCAGTATCCTCTAATACGTAGTCCCTCCCTCCCTGACAGTTTTGACATTAAGCCTCATAAGTAGTCTATGAGTGTCTGATTTGATAAACTAAGACTATTCTCTATCTTCTCCTCAGCGGCCCTGGGTTTATCTGTGGCCTTCATCTTGAAATTCAGAGACAACATGTTCCATGTGCTGACAGGCCAGATCACCACAGTTATGGTTACATCACTCTCCTTCTTCTTCTTTGACTTCCACCCTTCGCTGGACTTCTTCCTGCAGGCTCCCATGGTCCTACTGGCCATCTTTATCTACAATGCCAGTCGGCCAAAGGACCTGGAGTACAGCCTGCAGCAGGAAAAACTGCGGGTCATCAATGGAGAGGTTTTCGAGCGGTCCAGAGGGGTAGGGAGCAACCCACAAAAAACACATATCCCCACACAAAGTTCTCTGTTCGAAACTTGACTCTTTTTTTCTGTAATGTGATTTCTTCAGAGTAGGAGGAAACATGATTGTCTTCTCAACTAACAGAATTCAGACTCATGCTGGTGCTTTACCTCAGTTAATTTCATTAGGTCAGTGTAATCTTTAATTGGATTTGGAATAGGAAGTTATTAAGCAGAACAGATTTCTATGAGGGCCATATGAGGACACTGTCCTGGACATAGTAGGACTTGGAGGTTGTATCCATGACCCACACTCAACTTAGAAATAGTACGATGCTAAATGCTTTTGTGTCTGCAGGTTTGTCCACTGAATTCCATCACATCTCCACGCATTCTGATAAGATCTTTTTACATTTTCTTCTATAGGACGGCGAGGAGCTGGAGCTCCTAACAAAGACCAACACAGACAGTGAATCTGAGGAGGAGTCTTTGTAGCATTGACTTCCCCATTGGACAGAAGAGTTTTTCTTCACTGCCTTTATATTCCTATTAATCATAGACCTGTGGTCTTGGACATAGCATGGTTGCAGATTCTTTCAAACCATTTACTTGAATGATGTTCAGCAAGTGAGCTATGAATGACAGAGATGAGATTGTGTCCTGAACTCTGTCAGACTCTTGTGGTAACTAAGGCTATTGTGTATATTTTGAAATGTGCCTGTCCGTGTATAAGCGCTGACAAAAAACACCAGACAAACATAATTTGAAGGGAAATCATTTTTACCATATTTGCCCTTTTGGATCAATGAGGGATTATGTTGTTGATAGTTTACTCCCTTAAATGATTTCTGTTGTTTTTACTGCTATTTGACTACTTGCAGTTGATTTACTGTTTAAGTTGAATGACCAGCAGCCACATTTCAGACAGTTTTATGATTGTAAGGCTTTATGCTATTTGTATTTGTTGTTGAAACTGTGAAAGGAGTATTTATTAAACAATGGTCAAATTTAAAAGGTTGAAGACTTAAGCACAGTACAGCACAAATTCACCAGCCGTAGCTTAAAAGATTTCCAGAAATGTAAACACATCAGGACAGTTGTTTCAAATCCAGTACAGGGCTTTCTATTTTTTTTTGGATCAAACAGTGTATTACTTAAACATGAACCATAGTATGAGCTTTAACATAATAGACCAGTTAGTATGCGTGACTTTCTGAAAGCACAACAAACAGGGTCTTGGTTTTCTACTTGGCCCTGAACCTTTTTAGATTTTTGATTTTTGTTTACCTTTTTTAGTATTGATGTATTACACCTGTGAAATAATATTATTTTCTTTTTCTTATGATTTTTGCTTGTGCCGTGAATTTCTATCATGTCTGACTGTTGTTCTGAAATAAATGCAAATAAACTGCTTTAATTTTGTCTGAGTTTAAGTGACATCAGTGGCGTCTTAAAGTTGAAAAACCCCAGCCTTATAGGAGAGAAGATGAAAATGTGATGGAGGACACATTTTGTCATTACCTAGTCAATTTCAGACTTTGCATTATTTTGCTTACATAACATCTTCAGTCAGATCATTGGCAAGAAAATGTCCATACACATTTTTATGAGGTATCCTCATTGCATATTTTAAGTAGAATATTAATATTCATTCATATTCTTTCTATTCTGGACTTTACATATGCCAAGCTTTTCAGTGTCACTTCTATCTGAAGGAGTTTTCTGATAAATCTGACTGTGAATGAAATGACGGCACAAAATGACACACTATTCAGAAAAACATGGTGGTTTTGTCAAACTTTGACTCTTATGTCAACAAAATACAATAATTGTAAGCCTTGCTTATCCAATCTTTGTGCATATTTAACTAGATTATGCATAATTTGCACATTTAGAATATTTGTAAGAAAAAGAATGTCTATGTAAGCAATTCACTTTGAAGTTTAATTATAGTGTTTAGGTAATTAGTTACATTTTTCACTCTATTCACCATTTTTTGTCTGAAAATGTTTTGAATTTTATACCGATTAATACATAATACATACCTTTTAAGGTGGGTTTCTCAAAATGAGTCTTCTTTCAGGCTTTGAGGCAGCAATCTCCACCTCAGCAGCACCTAAATATGCCACACCCTCAAGTTTGTTCCCTGTGGTGTCTATATTAACTAGGGGTTGTTCAATATATCGTCCATCATTTCTCCATATGACTTATGGGGTAGTTAAAACAGATATCCAAAATTCCCTCAATAAGAACTTTGACTAATGCGTCAACAAAATGAAATGGAAATTTTGAACCTGATCATAAGTTCAGATTTCCAATCTGGAAATCAATTTCTATATTTGCATATTTAAACACATTTGAAGGTATCAGTTCAGGAAACTCATACAAATATCATCTGGGGAAGTTTTGTTATTTCTATTAGTTAAACTTTTTTGTGTGTGTTTTCTTTTTTAAATATTGGATCTACTGAAGAGACCATGGGGTTGACAGGGTTAATTGCCATTTTTGTATTTTACATTCCTTCTGAGGTACAGCAAGCATTTTTTTTAAATGTATATATCATATTGTTATTTTTATTAAATGGCCAATAAAATATACTGTCAAGTAATTTCCCTTTATCATCTTAATAAGCCACTAGGAGGAGATGTAGCTTAAAAGAAGAGTTTGAAGTGAAACTCAACAGTTGAGTACTGATATACTGTGCACGAAGCAATTCCAAGACCATAAGTGGAAGTAAACAAATGTTTAATCGCATTGAACAACTGAGTATAAATAAGAACATTATGTAGCAACAGAAATTTTACAAAAGAGAAATAATGTGACAGCTTCTTTTCATAAAATACTTGATAAATGCACCTCAAATGCAACAGATGTCCAATAAATACATATATGTCTTATTTTAGCCCATTATCTACAAAATAAAGTACTGTGCTGATAACATGAATAAGTACATTTGACCTGAGAGGCCAGTGAAGCAGACAGATAATATAATGCAAAACGTGCAAAACACTCTTTGTCTGAAGTCAGAATCGACTTGTTTGAATCCATAAATCAAGAACTAAGTAAACAACAGATCCCTGAACCTCCTGGCTCATCTACACAGCACACACTAACTGGCTCTGACTGAAGCCCCTTGCAAATTACCATCACTTGCAGCATACTATGCTACATGCTATATCAAAGAACTGGATAGGTGAAAGCAACAGTTTTAAGGCTTTCACTAAGTGCTACAAAACATTCAAGGACCTCATTTCATCTGAGCCACCTGCCTGCTGGAGGAAGGGGTAGGAAATATGTTAGCCATTAGTAACCATAGCCCTGGTGATAGCCATCCTGGTAACCATGTTCGTATCCATGTTGATGGTAGCCATAGCCACCATACTCATCCTCAGGGCAGCGCATACCCAGTGACTGTTGGATGGCCATTTCCTGTCTGCGCAGCTGCATAGAGTCCACCAGGTCATAGATGATAGCCATGGACCACATGGGTGAGGGGTACCAGGACTTAACATTGCCATCCTTCCCTACCAGAAGCATGGAGAAGTATTCCGGGCTGATCTGGAAGTAATTCCTCATGTCCTTCACCAGGGTGGCTGACAGCCCTTCACGTTCCACAGTAGCACTCCCTGGATGGAGCAGAGACTCGGGTTAGGAGTGGAATATTTGAGACAAATTTTTCTTTCTCTCTTTCCTTTTTACAGCAGAGAGAGTAAAGCCATATTCCTTTGCTGGTTTATTTGACATCAACTGTATGTCTACATGCTGAGCTCAATTTTTTAGCTGTAGTATGAGGAAACACAGCTGTTTTTAAATAAAACAAGTACAGTGAATGTGAAGTATTTTGTGTCTCATAATGTGTTTGCTACACATGCTTGACCCACAGTTACACTAATTCTTTTTTTATGAGAGAAAGCTCTTACCATTGATAGGATACAGTTCCAAGACTCCACCCATATCCAGCGGCTCTGTTCCGACCAACCTCAGAATGGCAATGTGCCTCAGACCTATGTAACCATGACAACAACAACCACAGTCACAACACACATCAGAAAGAAGCACATATCTTCCACTAAAAGTCAGACTGCAAACAAGGACATTGTGTCTGTAATATGCTGACCAAATGTTTTTTATCCTTTGCTTATCTCAGCTGATTTCACTGTGCTTGTTTATTATTTGAACCATCCTCAGCACAGGTTTCTAGGTAAAGGGAGGAGAACGTGGTGGTCCGGAGAGTCCTGCCAAAGAGCTGTTTCCTCTGAAGCGAGAAAGCCCACATTAAACGCAGGAGAACGCAGGCTTTACTTGGTGAGAGCCAAGTGCTGAATACCAGGATCAAACCTCTCAGGCCTTCAGCCCAGTCAGCAGGACAGGCCTTTGTCTGGGGCAGGGAGGGAGCAGCCGTGGGTGCCAACCCAGCCAAGAGCAACACATTAGGGGAAAAAGTGCTCAAAGGCCCTGGTGTGGGCCTGCTGATAAGCAAGACAAACTTTTTATTCAGTCATCTCATGGAAAAAGAGTGTACAGACATACTGATGTCACAAATGGGTTTTCTGATAGAGAGACACTTCTTTTGTGAGCTGTAAGTAATTGCTTATTTCAGTGGTTAAAGCTAGGGATGGTAAGTTATTCTGGAAGCATTTTTGTTATATTTGTAGAAAATCTCTTGATCATCACAACAGCAATCAATAAATCAAATGCTATGACAAATACGACAAAAGAAATCAGTATCTGTAGCCTCTAATAAGCTCATCCCAGCGTCACATTTGGGTCTTATGAAAAGATTGGAGGGCTACCTGTCGGTCAACCACCGTACGGGCTCGTGGCATGAAAATGGCAGAAACTGTGTGGCTTTTCAGAATCTAGCTCACTCTGTATCCAAGGAGTGGGTGAGCAGCAGCAGTGGCACTCATTCAGCAGCTAACTGAAGCACAAAGCACACAGCGCCTGAGCCTGCAGCAGCAGCACATCCCTTTTCTAGTTGGATTTCAAAATGTAGCTTGCTCTTATTGGTTTCATAATGAAATGTGCTGTGGTTCATTAACAAAGTATCAAAAAGACACCTGTTAAGGTTGCCAAGTTGCAAGAATACCTGCTGCTGTTTTATCTGTTTGACCACTTATCTGTGAGAAAAGAGCCACAGAGGAGCAAAATCCTTTCATTCATAACATTTACATTTCCAAATTTTAGGGTTAGGTCATTATTTTAGGAAAGAGGCCTTTAGATATTCTTAAAAAATCACTCAAGACCCCTGAAAATCTTGTTTTTGCTGACCTCCAGTGGGTGTGGTTACAGGTGCAACAATGCACACTGCTCACCACACCCAATTACTATTCGCTCATCATGATGCTGAGTGTGGCAGGAGGTGACACAGGTTTAACAGGGCAGTAGAAGACAGATTTTCAGCCTGGTGTGGTTAAAGACAGGAACTGGCCATAGTGTCACTGACTGCCCATTTCATTGTTTGCTATAAAGACACAAGAAAGATGAAGAATCACTTCAAATGGTCATGAGAAATCCATGAAATGAATGGCTTTCTCCCTGTCTAATAAATCATGAAGTATGCAGCTGCAAATAATAATAAATTGTTGCCCTGGTGAAATGCTCCACTAATAGTCTAAAGACAGAGCAAAAATCCATTAGTTACAACCTATAAACCTCTACAAAGCATGCCATATCAGAAAGCGGTACTGATATTAGATCAATGAAGGCAGTCGAGTAAGTTAAAATTCCTGTTGAAATTCTTGTTTAACATACTACAATATAGTAGTACCTTAGGGGCCTTACAAACCAGGCGGCTTTATCGAAACAAGAGTTTGTATATCCAGAGTCCTGAGTCTTCCACTTGGCAGCACTAGTTTTTTTGATGTTGGTTTCTTTTGCCTGGCACCCTTGTGGTAAGTGTCTTTGGCCCTAGTTGTTGTGGTGTTTCTTGCACGTTGGCACTAGTCAGCTCTAGACTGCAGCTTGTTGGAAGGATCGGTGGCCAAGACATTGCTGAAAGAAATCACTCCGACTGGCTGTTTAGTCTAAGTTTAGCTTGAGGTGCAGGTGGAGTGAAAGGGAGTCTGCCACTACAGTATCCATGATGTCACTCATCAAAGTGAAACTCTCACCAAAAAGCAACCAAGGCTTTATTTGTGATTGAATATGAGTCAAACCTTCGTGTAAAAGCATAATTACGACGAAAGAGGCACTTTTAAGATTTCCCGTAGTTTAGTTTTCGGGCAAGCTAATTTTCGATAGAGTGCAGGGACACTCTTACGCTAGGATCAAAATCTCTATTTTTAAAACAGTAAGAAGGCTCGACACAACATGAAACTTTGCTCGTAGTATCACCAGGGTCTCCACACATCAACACCAGCATTGAGAACATTGTTTGTGTACACAGAGTTTACTAAAAAGAGAGTTTTTGGACGACTCACATGAGTGGTAGCTTCTCTGGCGGGCTGCCGTTCATGGCAGACAAAAAGTGTCGAATCCCGAGCGCAACCTAACAGGAAGGAGATCCAGCAATACTCTCCTTCCTGTTAGCAATGCTAACATCAGAGTGCCCCTGCACTCCATTGAAAATTAGCTTGCTGGAAAAACAAAGCTACAGTCTGCCTCTAAAGTGCCTCTTTTGTCGTAATTATGCATTTTACACGAAGGTTTGACTCATAAACATTCACAAATAAAGTTTAGGTTGCTTTTTGGCGAGATTTTCACTTTAAGTGCGGTTTCTCCTTATTTTTCACCTCTGCCACTGTCGTACGCAACTGTCCATCTGACATGTTCTTGATTAGAGGTGGCTATAATGGCCAGAGTGGTGGAAAAAAAACTCTTCTTCATTTTAATAACTGTTTTTATATCCTCATGCCACTTCCGGTTTCCATTTTGGAATGACGAATACAGACTACTGCCACTTTATTACTGCCACTATGGAGAGGTATTTCATACAAGCTAGTTGGCTGCCGGCTGCAGTCTTTGCTGTGTGTTCAATTCCAGCTTTTTATTTTGCCAAGACACAGCCAGACATGAGGCTAAGCAACTGTCAGTTTTTTTCAATGCTAGTTCTTTGAGGTCTGGTGTTTATGGGGCTTAAGGCTCAAAGGTTTTAAAATCTAGTTGAATGTGGGCATCACTGGAATTAAATGGCAGAAGGTACAAGAGTCAAAGTCAGAAATGTGACAAAAACATATACGTCCCCAACCATCTTAAGCCTTTTGAGAGAGCACCAAAGAAAGAGGTAAGAGTGACGAGAATTGTAAGAAATTTTGAATTGATATGAACGAGACTGGAACACGAGTTTCAAATAAGGGAGAAACTCCAGATGACAGCATTTATTTGGTTTTACTGAGAGTTCACTGTGGGCTATATAAAGTTTACATCTATCTCAAGTAAATCTGTTAGACACATCAGCTTACTGAAATTTGCAAAGTTTAGATAAATCACTCTTTGAGATATACAACTAACTGCAAAAATTGACTGACATGCTAAAGAGGTCAGTGTCAGAGAGAAAAGAGCTCATCAGCCTCAGACAGAAAACGTCTGTCATCTCTCTGCGCACACATCTTACATTTTCTCCTGGTAGGTCTTTTCTAGGAGGTTAAGCATACTTTGTTTCTGGCTGCAGTAACAGGAAATTGTTTGGAGCACAAGAGTGGAGCCACTCTTACTGTCTCATAATTCTGGTTTTGAAATTCTGGTTTCCTGTTTTATTTTGCAATTTGTCTTGCTTTTCGTTTCCTCCAATTGTGTCATTTCCCCTCCTGTTTTCTTGCTGTCCACACCTGCTCTGCATCTCCCTCTTTAGCCTTTCCCCCCTTCCTTCCCAGCCCATCACCCCCTTCCCTGTTTTCTTTCTGTTTCTGCATTTTACAGTTATTTCCCTCACCTGTGTTGCTCCACTGTGTACATATAGTCTTTGTGCTCCCTTTTGTCTTTGTCAGTTCATTCTGTCACACTTCATGAAAAGATGAGGACCCAAACATAAAGATACACAGGAATCAGGTAGGATAAAGAAGCAAAAAGGCTACCTTTAATAACTAAAACTGAAATAATCTAAAATTTAAGACGTGCAAGATGGCTAAATACAAAGTAGCATGTAAAAAAGCAAAGCAAAAACCAGAAAACAGATTAGACACTAGAAGACACTGGAAATAACACAAGTGAGAAACACTGGATGCTAACATCCATTTTTAGAATCATTTTAGTCTATAGTTGAACAAAGGTGCCATACTCTTCTTAATACCTCTGGAAGAGACACTGTCAGCATGCCAAGATTTAATGTTGAAAAATGATTGTTTTTTGAGGGGAACTGAAAAATAGCATGAAGATTACAGGAAAGTGAGTTGACTGGCCAGTTACGGGTTAGTTTTGGAGTGACTCACCAAGATTGCAGGCCTGGCTGCTCAGGCCATACAGCTGCTGCTGATAGGCCCACTCCTCGTCGCTGGGGGAGGAGATGATGAACAGACGACGTCTCCAACGGAACCTACAATCACAGAAACTTTTAGCCTGGATTTAAATGGCACTTTGCAGCAGTGAAAGCTCTGTTTTAAAACAAGGAACTTGTGCTCATACAGTAACACATCCCTATACTATTACTGCCAGACGGTGACAACCCTGAATTATGGTCAAAAACCTGCCAGATCTCAGCACTGATCAAGAGCTGAAATTCAGCTCTCCATGGTAACAAAAGACAGCCTGTCCAGTTGAGACATCTAAGGGAAAAATGTGATTGCAATGATTCAGCCTTGAGCTACAGCAGTGTTTATGCTATTTTTAATATCTGTGGAGCACACACAGTCTGCTGAAACCTGCCAATGCTGCTTCTAAATGGTATAAATTGTGGTCCTGCTGATTATTGAGCAAAGCAACAGATGTTGGACGGGGATGGAAACAATCTGATGGGACCACCCAATAATTCTACCCACAATGGTTTTATTAAAGTCAATTCCACTGAAGCAGAGACATACATATACAGTATACCCTTTCAGGTGGTTGGGAGGTGTTGTTATGATGGGATCTTTGCCAATTTTCAGCCAGCTTTGTGTCACTACAGCGTTGGTCGTATATTCAAATGTACAATGGTAAACCCTGAGCACCCTACCCTTTGTCCGATGATGTGAATCATTGGCCAAAAGATTTTAAGGGGTGTTCAACTACATATCACAGCTCTGTATGGGTGCATCAACTCTCTAACCTTTATTGAGTGAGTGTTGTCTCACAAAATTCCAATCACTATCAGAACTAGGCAGTGCTAATAAACTATCAACCAAGATCCTGTTATTACACTGCCAGTTTCTTACCTAAAATGTTATCAGAGACAAATTATATTTTTGTTGAGTTCCAGTAGAGAAAGTTTGTGAACCTGGCACGGCCACCATATCATTCACATATTGTGAAAACGTAGGCCACACAAACTGTACAACAAGGCACCGTGATCCTCTTCATTGTCTATTTCGCTCTTAAAACATTCTCCCAAACAGACTCCAAGCCAAAAACCAGGCAGCACCCAACTGGCAGCATGTTACCCATCAGTTTTTGACTGTGGAGTGTTTATTGGTCCAGTGTGGTGCAGTGCATTCTAGTTATTGTAGGTTTTCAACCTTTTGAGTAAAAGGGAATACCACAACCTTTTTTCTCTGGCACCAATTTCAAAAATATTCAATCTTTCTACTGCATAGACAGCCCACTTTTATGCTGAGTAGCAAGATACTTTTAATCAACTAACACGGTCTACAAACATGGAGGGAGTCTAGAAGTAGGGCCTGAGCCAGCTTTACTCCAGAGAAGCTCAGGGGCTTTAATGTTTGCAACCAGATGCTCCAGATGTTCTACCAGACTCTTGTTCCGAGCGCCATCTTCTTGGCTGTGGTGTCCTCGGATGCAGCATCAAAACAAAGGACGCCAACGGACTGAACAAAGGTTGTGCCAGGATACTGGAAAAACTGCTGGCAATTATGGACAATGTCAATTACTACTTAAGCATTTTATTGTATAAAGTACATTATTTTTTTCTATTTTTGTATTTTGATTGTATTTGTACTTGAATGTACCTGCTGCCATGATATTTTAATGTCCTTTGGGGATAAAAAAAAGTTATCTTTCTTCTGCGATTTAAGCAAAACTTGCTGCATCAATATTTAAGACAACAGCGTGTATCTAACTGTATTGCAGCAGTTGCAGGAAATCATCAAACAGCAATGACAGTGAGCACAAATACAGGTCCATAAAGAGTGTTATAAGGAGGAACTCTAATCTCAAACAAATCCAATATCTTTAGGAAGAATTGGAACAGCAAGCCAGACCTGACCACCCAAAACTGGTGTTCGACCACAGTGTGCTCTTGTGGCTGGATGGAAGTTCCAAAATCTTGTGGAAAGTCTTCCCAGATAAGCAGGCCATTACAGATCCATATTGGTGCAATGTTTGGGTGTCCACATACGTTTAGTAATGCATTTAAAATAGTTTGAAACAATTGTACCTGGAGAGGAAGTTTTCCAAGGATCTGGGTTTATCCTCTTTCTTGCAGACAACCCCATCCCTCTTCTGCTGCTCCATCTCTCGGATACGGGAGGAGAAGGTGTCGATGTAGTCAAACACAGCCTTCATGGCGATGGGAACCTCATAGGATTGCTGAAAAAAGAGCAAGAACCAGTTAAACTCTCCCAGAGGTTGATTTGAAATATGGTGCAGTCACAGGATAAATAAACCAATATGCTCATGTAAAAATGACAGAAGATATGAATATAGCATTCTGTTGCTTCAAACAATGGTGAAGCTGTTTCCAATAAAGGGATGAAGTGAAGTTTGGGACAGGCTTAGCAGATGTGGAGTGGGCTTGGCTACATCACAAGCATTGTTCATAACTTCTGGGAAGAAAGCACACAGCATCCCATTTAATTTACAAAATTGCTGAGCATTCTCAGACACATGCAATAAATGGAACAGAGCCACACACTCTCACACCTTCCTCAGGATATGCTGAATGTGCTGCACAGCTCGTTCTCACTCTTTCACACCTCTCTCCACTCTGCTGCCTCTGCCACTTTATGTCTCATGCCCACACCCACATCCTTGCATGTTCACAGACTTCCCTGTCAGCGCCTCTGTCAGCAGAGAGCTGAACACTGGCCTCTTTGATGAATCTGTTCAAAAACAGCCTGCAGATTTACCCTGGCATGCACACACAGATACACACAGACGCGTTGGGCAAACGTCATGTTGTATGAATTAAAACAGTGTTTTAGCGAAGGCAATGTGTTTGCAGTGCAGGACAAGTCAGTCCACATTTAAAGAGAAAGAGGAGATGAAAGTTTTGGGCAGATGGTAGTGAAACTGTAAACAGACAGTGCAGACAAACAAACCAACAGTGGTGCTGTGAATAACGCAGAAAATCTTTATTTAAGGGAACTCAGAAGTACAACATTAAAAAGACTAACCATTCTAGGGACTAGCTATAGAGGGAGTTTCTTTTTGTAACTGATAATGGTGCCAGATTGGAAGGCCAGAAGTGAAACTTCCTGTAATAGGGGGCCATGGGCCAAAAGCAAAATCTTCTGTCTAATAAGCCTGCAAGTCCTTACCTTGACTCTAATGTCAGTGTCGGTGAGGACCATATAGAAGTCCTCATATGTCATACTAAACTCTTTCCTCAGCTCTGTGATCAGATCCTGGTTCACCAGGTCCTCCTGACGAAGACCCTTCATAGGCTTGTCATTTTCTGGAGAAGAAAGAGACAGTGGTAAGAAACAGTCAGACAGTTTGTATTTGTCAGTTCACACTACTCGTGTGGAGTGAGGTGGAGGTAAATGAACAGGGAAGTTTTTTTTTTTAATATTTCATGTAAAGAAAATGCTTCCCATCCCATGAAATATCATCATACAATAACTTGTGACATCTCAGCTCTTTCTCAGCGCTTTGATATTTTTACTCCCTGACAAAGTCTTTAGTCATGAGACAGTCAACTGTACCATCTGACAAAAATACATCTCTTACATAAGTACAGATGTTTTGATTTCCCATCAGCTGAACCATTTTAACACAAACACAACGTGAGTGTTCAGCACACATTGTATCCAAAGTAAAATGTGTTTTCCAGTGCTGAGCTCAAAACTCTGAAAAAAACTCCTCTGAAAAATGACTGTGACATGACAGTGAAGTCGACTCGGAGTGGAAACATGCAGAGTGAAACAGGGACACACTCCTCAGAGAGCAGCTTTTATAGACCGATATCTTACAGGGTTGAAATGTACTGCTGCTGCCATTTATACAGGCCAAAGCAAAAGCCTTTAATCACCACTCCCTCCATGCACGTTTGCATAGCACACAAACACACACACACACACACACACACACACACACACACACACACACACACACACCAATCTTTCGTGAAAACGGGTGCAGATCTGAGCGCAGAGTTGGTTGTGCGACAGAACACATGTGTGATTTATGAAACATTTAAATGACAAATTTAAAGTGAATTAAACTTGTTTATTGTTATTTGGCTGTAAATGAAATGCTTTATTAAGCTATTGTAAAGGTTTAAAAACATCAGATTGAGATTTTATAATGGCCATCCAAATAATGTTTTGATAGCCACACTTGGGAATCATTGTTACAAATAAAAATGTCTCTACTTCCTAATATTGATGTCCGCATCAGCCCCCAGAAATACAGTATCAGTCAGGTAAAAAAAACAAAAAAACAGACCCACATGTTCCACATAGAACCCACGCTGTTGACCAACCAAGCAACTGAAAACTCCAACACTATGAGGTCACCCTAAACTGAGGGAGGGGCAACACTGAAAGAACCAGTTGTATACAGTACATAGACACACATACTGATACACACACACACACACACTGAACTTCTAGCCGGTGGGTGGAACAAAACTGTAATCAAGTTCTATCATGGGTGGGGGTGAGTGACGTCAGCTCTGTACTTTTCTCAGCATTCCATCTGGGAAAAACCTTGTTGTCATGTGGAGTGACAGACTCACAAACTTTTACTAAGTGGGTTTGCATGTCCGGATGTTTACACACAGGCGGGTTTGAGATCATAAAATGTCTCAAAATATAACTGGCTGCCAAGCACAAATGACACAGCACAGCTCATAAAAACAGCAGTGTTCGTTCCATTTGAGCAAGTCCTGAGCAGTTTAAACAAAAACTGTGTGTGTGTGTGTGTGTGTGTGTGTGTGTGTGTGTGTGCGTATGTGTGTGTGTGTGTGTGTGTGTGTGTGTGACTGTTAGCTACACATCATCTCTACAGGAAAAAGTCTTGTTTGTAATAATAAACAGGGAGGGTATATATTCAATGGTCGCCCTTCTCCTCTGATACATGTGATACAGACAACTGCACTGCTGACCTCGCTTTTTAGCAAAAGATCCACAATCCACTCTCACCACTCAGTATACAGTAAAAGTGTAACATTTCAAAGTGATATAAAAAATACGCCACATGGTTACATTCACATTAACGTCACATTAACGAGTACAGAAGAAAAGGATTGCAGGAGTGAGAAGTGAGCTCTGTCCAGTATCACCTGCACAGAGGAGTACACAATACTGTGGCTTTGGCAGAGTCGGTGATCATTCTGAATGTTATACTTGGAGCAGAGTTCGCTTCTGAAAGCCTCTACTTTGAAATCATGCAAAGAAGGTAAAACAAGGACAGGACAGCAGACGTGGCAAGAGGCACCTCTCCTGGCCTCCCTTTCAGTATGGAGCACATTCACACAGTAAATTTTCCCTGAACTTCTGTAGCTTCAATTGACTGACAAAATATCAATGTTCTCAAGCCACTGACTGCTACTGAGTCTTAAGATTGTAGTTTTTTTTTTTATAATAAATCTTCATTGAATGTTGTTAAACATACAGTAACTGGAACAAACTCTATGTCTTTTCCAAATTAAAGAGCTCCTAGATGCTATCTGGTATAGTTGGGCAGTATGGCCTTTAAATAATAATGTAATATTTTTACACTTTATATTGACACACAATATACATCTCAATACTTTGAAATCTCCCAAAAGCAGTTCATACTGGGAGGCAAAATCCAATAATACAATACTGTAGGTATGACTATTGATACCGTCATACCGTCACAAAAATAAACATAACAAGATTTTATTGAATGATCATCAGTAATGTAGTTGTAATGACTAAGTGGGTAAAGGCAAGTATTAGAACTGTCTGGTATTTTTTAAAGTTACATCACTTTACTGAGATGCAGCCTTTACATATATTTTAATATATAGGAATTCTGAATTAAAATGTCTAAAAGTTGAGCAGACCTTTGTTGTATATGTTGATGATTTGTGTACTTAGCATTATCCCAAATGTTGCCGTAAAGTTTTCTTTGGGTGGCTGTCACTATTAATTCAAGGAGAGAGTCAGAGGAAGGAAGTCAGCGAACAAGACTAGATGTAATGTAAATAAAATCTAAGCTCATATGTGAACCTTTTTGAGTCTGAGTCACATCAGATGGTTGTTTACCAACAAAGAGAGAAACTCTTAGGTCTCCATACTGCTGAAGTCTCTCTGTTTGTTATGACTGAGAGACCCCTAGTGGCAGAAATGGCATACTGTATTTAAAACCAGGAAAAGAAAGCACTAATGGTATCATCAAACTCGAAGCTGATACATAGTCCCATTACACGATAACGCTATATATTGCATATGATGCCCAGCCCTAGCTCCCACCCCATTCATTAGCACAAAGACAGATGCCATTTGATGATAAAATGCCACATTTTGACTCAGTTTGGAATGACTTCTGCAGACTGAGAAGAGGAGAGCCAAGTGCAGTAGAGCGTATGACTCAGTGACTGCTAATCACACTGTCTAGTGAAGGATGCAGTTGCCTGACCAGATGGAAGGCTCTGATGGGTTAACGCTGATGTCTGAGAGAACTGACAATCATGTACTGCACTGAGACAAGCAGAACTGTGTGGGAGTTACATACCCAGCTGGTAGTGGTCAATTTTCATGGTGGAGTTGGTCAGGGAGCCAAAGATGGTGATGATGGAAACTTTCCTGATGGCCATTTCACACACAGACTCCAGGTACTCATCCCTCTGCTGAACATACATACTGTTCTCCTCACTGGGGGACGTAATCAGCTGGAGGGAGAGAGCGCAAGGGCGGTTCCAGTGTCATGTATATGCAATTAAATACACACACTTGTGCGCGGAAACATACACACACACGCACACACACACACATACAGATACACACAGTGGGCTGCAGAGGTGGTGTTTACATTAACCTGCAGGCGGAGGATGGGGCATATTTTCCCAGCCTGCCCACCGCACTGCTGTGATAAGAATCTGTGCTGGCTGCAAAACAGAGACACAAAGTCTGTTAGCACACAGCTGTGCAGCCTGCCAGATAGCTGGAGGATGGCTGCTCCACATAGTTTATGCCGGTTCACATTACATACCACTACGGCACATACAGCCATTGCATTAGAAAGAGCGTAAAGGAGTGAATCATTTGCTGCCCCAAAGCACAGTAGTGTTTACTGGCTTGTTGACTGGTACAAACCAATCAGCAATGTTTTACGTATCCAGATGTTGAGATTCTTTGGCTTTTATGCTGCTCTTTCATTCCAGTACTCTGTTTTGGGAAACAAAATCCTTCTTATTGGGGGTTTAACATCCTGTAGATCATCTCAACCTGCTCTACATTCCCACATGTTCAGTGATGGAGTCAAAGGCAGTGACCAGCAGCCTGTTAGAGAGTCAGCATAAAGACTAGAGGCAGTGGGAAACAATCAGTAACATTAAAGCTTACGGTTTAATTTCAAATAGTGCCATCCACTGGAACTTTTTATAGTCTCTACTGGCTGGCCATAGACTTATAATGAACACAATGATAAGAAAGTGCTGTCTGTCCACTCACTGAGCTCTCAGTAAGAAAGCAAATTAAAAACCCAATCAAAGTGTTGTTTTAGAACTGGTTTGCATATGTACTAGGAGTTGGTAGATAACACAGTTTGACAGTTCTACTGTATCTGAGCACTAATATTTCCCTCTGACTGAATCCTCAAACAGGAGATTTGCCAGGAGACAGTGGGTAGTAAGTCTCTGATGAACTGTGAGTTATGTCATGCTCTCACCAGCAGCCGCCTCCTGTTCTCAAAGTAATCCAGGAAGGAGGCCAGAGACCCCTTCGGAGGGGGAGTTGGCTTCTTAGTGGGCTTTGGGTAGTCATCTTTTTCAGTGTACTTTAACATCTTCTTTCCATTTTTCTTTCCACCGATCTTCCCCTCTTTCCCTGCTTTCCCTCCTCTCCTCTCTGCTTTCTTGGCAGCCTTGTCACCCTTTTTCTTCTTCTTATCAAGCTTATCGTGCCTGCCCTTGACCTTCTTGGTGGGACTGATGTCAGTAAAGGTTTCTGTCTCCTCAGGGTCACTGACTGTTGGCTTGCTGGGTTCATACTTGTCCTCATACTCATTAGTCAGCACCTGCACAGATAAATACATGTTGTTTATGAACATTTTTATATCACACAGTTAGTTTCCTCATTAGAGCAATACCCAGTTCACAAGAATATTAAAGGAATACATTACCAAAAATTAAAATTCAGTCATTATCGCTCCCCACACAAAAGCACCTTTCCAGAACCATATAAACTCTTTAACCAAATAGCTTGTTCTAAGATGATGAAGAAGAGTATAATCCTGACAGAATCTTCATCAACGCACAATCTGATAAGATAAACCATGTCTGGGAAAGGGCAAAGCATGATGACCCTTAAAGTGACATTTTAATAGCAAAAATGTCACAGATTCAAAAGGAATAGTCTTTATCCATATTCCTGTGCAAATACAGTGCATTGTGCAGTCAATCAACATAAATGCAGCTACATTTTATTGATTCACCTTCTCTCCCCCGTTCTTCTTCCTGGTAGGTTTGATCCTGGAGGGTTTATGTGTGGCAGGTACCAGCTTGCGGCTGTGTGGATCCCTGTTGTCTTTGTCAGTGCGGTTATCTCCAGCTGGAGTGGTTTTAGCAGGGTATCTCTCCCTATCTCTGCGGTTGTAGTAGTAAGGATCAACAGTTGTTCTGGGGGCTGGGAGCCACAGGGCTGTGGTGTGGGCTCTGGTTGGTCTCTGGGTGGTGGTGGTGGTGGTGGTGGGTGGGAGGGTTGTGGTGGTTCTTCTGGTGGTGGTAGTGGTAGGTTTGGTGGTTGTTGTAGTTGTTGCTCTGGTTGTAGTGGTGGGCCGGGTTGTAGTTGTTGTGGTGGTCACTGTAGTTGTTGTGGTTGGTCGTTTAGTTGTTGTGGTGGTGGTTGTGGCAAGTGTGGTTGTTGTCATGGGCTTTCTTAATATCTTCTTCCCTGGTTTTCTTTCGACTGGTGTATCTACTGCTCCATTAAACACAGATAATAGATACAAGATTTCCTTCACATACTATCTGTAATTCGATATTATCAAATTAGTCCAACAAAGTATGACTTCAATTATTTTGTCAAAATGCATTCTGGTGTGAAAATCTTTTGTTATTTCAAAATGACCATTTTCAGGTGTTGCCAGGTCTTATACACACAACAACACACCTAAAATATTTGAGGTAACACTTCACTTTACAGCTCCAGAAATGTAATGGTAAATAGATGGTTACTAAGCAACATGTTGGAAATATATTTCAAACACCAAAAATGATGACAATAATTACCTGAAGATTTATTGTAAATTTCCCCAGCATGATTTAGTAATACCATTCAGCTTTTTAAAAAAAACACAAAAAAAAAACTTAATAAACAGCTGGTACGTCCTTTAACAGACCTACTTTTCTGGAAAACATCCAGCTGGTTTCCACTGTCTGTGGCTCCACCCAGTGGCTGTTATTTGATTTGCAAGAATCCACCACTCCTGGTGCAGTACAACCAATCAGAGCCAAGGGGAGAGTCTGAGAAGTCAATCACTTTTGTGCATAAGCTGTTGGCAGACTGCCCTCACTCATACAGTGCATACTCAGCAGTGCCCCTCCTTCAGTGACCAGGTAGTTATGATAATGTTATTTTGTGTTCAGGACACTCTGAAGTGGTTAAATTGGTTTAGAGAAATAATGTTACTCATGCCTCAGAGACGTAGCATGGCGTTGCAGCGGGTAATGATTAGCTGGTAACTCCACTTACCGTGATGTGAGGAATATTGGTTGTTACTACAGTGATCTGCATGAGGAACTCGTCATTGTAATTTAGTTGTTTTGGTCAGAAAGAGAACAATCAGTGTTGTTGTTGTTGTAATTTTGAATGTGCCATCTTGGTTATCTGGTGTCCTCTGTTACCGTGGTTACTGCTCTGTGGGGAGGGGCTTTGAAGGCAGGGCTGCGGCCAGCAGAGAGGAAGAAGGAGGGACCTGGGAGCTGGATCATTCAAATATTCTGGCCACTTTTCCCCCAAACTCCAGATTACAGCTTTAAATCATGTTTTCAATACATTTTAATGTAAATATTGTCGAAATTTCAAGTATGTTGCTTGGTAATCACCAACTACTTACCATAAAATGTCGTAAAAATTTGAGAAAATGTATTTTTTTTTCTCCATCATTTGAACTGTCCCTTTAAATATATGGCAATGAAGAACTTCCCTTAAAAGGTGTGACCCATGGTTCCCCCTACTGTGATCACTGTAAAAAGTATAAATGATCAACATAATTACCTGTGAGTGTTCCCTCCTCCACTTGGCCCTCCACACCTGCTCCTTTACACTTCTGGACAAAGCCCTTCTGTCTGAGCTTCTCCAGCTTCCTCATGGGGGACTGGTCAATCACCTCATACATGGCCTCCAGCCTCACCGGGTAAGGGTACCTCTCCTCCACCTGCAGGGTCTTCTTCAGCAGCACCATCCCAAACTTACCTACAGGTCATCACATCACTGGTCAGATTTGGATACAAACAATGTCAGGTATTGTGGCGAGCTGAGTGTGAGGTGTTTGCTGCCTCTGCTAACATTCACACATGATTTCTGGTGAGGATCCCTTGAGAAGAGATATAACTAACCCACCTTCTCTTAACTTGATCTAAACCTGAGCTGCTTTCCAGAAAGTAAATGAAGTCATGACTCGAGAGGAAAAACTCAAAACATGCAAAAACTCCCTCAGGACCCCAAACACATTCTTGCCTTTCTCCAGTTTTAGGAAGCTCATGAGTCTGGGGATGAGTGCTGTGTCCAGCGGCTCCTCCATCACCTTCCCCTCAGTGGTGATCCTCCTCACCCTGCCCCCCATCTCCCCCTCCTGATGAAACATGACAATCTGGTGGACATGTCTCTCGGCGAGCTCGCAGTAAACATCTGGTTTCAGTAGAGACATCATCAGTCGGTAATAGCCATCTGAATCATGTGGCGCTGAGATCACCAGGACGCGGTTCTTCCCTGCGAAACTTGCCAGCAGGTTTGGTGACCCGGCGCTGCTGGGCATCCGGGTGACCCTGGCTCTCGCTCCTGGTGTGCCCTCATCTTGCAGCATGGCCAGCTGACGGGGCAAGCCGATCTGCCCGGTCCCCCTTCTCCTTGGCACGACACCCTGACCTTCTGCGCTCTTGCCCTGCACAGAACCTGCCCGGGCGGAAGCTGGCACACCCTCCTCGTCAGCCTGCACATCTGCCCCGTCCCTGGAGCCGTGCACCGCGATCGCCGAACCAAACCCAGGACGCACACGTCCGACGAGGGGCTCTTTGTCGGCTGCTCCCGACTGGACACGTCCGAGTCTTGCGCGTCTGTGCAGTGACCGCTTGAGGTGAGTCTGTTTGTCGGCTTCACCTGACCATGTTAGCAGACATATCAGAGCTACGCCGAGTGTAAAAGCCCTCCGCATTCTGGCGAGGTGTCGAAGAAAGTAACACTCACTGCGGGAAGGATACAGATCCAGTGGTGGAGCCGCGATCCAGGCGCGCCTTTACTGCATCTGTGGCTGGTAATCAGCTAATTAAAATTGAACCCAGACAGTGAGCAGGGTCAGCTGCCACTGATGCGTTTCAGAGCATGCCTTCTGCCGAGGAGATCCACTTCACTGTCTGCTCCTAGACAGACGAGGCGAACGATAAGAGAAAGACGAGATTGGTGGTGGGTGAACAGTTTACATCCACAACTTCATCGCGGCAGCACTTCCGTTGTCAAAGTATTATAATCCCTGATCAGGAGGGAAGAGCATCTCTTTTATACAGACACGTCAAACTCTCGATAAGTTCCTCAGCCCCCAGAGGAAATAACATGAAGTTCTGAACACTCACTTAACGTTTACATCCTAATAAGTTAACCTATCCACATGATCTTCAGGTGTGGCTTAGATCCATCGAAGTGTGAGGAATCTGAGACAAAACGTCAGGAATCTGCGCGGACTCCGCTTCTCCCCAGGTTCTCCTTGGCAAAACGGAGCTTTGGAGGCTTTCACAGAAATGTCCAGTCCAAACCTCAGCCTCCGGACTCTTGGCGACGCAACAGCAGGACCTGCCCCGGGACTGTTCGCTGCCAGTCCAGTACTGCAACACCCACCTCAGTACCCGAGCTTCTGTCCCTGCGCTGGGACAGTTTTAGGTTTCACTGAAGCGCAGCGCACTAAGAAGCTGACTCAAAGTCAATATGTCAGGAAAGTTAGACACGCTGCCCCCCTGCTGGACAGATTGCCGGGAAGAGAAATGACCATAATCAGACTCAGTGTCAAGTTCCTCCTTTACAGCCAAACAGAGAAACGCCCCCAAGTCTCACTCCCATCCTCCATGGTTCCCTCTCTCTCTTTCCCATCCGCCTCCAGAGAGCTGCTCGTTATTTTGGAGCGCTGTGTCCACAAAGACATGATTTAGAAGGAAATGCAGCGCTGGTGTATATTTAAACTTAGAGGCTGACCCTGCATTTACTTTTCTCCTAACTGAGAACAAAGAACAACTGAATGTTGTCTTTGCCTGTTTATTGCAAAAATAATGTAATTGCAGTGACCGTCTTTGCTCTCGCTGGCGGCTCTTTGGCCAAAATCAGACTCTTTCCATTTCCTCTAAGAACGTTTCCCAGTTTGGCTTGTAATTAAGGTCTGAGTAAAGGAAAGTAAACCACTCGGTCTGAGCCAAATCCACTCTCGCTGCAAATGCAAAACACTGTATGATATGAGCCACTGCTGCCTCACGCTGTGTAGCTGCTAGTTTATTTAAAACGTCTGTTTCCACCTGCACACAATCTTTCATTTTAATATAATAACCACAGCTTGTATTATTAGAGAAGTCCCATCACTTATCCTCTTGTTTTCTCCCACAGCGCTGCAGGTGACATTTGTCAGTGGTGAGATGCAACACTGGATCTGAGTCATCCCGAAACAATAGTTAGTCCTGAGTGATGCTGTAAATTATTAAAAAACAATTGAAAGCATCTGAACTGTGAACCAGCGACACACACTACTTCAGTCTAAATACATTACATTACACAAGACTCACCACTTGACCACATAGGCCCTGTTCACACTTGGGATCATCATACATTCTGATTGATCGCATCACAAATGGACAGCATTAAAGCAAAACTCTCGTCAAAATGCTTTTTGGGAATGTACCCGAGTCAAACTTTCATTTGAGACTCATTTTCAGTGGAGTGCTACAGGGAAAATACTATGTTAGCATCAAAATTAATATTAGCTATTTTTTGAACAGTAAGAAGGCTCGACACAACATGAAACTTTGCTGGTAGTATCACCAGGGTCTCTACACATCAACACCAGCACTGACAACATTGTGTACACAGAGTTTACTAAAGAAGAAGGTTTTTGAACTACTCACGTCAGCAGATGTTTCTTCCACTTGCAGCCGTCTTACCAGTCAAGAAGTGTCGACCTCCGAATGTGTTTTTTTTCCATGTCCCCAAAATCATCTGGAGGCAGCGACCCACCCCAGCAGCAAGGTTTAGGAGCTTTACTCTCCTCCCTGTTACATTGGGTACATTTGGAGATCGACACTTCTCGACGTGTTGAATTTTACAAATTAAGTCAACAGTAATCAATATAGGCTTCTTCTTTGTTGCCAGAGCATAAAGTCCCCAGACTCCTTTGAAAAAATAAATCACTTTCTTTTGTGAGTTGTTGAGTTAAGAGAAATTTCGTAAACTTTGTGCAACGTTTTCTGCAACACATTCTTAACTATCTTGGCCTTGTTGTAAATTTGACAAATGTAAGACATATTTATTTTTGTTTACAAGATATTTCTTTCCTTGTGAACAATGCCATGTCTGTTCGTCCCACTCTTTACATGTCATATTTGCATATAGAGCAGGGAAGTGAGATCCCTTCCATTTGAGAATCATGCTGAGATGCATGTTAATGCCAGGTGTGAACTGACACCTTTAAGCTGTTCGACTGATTGGATCACACCATCACACCAGGGAGTCAACACATAGTCAGCTGGCTACTGGGTTGTGTCTAGAAAACAAATGGAAGTTGTACAGTTTATATCAGAGGCACAAGAAGGTTTCCCAGACAGTGGAACTACCATTGAGTAGATGTGTTTTTGTATGATGGGAGCAGCAAAGGGGCCGCGAGCATCCTGTGCTCCTCCTGGTGTCAGCAGATATTAACAGTGTGTTACTGCTCATGTGATTTAAGCATTTTTGGATTCAAGTCAACTAAATGACAGAGGCAGTACTCCTGCTATGGTGGGGCCAAACTTGCCAAGATGGGCTTGGATATGCTTGATCTCTCTCTTTATAGTAGCTTGTTGTGCTGTAGCATTACACAGAGCACTGATTGCTGCATGCATTCTATTCTAAAGTCCAGAGAGTATCTATGGTGTACTCTGTAATTACATTCTCTGTGTGCAAAATCACTGCAGTCCTCTGCCCACTACACTTCGCTCTGAATGAGCCAGAGTGCAAATCATTCCCAGGACTGCCAGCTGAACCTTGTATTTTACTTCCATCAGATATTTATTACGTTGAGACAGACCAGTAAAGACACAGAAGTGGTGGTCCACATCCCATGCAAGTACAGACACATACATGAGGGAAGCAGATGTGTAGGCCATAGAGGAAGTTTAAGATGCAACTTAAATGTTCTGCATGTGGTGTTCACCTGTGCAACTGATACTGATCCATTGACCCTGACATCCAGCAGAGCTGATAAAGTGTTCATTCATGTTGTGAAATTTTACAACGTGATTTTTTTTACTAAGCAGGTCACAGGACATGATAGGTGTGGCACATACTGTGTATGAGATCTGTATCTCTAATGCAGCGTTCCTTTTGTGTCCACAATGTTTTTTTTGTCGCTGTAACGGGAACACATTAAAACTGGGTTTTGAGTACATTTTAACAATATGAAATGTAAAACTATTTTTAATGGACACTATTGTCCTACAAAGCACAAAGGAAATGGTGGAGATGCTCACAGATGGAAAATATTAAAAGAATCTGCAAAAGGTTGTGAGACCATGGAAAACCAACAGCACAGTATGAACTTGGGGCTTGGAAAATCAGCTTGTTGTTTCTGTAAAGATCAACTTCAGTCTGATTTACATCACTAGCATAAGTGTCAATTTCCTGTTTTGCTACTTTTGTAATTTAACTTTATGTATTTTATGGAAAATTCCTACACAGGATGCTGTGAAAAAGATCATACAGTAGATATTTTATGGTATCAGGATGCAATATGGATCTTTGCACAGTCCAGGACTGAGTTTTACTTCTGCTGTACCACCCTTTTTCTGTTAAAATCAAACTCTTTACTAAGTCTGGCGTTTTAAACCCATCTGTCTATTACATGTGCTGTTCAAAGGGTTTCTAATTGAGAATGACATGTCTGAAACCTCACTGACAATCTGTCTGAGATTTAGAGCGCAAAGGTCCACATAATACTCACATGCCTCACATAACAGTTAATGGGGTGTAGATGAATGGCAGCCTGCATCATCCATTATTCCAAGATGGTCTGGGTTCAGTGGATAGTTAACCCTATCTTAGACTCTGACCCAGTATATAAGAATGTCTCTGTATTTTTGAGGTGTCAGACGAAAACATCACCCATTCAAGGCATTTCAAGGACAGAAGAAATCCTGCTCTTTCCAGAGTTTGAGATTGAGAAATTTAGACATATCTTGTACATCAACTTTGCCACCGTCCAGCCTGCTTGAAACAGTGTCCCGCACTACAGTAACATCCTGTCCTTAATGAATTTTTGTTGATGCAGCACATCCAGTCTAGGCCTCATACATAAACACGATGACCTCTGACCCTGCCTCTTGAATTTTGAACTCTCCTTCTATTTTATCAGCCTGCTGACAGGTCAGTGAGAGAGTAACCTGTCTCTCAGTGAGATTGTAACCTGTAACCATGCTACACACAGACACATTAAGACACATAAGTGCACACAGACAAACCTGTCTAGATTTTGACTGGGAATTCCTTAAACTCAATAATGACTGAGTGGACTGGCCTATGAGGAACCAGTAACCATTAAGATATTTACATTTAGATTTGCTTTTGGGGCATTTAGCAGACGCTTTTGTGCAAAGCAACTTACAATAAGAAGTACATTTGTCACAAGAGAGAAACCACAACATATCACCGGAAAACAATTGTCAAGCCCTCATCTGAGGATCATAGCTGCTATTTATCAAAGATTCTTTAAGTGCATATTAAGTGCTATGACTGAAGTGCTAACGACACGAGCATACAAGTGCATACATTATTTATTTATTTATTTATTTTGGCGGGGAGTGGGAGGGAGTCATGCTAGGCAGGGTCAAGGTGAAGTCTGAACAAATGAGTCTTGAGTCTTTTGCAGGAGATGGAGAGTGTTTCTGCTGTCCTGACCAGAAGTCCATGTTCATATGGTGACCATTTTCCACTGACATCACGCTCTGGGAGGGAAGCGCAAATGTCCTAACATTGTGTTACCAGTTGTAAGTTGTATAAATATAGGGAATCTGACAAATGATTATCATTTCACAGCGTCTTGATGTCTTCATGCTACATAAACATAGAACACATATAGTTATTTATATACCTATATGCATAAACAGGTAGTGCAATTTTCTTCATTTGCGTCTGAGTTAGTGTAAACAGCAGTAAAAAGCGCTGAGTTTGAAAGTGAAACTGTGTGGCCTGAGTCTAGTCAGCTGTCTGAATGAGCTGCTGTTCTGAACTCCAAACCTGCACTTTATTCTGCTGTGCTGATGAATGTATTACCATTGTAGTGTAATACTTGTTTTCACAACAGCCAAAAAAGGGCTTCTGGCTGTTATGAGCGATCTATCATTTGCTGTAGGCCTTCCATTCTACTTAGAACAGTTCAGTATATATGTAAGGTACAACAGGGCACATTTAAAATACTAGGTAGAACATTTTATTGATACAACATTACTTACTGGCTAGAGACAGTAATACAAGAGATTGCATTTACGTAAAAATAATAACTGATTAAAGAGGTCAACAGTGTCCTTTAATTGGCATCTGCTATATTCCTCCCAGCGTACTTCAGAAGTAGACTCCTTGATCAACGCCACCAACACAGTTTTTAACATGGAACTTAATGAAAGAGAGGAGCTGGTTTAGATATAAAAGGGGAGTGCTTACACGTGACTGCAGTAACCTAATGAATCTCATATGTCATCAGTGTAGCTCTGCAGGAACATAAAAACTATTTGACTGAGCAACACACAGTGGTTGTTCCAAGTCTGACTGACTTGAGTGGGAAGATTGTTCTTTTTAACTCGCTTTATTTCTCACCCTCAGCCCATTGTTCATTTTGAGGTTGTGTCCTCTATGCAGTACTGTTGTTTTCCACCTCAGCAGACCATTTCACATGTGAAAACACAGAGCAGCTATGGAAGTATGTGAGTGTGCATATGTGTGTGTGTGTGTGTGTGTGTGTGTGTGTGTGTGTGTGTGTGTGTGTGTGTGTGCGTGCGTGCGTGCGTGTGTGCGTGTTGATGGCTCCTGGGTGAGGAGCTTAATCCCAACCACCAGTGTATTGCTGAGACCAGAGAGCCCATCCATTCCTGTTGTGCAAGCACTAACAGCATGGAATGGAAACCCAAAGGAGACTATAAGAAAGATTTACAATATTTTCTTTAACATTTTAACTGTTTATATTGTACCGTAGAGGGAGAGATAGAGAGATGAGGCCGTGGCCAGGAGAAGTACCTGAAAGTCTTCACAAGAAAAACAGCAAATGCTGCAGTTCAAGTTTTGTTTCTGTTTTTTTTCTTATGGCTATGTTATTATGATACTTAACATTCCACTTTGAAGATGAGCTAAACCAAAGTTAGACCAGTCATCAGACTGAATTTGGGTTTTACTGTGAATTTACTATTTGCATTACTGAAAAAATTACAGATGTGTATGATGTAAAGTTAATTATGAACAATTCATTCTGATCATATTTCATTCTTACAATCTTATTTGCTGACTCCACAGTGTTGTGTGTGTTTTATTAAAAACACACCAATTAAATTATATGTATGCATGGTCTCTTTTTCATCATATAAACTAAACAAATGTTCATATTTTCATCTTCATCAGTTCATTTTTTGATAGAAAAAGGCCAAAATGTAATTCATTTTTGGCCATCAGAGGACCTTTTAAGGGGTCCAATGTACAAGGATGAAACTATAAGAGATAAAGGAATTATAATATCGGCATAATTTGGTGGCATTTAAAAACTCTGCAGAGAAAAAGCAATAAAATGATTCTCAGTGCCAGCTCTCAGGTATTAGATCTTCACCATTCTGAAAAAAACCTGTAATTATATCAACCAACATGGCAGACAACCTGCCCATTGAGACATGTGAATAGATTCTTCAGGGAAGTTTGCCTAGCTAAGTAGCCTCTAAGTGTGTTAACCCACTGCTGTCTATATTAGCGTGATTATGTTCACATGTGAAGCAAGCTTGGTCCGTCGACCTCCTGGCTGTGACTCGTTTCCCCCGAGCTGGACCGCAAGCCTATTCATCATCTCAATACTGAGCCTTTCATGGGGTGAAACATCATGGAGGGCCTGTGGTGTAGGAGGACAGACTATGACTCAATCCCCATATGGGACTGCTCAGGCCATGGCTTCCCAGCTAATGACCTGAACATGTGGGACTTTCAAATCCTACTTGTTCTGTTTGCTTTGTGAAGCATAGCAGATACTATGTTGAGAGAAAAAACTTGTTTTAGGGCAGACTATAGGCTCTATTGAGGTCTTCTTACCAAATTAGCTAGCAGATGGTGGCAGCAGAACGCGTACTATTTAATTACCTGATCATATTTAGTGTTGGTCATCAGAGTGAGCACTTTGTGAACAGGTGTGGCGAGCAAACACTCATCTTCTCAACATATTCAGCCAACACCAAGCTAAACAAGCAAGCTAACCTTAGCTAGCTTATTACTGCTAGCTACTGCTATAACTGAGGTGGCTGAAATGGATGGCATGCCAAGCGAGCACAAAGCTGTGTCTCTGGGCTAGGCAGAGGGGACAGGCCTGGTGAACAACTGTGGACTGCCCCTCCACATGCGACAAGCTAGTGCAAAACAAATGTTACTTGGCTTTGGAATGGCAGGTTTTGCCACAATATTGTTGTGAGCAGTGTAATATAGGAGCTATTTGTTGTACATTAATGGTGTCACCCTCAGCTCAGTGGTAACATTCACTAGCAGTTAGCTAGGCTCTCATCCATCCGTAGTAGCTTACTTTACCAGTATCTGCTGGCAGGTGGACTTGGGTAAAATAGAAATAGTTCCCACATGAAGCTGCACACAACAAGGCCTGTTAATTAACCAAGTCATGGTTGCTGCTAAGAGACACTGCTGTTGAGTTTTGAGAATGTGTTTTCTGGCGCTTTGAACACCACAGACTGAGTGCCATCTAGGACCATTATAGTTCAGAGAAGGCAGACTTCGCTACAGCTGATATCCCCAAAACTCTGCAACTCACATTTCAACTATTTAGATGGACAAATAGCACCAACAGGTCATGGCTACACCACAGGTTGTAACCACACCACAAGAGTTCATCAAATGTATCTGTTTAAACGTTCACCTCCAAATCTGTATCTGACAGATTTAAGGGAAAACTGAATATACTGTAATTCAGTTAGGTGGTGTATAATGTGGGTGGAGTTGTGACCACTTCAGCAGAGCATATTGCAATGAGCCACATCCCCAGACTCAGCAGGACAAAGCACATTCCTGCATTGTATTAGTTTTGAACAAAAAGGGAGAATAGAATGTTGCCTGATTTATCTTGGGTATAGGATTGACTCACTGAGACCACACTGTATCCCATATCCATTCCATGTGCACTTTTGTAACTGATATGCTAATGGTTTTAGTGCAGTGAAAGCCTGGAAATGTATGAGGGAAGCTGTGGAACAATAACAAAATGATCTTTGAAGAAATAGGAAGCCATTAAACTGGCACTGTTGTGAATTGTTTTATGTGACAAATCACTTGCAACACAAAATGAAGATGTATCTTTTTATTCACCAGTGATTCACCAGGTAGTTGTTAGATGTATACAGACTGGCTCAAAAAATGGTAATTTTAAGAAATATTGAATGATTACCATGCGACCAGTACCAGCACACACCAAACAAACAAGAGAATAAACATGAATCTACAGAGGGAATGGAGCTCAAATAACCATGGGCACTGACTCAGAGGAGGTGTCTTTTTTGTGTATATGAAATATATGCCATGAATATGTGCTGTTTCTGTTCTCAGGAGAAATCTAGTTGTTAGTTAGTCTACAGCCCAGATTGGATAATGACTTGCAGACTTCCCTGTTGGGAGAGCATTGGGACTATTAACCTTGAATAAATGCCACATTGACACACACACACACACACACACACACACACACACACACACACACACACACACACACACACACACACTTCTAAATCCGAACGCATATCAAAATAGAAATCCCATGCCTTGCGGAAGGAAATTGCAGATATTTAATGGAGCACAGATGAGGATGATAATAAAATCTGGCTGCATTGCAGTTTCAAGGGATCCAGAGATGACAATCAAATCCAGGCTGGACAGCGGATGTTTTTGTTGGATTATAAGGTTGATGATACATGATCTTTAATAAACCTGTAAATGTGTTAGCCTTTTTAACTTGTTGAGTCCTTGGATAATTCTAATTGAGAAGAAAATCTCCCTCTCCCTAAAGTTGATTGAATAATTCCACACTCTTTGGAAAAAAATACTCTGCTTGTTTAAAAGGTAACACATATCTTCATAAATTTCCTCATCTTTTTTTCATTGCAAAAAGCTGTTTGGATTATGAACTGTTCAGCATCACCTTGTGCTCTAATTAAACATTTATAATACCTTAAGATTCCTGATTTACAGCAATGATTGTGCACAGCCTTTTTTGGGACAGTTCATGAAATAAATGAGTTTGAGGTAGCAGATGGATAAACTTGGAATCAACGTGTACAGGTATGCATTATTTGTAATTACACATTATAAATACAGGAGCTCTTGTACCCAGTGATAACGGTGTTAAAATAAACAGCGTTACTAACGGCCAATTTTTCAGTAACGGGTAATCTAACTAATTACTATTTCCATCATTACAGCACTGTTACCATTACCGACAATTAAATGTGGTGCTTTATAAACTGAAACTACTCATTGCAGCTGTTGTAATCCGATTTGGCTCTCAGCCACTGGAGGGAGGAGGGAGGGGCCAGACCAACACATAAGTGATGATGATTGGCTGAGGTAGAGTAAGAGTTTGTAAGCCAATCAGAGGCAATGTTCAGTTTACATACAAACCACACAGGCTCACAGCAGCCTCACACACACAAACTAGAGGTAAGCTGCAGCGGAGGGAAAGTTGGCGTTTTCAAAGTGGAAGTAAAGACACTACTTTAATCTCCTTGAGGTAAAAGGCAAGAATGTACATGTGAAGTGTTCGTTATGTCCCAGAGCGAAGTGTTTGTCCACGTCCGTTGTAAGCAACTCTAGTCTAATGAAGCATCTCTTAACGGCACACACTTCTACAAAACTAGTGGGCAAAAACCTTGTTGTTGACACTGTTGGTGATGATAGCAGGCCAGTGTGGCTAACATGAGCTCCGCTAACAAAGAAGGACACAGAGCCATCCAAGCAGCTAAAACTGGATTTTTCTGCTCCAGCTTCACAAAAACCTGTGACACAGATTGAAGGTTCTGTGTAGGTACCTGTCTGTGCAGTTCTGTTCTTTTTTTTTCTTTTTTCTTAATTTTTGGAAGAAGTAACTATAAGTAATTTTACTTACTTTATATTTAAAAGTAACATACCCAACACTGCTTGTACCATATTAGGGATGTAATGGTTACCGGTGTCACGGTAAACCATGGTAAATTTCCTGACGGTGAAGGTTACCATTTAAGTTTTAATTACCACGGTAACCTCAGTGTGGAAAACTTGCGAGATACTTTATCTAAGTCTCACTATGCAGGTGCAGCGCGCAACGTGCGCTTGTTATGTAGTGAAGAAGACATGACAGTAGCGGTGCTCAAGGCATTTTTCTGCCTTCAAGGAAACCAAATCTGAAGTCTGGGCATATTCTGGTTATTATAAGAATGCTCAGGGACAGCTGGTCGAGGATGGCAGCCCTATCTGCAGGAGCTGTGAGAAGAAAGTTGTTGTGAGGGGCGGCAACAAATTTTTTACGCGACCATCACCCTCAACTGTTCAGCGCATGCAAGATAAGCTAACCTTAAGCTTGGGTGCATGATGTATATATGTCAAGTTTGAAGCTTTTTTAATTTGCTGGTGTCACTAATGTAAACACACCAGATAGTGGTATAACTGAACAAAGCTGATCAGTGATTTGGCACATTATCTGAACCACTTATTGATTGCAGATTTCACTTTTTAAAGTCGACCGAATAATTCCCCAAATATTGATGCAGAGCTGCAGTGAGGAGGATCTGAGACAAACACATACTGGGTGGACTGAGTTAGTGGACACAAACTGACTGAGATGACTGACTTTCATCTCAGCTCCATTCACCGGAGCAGCGTCTACCTGTGGCTCAGCAGCCACCTGACCAATCAGATGGACCGAGTCCACTGACAACAGACTAGCAGGCAGACAGAGAGACAGACAGCCAATATATATAAGTATATATGTATATGTATATAAATCAGAAATATATAGTACTTGTTGATTATTTGTAGAATAGACTATACATAAAGAATAATATAAAATGGTGAATATAACACGTATCTAGATAGAGATAAGAGCCAAAATAGAGTATTCATAATTCATTCAACAATAATCCTTTTTGTTTTAGTCTAAAAAAAGTATCCAACCTCTTTCACAAAAATGATATCATCTAAATTGTGAGTTTTGTGATCTGTTGGTTGCACCCTTAGTATTAAGTAACAGTGACAGTAATAATTAATAATGACATTTTCTATTCATTATCTTCACAGAGAGGGTCTGCTGGCCAATCGAGTTCTGCTGCCACTACATATCAATCTACCTCTGTAACGCAGACATTAAAAAAGGACACGTTTCAAAAACAGGCTGCCTCATCTCAAAAAGCCAGTGATACAAAGAGTGATACATTCTTTTATACTTGTTTAATGTTGGTTTTGCAGCATTTTTTTATGGTTTTGGATTTGACCTATTTTAATATATAATAAATCTATTTGAATATAAATCTTGGTGACATTATTTTGATTTATCAGTGTATCAGTGTTTTTTCAACATTTTGAAGACTTTTTTAAAATACCACGGTATACCAATAACCATGATAATTTTGGACACTATTACCGTGGTGTGAAATTGCCTTTACATCTCTATACCATATAAGCATTTAAAGCCACTGAAAACATTGTTTAAAGAATGCAATGTTTCTATAGTATAAAATAATAATGACCAAATAACCAGCAAGCGATGTTAAAGTTAGGAAAAACACCCCTAGTCATAATTTAAGAGATCTCAAAATTCACTGAATCAGGATTGTGGGTTTTGTACCTTCATTAGTTCCTTCCTGTCCCTTCCTGAGTTCACTTGTTCCTTTCCCAGTTCCTTTGTACCTTCCTTTGTTCCTTAGATCTTTCCTGAATTCACTTGTTCCTTTCCTAGTTCCTTTGTACCTTCCTTTGTTCCTTAGTTCCTTCCTTCATACCTTTGTTACTTTCTTTGTTCCTTCTGCACTCTCTTCCTTAGTTAATTTGTTCCTCCCTTAGTTCCTTTCTTAGTTCCATTTCCATTAATTTCATTTTTTAATTTCATTTAACAGACACTTTTGTCAAAAGCAATTTAAAATAAGTACATTTATCACAAGAAAGAAACCAAAACACTAAACTAAAAAAGAAAAAAATAGACTGGAGGAATCCAGCCAAGAGTGAGTTGCAGAGGTCCAGGCGGGAGATGACCAGCGCTTGGACCGGGACTTTCATTGGGTCCATGAAGACCAGATCCTGCTAACATTGTAGAGGGCATTGAATTACTTGGACTTCCTTGATAGACTCCCACAGAGAGACTCCCTAAGTCTTTGTTCAGCTGTCCTGATGCTGTAGTGACTAGCCCATATGTGCTTGTTTTACCTCATGTAGGCTTAGCTCTGCCCTGCAATTAAGCTTATTTGCTACAACTTGCTTGGCTGAAACTGACCGATAACACTCAGCTTAAACAGTTTCCCAACAATTTACCCATAAGGATCTAGACACGTTTAAAACTAACCCTCCTCACAGAATGCCTTAACACTGGATCTACAATTTCTTCGTACTCACCAGCAGTGGTTTCACAGCTTCTATTCCCTGGACAGAATGTATCTTTGTTCCTTCCATTGTTCCTTAGTTTCTTCCTTTGTTCTTTGCTTTGTTCCCTTGTTCCTTAGATTCTTCCTTAGTTCCTTTATTCCTCTGTTCCTCAGCTCCTTAGTTCACTTCTTTGTTACTTTGTTCTGTAGCGGCACAGCAATGAGGAGTAGGCAGAGTGTAGTTTTGCTAGCTCTAGCCAGAGATTCACCATTTATTGAACATGCAAGAACAGCTTAACAGACGGGAAGTGTCTCCAGGCAAACACCCCTTCACTCACAGTGCCAACATTTTTATCATCTTTGTTAACTCAACACCATTTAACTGCAGAACAAAGGACATGAACTAACACACTCAGTACTTAGTCACATAGTCAGTACTCAATACTTAGTCACATTACAGCCATAGTTCGACTATGTTACTCAATCGGACAACTGCAACTGTCCGAGTATACATGCTGGTGAGAAAATCGAATTATTGGCAGAAGCATGTTATACCCCGGTACAATGGGTGGCACTGAACCCATTTCAACTAATAATAATACATTTTATATATATAAGCGCCTTTCAGGTCACTCAAGGACACTTTACAGAAACAAACAGTAGTCAAGCAGCAAAATGAAATATACAATTAAAGTATACATAAAACAAATAAAACATTACAAATCATCAGGGTAAGCGATTTTAAAAAGGTGAGTCTTCAGTTGTGATTTAAAAGTAGTAATAGATGTGCACTCCACAGTGTAGGGCCAGCGACACTGAAGGCCCTGTCACCCATAGAGCATAGTCTAAAGGGGGGGAATGGAGAGGAGATGTGCATGAAGACATTTAAAAACCACAAGAAATGTTTTAAAAGTCATTCAGTATTGGACTGGGAGCCAATGCAGGTGCTGAAGGGTGGGGGTGATGTGTTCCTAGGACCGGGTGTGAGTTAGGACTCCGGCAGCTGAGTTTTGGACATACTGAAGTTTTTATAGTCTTTGGTTGGGCAATCCGAGGAGAAGGCTATTGCAGTAATCCAGTCTGGATGTAACGAAGGCATGAATGAGTGTTTCTGTGACAGAGTGAGATAGAGAGGGGCAGAGTCTGGAGATGATCTTAAGATGGAAGAAGGCAGTTTTTTTTTTTTATGTTTTTGATATGTGATTCAAAGCAGAGGGTAGAGTCAAAGGTGATACCTAAGTTTCTAACTTCAGCAACAGAGGATGTGATAAAACCAGGAGAAGCTCAGGTGGGAGGTTTTGCTGAAAGTGGCTGGGGAAGCAATGAGGATGACTTCAGATTTTCCTGGTTGAGTTTGAGGTAGTTGCAGTTCATCCAGTTGTTGATCTCATGAAGGCAGTCAATCAGGTTGGATGGCGGTAGAGTATCAGACGGTTTCGAGTGAATGTATAGTTGTGTGTCATCAGCATAGCAGTGAAAGTTGAGTCCATGCCGGGGGACGATGTGACCAAGAGGGAGAATGTAAATGATGAAAAGTAATGGGCCAAGAACTGAGCCCTGTGGAACACCATGAGAAAGGGGAGATGTGAGCGACTTAAAGCTGCTACTTGACACAAACTGTTGTCTGGCTGTGAGGTACGACTTGAACCATGAAAGAGGGGTGCCATTGGTGCCAATCAATGTTTCTAGTTGGTTCAGCAGAAGGGTGTGACAGACAGTATCAAAGGCAGCAGTGAGATCCAGGAGGATGAGTATGTTCAGGTGACCAGAGTCAGCGGTTAAAAGCAGGTCATTAATGAGCTTAGTTAGTGCAGTTTCTGTACTATGTTTTTCCCTAGACCGGATTGAAACTCTTCCCATAGGTTGTTGCCTGACATATGGACCTGTAGCTGACAAACAACTGTGTGAGTTTGGTGAGAAAAGGGAGATTGGAAATTGGTCTGTAGTTGTTTAAGTTCCAGTTTTTTTTTCAGTATTGGGGTGACAGCGACAGTTTTTAGACAGGTGGGAACAGAACCAGACAGGAGAGTTGTATTAATGATTTTTGTCAGGAGGGAGCAGACCACAGGCAGACAGGATTTAGTCAGCGGAGTGGGCATGGGGTCCAGAAGGCACGTAGTGGGCAATTTGTGACGAGGTCAGACACAAACTGTTCATCTACAGCAGAGAAGGCTGAAAAACAACAGAAAGGAAAAGGGCAGGGGGTGGTGAAAGCATTAAATTGAGATGTTGCATGGTGTAGCAGCTGGTAGATGTTAGTAGTTTTACTGTCGAAGAAGTCCATGAAGTCACAGCACAGTTTAGTGGAGGCAGCCAGTGGGAATTGTTTAGCCGGTTGGAGTAGGTTATTGATGGTGCGAAAGAGGGTTCTGGGGTTACCTTGTCCTTTAGAAATTATAGAAGAGTAGTAGGTGTTCTTGGCATGATTCAGTGCTTCTTTGTAGGTGGAAACATAGTCTTTGTAGGCTAAGGCATGAACAGTTAGGCCAGTTTTTCTGCTGAGATGCTCTAGTTGGCGACAAGCGGCTTTCATTTTGCGTTGCTCAGCTGTGAACCATGGTGCAGAGTGGCAGAAAGACACATTTCATGATGTAAGTGGGGCAGGGTGATCCAGTGTTTCAGAGAGGAGGGTATTATATGTTGAGACCAGATCGTCTGTTGATGAGAGGATGTAATCACTGCTGAGCTGAGTGTCCAACATGTCCAGTACAGACGGTATACTTATGTTCTTGAGATTCCTGCAGGTTATAGTACGAGATGCATGTAGACGCTGAGGTGGGGCAGGGAGTTCGATATTAAAGAGGACGGCCTTGTGGTCCGAGACTGCAAGGTCCAAGCCATGAAGGTTGGAGGGAGATATGCCAGAAGAACAGACAAGGTCAAGTGTATGACCTTTTGTGTGAGTAGCAAAGTTAATAAACTGCGAGAAATCTAGTGCATGGAGCAGGTTTAAAAACTCAGCAGCAAATGGGCAATGTTTAGAGTCAACATGAATGTTCAGATCACCAACAAGTAAAACAGCAGGGTACAGAGGACAGACAGACATAATTAGCTCAGAGAGTTCACTAATAAAAACAGAAGATGAACTGGGAGGACGGTAGATAAGTAAGAGTAACAGAGGCTGGGGACCAGAAAATTTTAGGGCAAGACATTCAAAAGATGCAGCATTTTGTAAGGGCACGGTCACGACTTCATGCATCTGGCGATAGAGCATAACTAGTGGTAATAGAGCCGCCTCCGGCTGACCTCTTTACATCACCAGCAACAACAAACTCATCATTGGAGAAAGATGGCATACGAAGAGCAAGAAGAAGCTACAACTTTGTACATTTCATATATGGTGCACATGATAATTACACAAACTAGATGCACAGTATAGCACTCTTGCTTGCAGTGATTTTGGAGGAAAGAAGCTGCCACTGCCACTGTCCTTCTACTTTCAGCTCACGGCCCCGGGAAAAAAAATCTCGAGCCTGTGCAGAACACAAAATCCAAATCCAATCTGATAGAATGTATACATGCACGAGTAATGCGACTAGCAGTTGAGTAATCTAGGTGTTTTAATCCGACTATGAGAAATCCGATCTGGTCCGATTTTAGTCAGACTAAGACGTATACATGCATCTTAAAAATCCGATCATATTCAGTCTAACACAGTAATTTGGTTTTCTGGAGTGTCATGTAAACACATTAACTGTTGCAGCCATTTTACACATACTGTACTGCACAAACTGTAATTACGACACCAACAGAATACCCACAGGTCATTGTTAGCGTTACAGTTCTTTAGTCCCTTCCTTTGTTCTTTGCTTTCATTCCTTCTTCCTTCGATCCTTCCTTTGTTCCTTTCTTAGTTCCTTTATTTGTTCCTTTGTTCCTTCCTTTGTTCCATAGTTGGTTCCTTAGTTCCTTCCATTGTTCCTTTGCTCCTTCCTTTGTTCCATAGTTGGTTCCTTAGTTCCTTTGTTCCTTCCTTTGTTCCTTCCTTTGTTCCTTAGTTGGTTCCTTAGTTCCTACTATTATTATTGGCTATTATTATTATTATTATTATTATTATTATTATTCCTTTCTGTTCCTTCCTTCCTTCCTTCCAATGATTGGTAGATTTCATACTGTAAACCAACTTTCAAGCTCCAAACACACACCTACTGTATTACAGATTGTAGATGGGATGCTACACTTGCAGCTCTATTTATGGGCTAGAATTTCACTAACACAAATGAATAGCAGATTATGATAATTTTCCATATTTCCTATTATATATTGTGCCTCCCTAAAAATGTGAAAGAGGCATATCTTTTACAGATATGGTGAAGTAGAAGACTGTCATCCCGAGACAAAGGACAGCATCAGTTGTTTTCTCAAATGCCCCAAAACATCACATTTATCTTTGATTGGCAAAGGCCCTAGTGTTACATTTCCCCAGAAAACAGTACCTGAAAGACAGGGGTCACAGGACAGGAACTAACAGCGCACTGCACAAATCACAAAAGGTTAATAGCAAACTGGGAATACAACCCGCTGCCAGCCACTAATTCTATCAAACTGAGAAATGAACAAAAAACATTGGACCCAAAAACCAAAGGTGAAGTTTGAGTTACTGATCAGGGGGGAAACAAAATGTATATAAATTGTCCGCACTCTAATTCTATCAAAATGATAGATGAACAAAAAACATTGGACCCAAAAACCAAAGGTGAAGTTGGAGTAACTGATCAAAATGTATAGAAACTGTCCAAAAGAAAGAAAGCTCAAACACTCAATCCAGATTTTCACCCCAAACAGAAAACGCAGAGAGCCAGTTGATGGTGTTGACTCCCTGGAACACACAGCCAACTGAGCAGCGGAACTGCAACCCCATTATATAGTCTCCCAGCTGACTGACTGCAGCCAGTTGAGGGAGAACATCACGGGTGCACCCAGTAGCTTTTGTGTTTTGTGTTTGGTTCCTTTTAATCATGACTATGCTCTGCTATGTCAGCTTTCCTGATGTCTGGAGAGGTTCTTGACTGAGTGAACATTTCCAACACACCTGTTTCTCTACGTCCTTTCTTATCCAGCCTTTAGTCCAAGCTAACCAATGTGATCCTCTACACCTAAGCCACACAACCACAAACCTCCCTTATGTGGCAACACTCAGAGATTGATGGCTCAGAGTATGTAGATCTGTCTTTGACAGTTATATTATGGTACATTATTATGTATACACATGCATGTTTTTTGAAATACTAGTAGATAACACTCCCTGACATGTGAGCTGTTTTCATTTACTGTATAGACCAGTTCAATTCACACATATGAACAAACATGAATAAAATACTACAATTCATACTATTTAAGTGTTACCCTGATGTTTTCAATCAGCATTTGAAGGGAATGCAGTACAGAGTGTCAGTAGGACTATAGTGTTTGAACAGTGCATTCCACGGTCAGGCTTTAGAATAACATTCCCTTCATGCACAGCTGCTGGTACAAATAACTCTAAGTGCCCTGTCAGCCAATGATGCAGGCTTATAGATTCTCACACACATACTGTACCTGTGCAGACACATACAGTCTATCCATGAGTTCATTATACTCACTGAAACAATAGAAGAATCCATTCAGTGTGAAGTATAGGTCAGAACATGCACACACCGCAATACAAATCATCACACACAGGGTTTAGATGCTTTAATTATTCACTCAGTTTGATCCTGAGTATTAGCAGCAGTGAAAAGACATGGTCACCTTATGACTTACATGATACATGATCGAGAGTTATGTTTCATTATGTTTGTATCCCAGTTTGAATGAAAATAAACTATGATAGATGATTTATTTCTTCTTAGGCATGACAGTAATGTTTTGATATGTAATATTAAAACTCTATAATCCTGATTAGAATCACATTTGGAAATCAGATTGCAGAAACCTTATTATTATTACACTTATTATTAATTATCAATATTTTCTCATCTTTCTTGTTACCTTCTTACAATCTGAATCTGCTCTAACCAAGGGTTGCTGAATTATGATCTTGAACTTGAGTCATGTGGCCAATTGTTTGTAATCAGCATAGGTAATGCATGCTAAACACCATGTAAGGGCAGGTGTAGTTCAGTGTTCAAACAGCTGACACTAAAACAGCAATTGGAGAGATGCTGCCAAAAAACGATAGTGAGAAGATGAAGAATGTCATCAGCAATACAACTGAGTTCTTGTTAAATCAAATAAAACAGAGTAAAGGTGTGATCTTCCAAAGCGTTAGCAATGGTGTCACAGGAACATCAAAAATACTGTACAATGGCATGAATGATGTTGTTGCTTTCAGTACTCTTGTAAGTGCATGGCTGAAAGAGGACTGTGTGAAATGCCTGACGTCTCTCATATCTCTCACAGGATTTGACCGGCATATGTTTCGCCTAAACTGAGGCTCCAGGTTTTTGCACAAATCCATAAGCAGTGCTCGTGGCAATCCGAAGCAACTCAGCAGCCGTTCGTCTATCTCATCAAACACATCTGTGTGACCTCTACAAACGCCCTCTCTCACTGGGGCCTGGTTTGTCAAAGCATCTAGAAGCAGTGTTTTTTCATTTTGCTATAATTTAACAATGTTTCCTTGCATTAGACAAACAAATTGTGGATTGTGTAAACAAATGTTTTTGTCACCAAAAAAAGAGTAGAAATAAGAAAACATTGGTGAATCCCACAAATCAGTGGGTACTAACAAAATAGGAGAAAATCGCAGATAGAAACAAAAATAAGACAAGATTTGTTAACCTATAACCAGAACCTTATAAAGCCATTCCTGCATATTAGTTAGCTCACAAAACTGACTTTTACATGGAAACCCTGAAGATTGAGCAGAGACTGCTTTGAGCTGAGAGCTGAGAGGCTGATTAAAGCTGCAGAGACCACACCGACTGCCCTCGTGTTCATCACAGATCGAGAGACTGATGAACCTGCTTTTCTGTGCAGAGGTGACAGCACCTCAGTGTATATTGAGCGAGACGATGTAGGTACTTTACTATCAAACTACCTCAAACTATGACTTTCTTGTTCAAAATGATTGCGAAATGATGTCAGTGGTGAGAGACAAAAATGATCTGTCTCTCACCATTGACTGCTGTACAATTTCAGAAGGGGTAGGACTTCACCTCTCTATTAAAGATGTGACTAGTTTTTAGCTCCAACATAGTGTTGCATTTTTGTATGATGAAGTTAAATATGCCATGATATGTTGTTACACCCCTAAATGGACAGAGATCCAGAACCAGAGCTTTTTTTCTGTATGCCTGTCTCCAGTTTATGTGGTTCCATGTTGGCTGATTCTCTGCAGTGCAGCTCCCACTGCCAGCATGCTACACCAAGACCAGTGTTCAGGTCCTTGAAAATCTGGAACACCAGTTTTATGCAGTCTTCTCCCTGCATTCAAACCCACTTTACACCCCAGATGGTAAAATATACTGTATTGTTTAAACTCATATATTTTCTTTACGTGCACTGTAACTTCTACACATGGGGAAATAACTAATGAACAACCTTCCCCCTTAAAAAGCAGTCCAAATCTATTCGAGGTCTGTTTAAGTTGAAAAACATCCCAATTAGAAATTAGAGCACATTAACTTATCTGAGGAAGTAGGAGGAGGTATTAACGTCCTGTCTGGTGCACAGTATCCTTAGGCCAGGGCAAATCTGATAGTCAAGTTTACTTTGGGGAGGATTAAGGATAAGAATGTTCATTCTCTCACTGAGCATCGCTAGAGTTCCTCAGCGTCTCTACTCACCCCAGCCGACGTCTCCTGGTGCCAAGTGCCCCTGCGGCAAAAAGCTCTGACAAACACTGGGCACCAAAACATGTCTGATGTCTGGAGGAGAGTGGGTAGAGCCCTAATACCAGGTCAAAGATCTTATAAAAGATCAGGCTGAAACTGGCTTGTGTTCTATCAATGCCACACACATACACACATGCTCCTGTGCAAACACACACACACACAAACATGTTTGAGTACACAGAGACTTTAAGAGGTCAGCAGACAAAACGAGATGTCCAGCCAAGAACCACAGGGAAATTGTATCATGGATCCTGTTAGAAGGCCCTCTATTGTTTCACTCACTGGCAACAATGTACCCAGTAGGTTGATGCTTAAATATAAGCTATGCCACTCTTTCCTGAGAAGTAATTATAGTAAATGTATCAGAATTTTCCAAACATGGAATGAAATAATTTGCTTAAAATCAAAAGTAAATCATCAGGCTCTTAACAAATGTTCCAAGACACAAAAAGTAGTGTGTGTTCTTCGAAATACATAAACAAGACATATGTTGCTCTATTTAGGCGGCTGTGGCTCAGGGATAGAGCCAGCATCTTGTTATGGGAGGGTTGCTCATTCGATTCACCTGGGGGCTATTCCAGAAAGCGGGTTTTGTGAAAACTCTGAGTTTGTTAACCCTGAGATGAGAGAAACTCAGTTTTCAGTTCCAGAAAGACAGGTAACTTAAACTCTGGGTCTGTTACTGCAGTAACTTACTCTTTGAACCTAACCTGCTCTCTGGCAGGTTTACCTGAAGAAACCCTGAGTCTGACGGAGCTGCCTGACAGAGGCTGTCCTCTCCTTCTCAGTCCGATCATGTTGAAGCAGAAATAATTCACATAGTTTTACACCAGGAGGAGAATTTAGATTCATTTAGATGAGCTCTCACTCCCTGACGAGGACTGAACCGAACAGCAGTCCGTCATTTATATTCTCTGGTCGCACAGCGAATATCAGGCTACACGTCATCGTTGACATGCTCTCAGATCTGAACAATCCTCTTTGTTTTAAAAATAAATAAATAAATAAATGAATAAAAGATAAATCACTTTGCAGGTTATTCAATCACCTTCCAGCAGCCAGAAAAAGACAATTAACTCACATTTCATTTGGCTTTCTTTATTTCCCACAGAGGAACAAAAGTAACCATCAGTACAGCCTATTGTATTTTTTCCAATAATGTAATTTCAAAGTCCATGTTTCTAGTTTGCTGCCCAGCGAACTGACTCGGGATCAGCTCCTCTGGTCACCCAGCGACCTGACTCAGAACCAGCTCCTCCGGTCACCCAGCGACCTGACTCAGAACCAGCTCCTCTGGTCACCCAGCGAACTGACTCGGGATCAGCTCCTCTGGTCACCCAGCGACCTGACTCAGAACTGTTTTTATATTTCATTTTCAGCCGATTTCAATTAAATAAAACAAAACATTGAACAACATTCAACCACTTCCTTAAAGGCTAATATAAAAGAAAGTGATGTTAAATCCAAAATGAAAAGAAGACGTATCTAAAACTCTGTCAGTGATTTTTTTAACGGTCACAGCCGTGCTCCCCAGAAAATGTCTGCTTCCTGTTTTCTCCCCTGTTGCCATGGTGAATCACAGTATCGGAGCGCCATTGATGATGGCTTTTTACTAGTCGTCAGGCATGAGCTCAGCTCAGAGTTAACATACTCAGAGTCGACTTACATAACTCAGATCAGCTGTTCTGGAACTGAAATCTCAAGAGTTTCGCTACACAGGGTAAGTTAACTCAGAGTTCAGGGTTAGGCTCAGAGATGTTGAACCTCCTTTCTGGAACACGGCCCAGGTGGTACATATTTGGAATATTGGACAAGAAAATATTGGTTACATTCCTCTCCTAAGAGTACTTATAATTCACACATTAAAGGAGTAGTTCATCCAAGTCAGGTGAAGTTTCACAGTCCACCAAACATGTGTGATGCTTCACAGCAAAAATGCTTTGCAAAACCCGCCCTGTTTGTTTGATTTTAATCACAGTCCATCCATTATTCCTTGATAAATAAATGAAAATGTAAAGAAAAAAAATATATAAAAAAAAATAAACAGCCTATGTCACTATGTTTAAAAAGCTTGGAAACATTCCTGGATCCATCTCCTAACTCCTTCAGGGTAGACATAGGTGTCTCGGTGGCCTCCCTGACTAGTCTCCTTGCACGGCCACTCAGTTTGTGAGGACAGCCTGCTTCGGGCAGGTTTACACATATGCCATATTCCCTTCATTTCTTAATGATGGATTTAACTGAATTTGGGAGGAGATTCAGTGACTTGGAAATGTTTTTGTGTCCATCCCCTGATTTATACTTTTCAATAACCTTTTCATAGAGTTGCTTGGAGTGTTTTTTTTTGTCTTCATGATGTAATTGTATGGAATACAATACAGAAATACTGATTAACCAGTGACTGGACCTTCAGACACAAGTGTCTTTATACTGCAGTCACTTGACATACATCCACTGCTCTCGGGTTATCTCCTCTTCACTAACTGTGAGAATAACAGTACCAGTTGGATTGTTAAATTACATCAGTCATTTGGGGTGAATATTTGTGCAATCACTTATTTTACATGATATTTTTTCAATACATTTACAATACTTTGTAAAAATCTGTTTTCACTTTGACATTAAAGAGTTTTTTTGTAATTCTTTTTGTATATTGACCATGATTCCGCTAATAAAAGCAATACAAGGGAAAAACATCCAAGGGGGTGAATACTTATCCTAGACACTGTATATGTTACTTTTGTAACTTCAATTGACAGTTTACCTACATTAAGAAAATAGCGTACAATACATTATGTAAGTGAGCTTAACCCTAACTTAACTATGTTAGCAAATTAAAATAACTAATTGTTGACTTCTGGTTTCACACTGGACCTGAACAACAATCTCCTGGGTGAAAGTCAAGGGGCTTGTTTTGAAAAGCATGCTTAGCCAAATTAAGTGTGTATCCATAATCACATTTTTAATTTGTTGGGACAAACTTCCTTTGTTTTGTTTCTCCCAAAACAGCTCCTCTGCTGACTTTCAGTGGAAGGATAGATGTACTTAAAAAAGGGAATTTGGTCAAAAAAAAAAAGATTAACTCTGGAACAGGCTTATTTGCTAATGCTGAAGAAATGTATACATGCAAAGCTCTAACACAGGGATGGGATTGAACCTATCTAAAAGACATATGGAAAACATAACCCTAATCTGAAACATATGGTCTAACATTTTTAAGTTGCCATTGATCTTTTAATTCATATCTGTATAGTCTGGCAATGTCTGACGCAGCTGCTGCATGGATTCATTAACACACTGTCAAAGAAGTACTGTATCAGATCCTTCTGGAAGATGATGTGTGGGAGAATAAGAAGAGAGGGGACAGATTAAGAGAAGGGTGTGCAGAACTGAATAACCATTGGTGTTGCACATTTCCAGGCTGAGTGCTTGAAAATCATCTTTATTATTTGTCTGTCGTCTCTGATTTCAACATATATCACATTTCAGCCATAGTAGAGGGTTAGAGGGTAGAGAGGAGTGGGGAAACTGGGTAAAAAATGCCATGGTAAATAAATGTGTATATATTCCAAAGTGTCCCAGCTTTAAAGAGTTTGCCGTGTCTCTGATGCTGATACAACAGTCCCATTGTGGAGCGGAGAGGCAGACTGTCTGTGTTGTACTAATGTTGACATTTCACAGAGACAACAGCAGAGTTACTGGAACAGTGACAGTTCCAATGACCACAAAGTCTTTTCAACACAGACTTTCTCACACAATTACACAAATGACTGTGTGAAAAATACCACTTAGACATCAATTGAGATCAAAGAAGAGCAAGAAATCATTTATGTAACATGTGAATAAAAGAAAAAAACTCATATGATGTAAATAGTATGCTCAAGCTCAGAGATAATTTAGGCATATCATTTAAACTACCTGCATCAAGGAAAAAGTAGTCAGCACGGGTGCCCCTCTCAACAAATCAAGCACACCTCTGAAACAGAGAAAGACAAAATACTCAATGGGAAAATTAGTTTGTCTCATGCATGTTTTACAGCCTCGCTGTGAGCCAATAAAGTCATAGGTATGAGTAAGTGTCCCTCAGTCTGAGGTTGTTAAAGCCCCATACTAAGTTATTTGTAGTCAATCTAGTTCATCTATCCCTTCAAGGCCTTCTTTCCATACCACAGCAGCTCAAGCTTCAATGACAAGACTCCTGAGTGTGGTTTTCATGGAGGGGCACTACTGAGTGGGTTATTCCCATTCATAGTCATATCCTAGCCTTTCATCCCTCTCTCCAAGCCAGCTTTCTCTAGAGGAATGCAGACAGGAGCTGATGGCCTGATGAGATGAGGAAAAACTCTGTGTTTGTGGTACGTTCAGACAAATTAACCTAAGTCTATATCAGCATATGAAGCATTGATCATTAAATATTCTCCCCAAAATAACACATCTGTATCTAACTCAACTCTTTGTCAAGCAGTAAGCCACCTGCACAGTTGGTTTGGCAAATGACAGAAATTAAGGCTGTTCAATAATGGAGGGCAGGCGGAGAGGCTCTGGTTGAGTCTATCTTTTTCTGCTCCATAAATGGCACCGATTGCCATAAACCTGAAGCAAGAGAAAAAGATAAGTTTCAGTCTCTGAAAGAACATAGTAACTGATTGCCAGGATATCAATTACTAAATCTACTTTTCTTTGATCAAGGTTTAAAAATTGTGAAATAAAAATAGCTTGTTAACAGCTGGACTATATGAATAGGGGGAGCCATGCTTTTGAGTAAATTACTGCTGGACAGACTGCCATTAGTGTTGGTTTAAAGAATAACTATAGCTTTCTGTAAATCACTAACAAAATGTCTCTTCACACCCTTATATGCAGCCGCTTATAACATTTGCTTTGCTGTTTGAGCACTTGTTTTACAACACCCAAGTCTTTAGAGATCATGAGCTAAGTATATCCGACCAGAATCAAGAGAACCTGGACTCTTTTCGTTAAACCTACAAAAGCAAGCCTGGCAAAGCCACGCACCATATTCACTCATGTAGTGTATGTGTTTAAAACAAACTTGGAGTTTATTTCTCTCTATTCTGAAACAGGCCTTTGTCCAAGAAGCTATATGTGCTCCAAAAGCCCTCCTTGTTTGATGAGAGTGAGGAATTTGTGTGTTCTGTTTGTCTCATAAGAAGCTCCTGACCTGAAATACCAGCAACCTGTGCAGAATGTAGTGAGGATCTCTAGAGATAAACTTTTCTTATTGCTACAGTTTCTTTTCAAAAGCAAGTTTTGTATTGCAATACAATTGACAAAAATGTATCAAAGAAGCCATTCTTCTGAATCATTTCACTAACCAAACATCAATAGTCTTAACACATATTTTCTGCGGAGGTTTTCCTAAACCAGTGATGTCATCATTACCATGTATGGCTAATGTGAGTAACAGGTTTCCTGCTTACTATGTTAGAGCAGACAACCTGGAACCTGATCAATCCCAGACTCCTTCCCATGAGACAAGGCTTTGACCCCCTGTTGAGACAGAGCTGAGTCAGCTAACAGCCAGTGTTTCCACTGACGTCACTTACATTCATGACTCTCAGACAGACATGTGCAAGGGTGAAGCTAACAACTACAGCATCTAAGAGCTATGAAGTACTACTGCGCAATCATGACAGCTACTGTTTGTTGTCATGGAAACCTGCAGTGTGTTACTGTATGCATCAGGAATCACTGACCTGATGTTGTAACAACAGCTGTCCAAACAATTTCCTTTCTTTGGTGTTATCTCTTATACGCAATGCTGTTCAGGAAATAATAAATCATGATTGGTGATACCACTGACAATCCATTCCAAATATAAACCGACTACATAAAATGGAATTTGTAGCTTACAGGATATACAGATTTTCATCCATCTTGATAAGAAAATGAGACCTTAATCCAAACTAAGTTTCATGGCCTTGTCTCTGCTTTAGTGTCTGAGATTATCGATGCAATTCACACATGCAAACTGATATAATGCACCTTACATTCCTTGAAGAAAGGAACATTCCACTTTTTGTGATGTCATTTGCATTTGTTTATTCAAAACAAATCCTAGTTTCTCTTTCCAACAGGCTCTAGATCCAAAGAGCAAATATAACTTTTGTGGTGTCTTTTGCCTTTGTGCCAGTATTCTTGTGACAAAGTGGGTGAGTTTTTCCCCCATTTGTTCCAGATTCATCCATTATAAACTGATAAATTAACCATGCTTGTTGTCTTGTTAATCAATACTCCACATTTCCACAATTTAATTTGCAGACATAAAAATCTTTGTATTTTATTTTGGTAACTATCACATCATTTTGGCTTAAATAACACACACAAGTCTTGTCATGTTTAATTAAGTTTATTTGTGCGTCACATAATATAATTGAATCTTGTTTTGTACTTACCATATCTATCTTGTGTTCCAGGGGCTATAAGGGGGGAAAATAGCTCCTCTTCCTCCTTTTTCTACAGGCAGTGACATAATCAGTGATGTGAACTGGAGAAACTAAGTCAAGGGGGGTGGTTTGGTGTTAGTTCATTTAATTATTTCTGATATCCTGGGTTAGTTGCCGTTCTGTGGTAATGTCAGCTGAGTGGCAGTCGATATAAAAAGATGAAATATGTGGATTTAATGAATGTTGTAAATTATTTACCTGTTTGCAAGGAAGACCAGGGTACTTGTTCAGTGGGACAGCCTCCATGGACTCTGGCTAAGCACACTTTCTGAAGCTATTCTGGAGGAAGAATGTCACGTTTAGCCATTTAGACCTGTTTTTAGTTTTTCTGTAAATAGCTTGGATTTACACATGTAATATAGTAGCACTTATAAATAAAAAAAAAACTTTTGATGCTGAAACAACTTACCTGAGCCTACTTAAGCCACTCTGGTCCCACATCTTTACCATTCTGTTTTCTTGTGATCCTCACCAGCCTGAACCACACCTGTTTTGTATCTGATTAATTAATGCAGCTCTGTTATCTGAGTTCTTCCCCAGTCTGCTTTCCCTCCACAACTGCACTGCATCTACCTCATTAGTCCTTCCCTCTTTCCAGTGTTTTTCCAGCCCATCAACCCCTCACCTGAGATTCTCTGCCTCACTCTACCTGTCTGTGGGTTTCTATGGGGAACCCTCCGGGCATTGAAAAATGCTCCCACAAAAAAATTTGGCCTCCCACCATATCCAGACTCCCTGTCATTCAGCTCCCTGGTCTCATTTCTATTGCACATCATTCTAGAGCCCAATAGTCTCGAGCCAGTTGACTGGGTGGGTAACACTGAGCCACCCAGTTCTCTACCAGATCCTTCCCTGGAGCCACCATCAGATATGCCTTCCCAAAGAAAGTGTCACTCCCTCAGACGTCATGCCACTCGGCTGCCCAGCTCACCCAAGCCGTGTCTGCTTACCTGACCTGACCCAAGACTGCCCAGTGCCCCAGACTCATGTCCTGGGAATCCTGGCAGACTCTTCTCCAGTTTGGGCATCAGGGGTCCCGGCAGACACCTCTGCTGTCTCTGGGTTGGCTGCTGACTCTTCTGTCTCTGGGTTGGCAGACACATCATCTGACCTGAGCCTCTTCCTAGGTTGGCTGACGCCCCTCAAAGTCCTGGGTCGGCTGATGTCATATCAGACTCGACCAACAGGGCCGACCCCTCTTCCTCTGTCAGCAGCCCGGCTGACCCTTTTTCCATAGGTCCCTTTTTCCATAGCCCTCCTGTGTCTTGTTCTTCTCACCTGCTTGATTTCCTCTCAACACCTGTCTTGTACCAATACCTGTTATCTGAGTTCTTCCCCAGTCTGCTTTCAATTTCCACATGCATTTGGGTCCACCTTCCCTGCTTGACCTCTATATATTTTAACATTTTGTGGAATTTGAATTGTGTCTTTCTTAATGAGCTTTTGATGAGAATAACAATATAGTTTCAATGTATATGGTTTCAGTACAGAGATACCTCTTTATTACATTAACATAGTGGACTGTCCTTTCCTGAAAAACCCAACCAGTGTCAGGCAAGTGAGTGTAGTGTATAACATATTACCAGTTTCCTTCATTTGAAAGACATAAGATACTTTACATATCACCCTTCATGTAGAGTCTGTACCAGCATCACTGATATTATTTTTGTGTAACTCTCTTGAAATAATGGCAGAAGCATGATGTGGCAATATAAAATTGAAGAGAGTAAAATTGTTTCATAGCTGCTAATCAAAGCACAGAAGCTCACATTTATTCCAGTTCATTATACATCCAGTGGGCAGTTATATTGTATATTCCTCTGAAGTGCAGATGTGGCTCATTCATGCATTCACATGCAGTGGTTACCTCTATGTGTTCAGATAGCCTGCTGATGTTCTGATAGTGTGCTGATGATATACAACAGTTAGTCACTAACTAGAGAGCTATGGAAACAGGAATAGATCAAAAAGCTGTTTCTTTTGGTGGTGCACTGGAGGAAGTGGCATGGTGTGGACACATTCTTAAAAAACATGAATAAACAATAAACTGAATTTGAACATCAAGTTACTCTGTTATAACCAAAGGTAATATTTTACTATGACATGATAGTTTGGAAGTGTGTCACTTCTAAAACTGACCCCAACACTTAAACAGACCATTCTGGCTGTATGAATAATGATTTTAGTCTGTCTTGTGTGAGGTCTGTCATTGGAGTCTAGACCACACCTCAACCATAGAGCTGGCAAATCAGAAAACACCTTCATTCTTAATCATTTTAAAGATCACTGACAAATGACGTCCTGCTGCCAGGGACACCAGATCACAAAATACACTCATGGGTCGTTTGGTAGGCCATAACAAACTGTCAAAACAATCTGTTTTATCGTTTAGGTAGGAGGACTTGTTGGTAGACTCTTTGATTATATTGGTATTATATTGGTAGCTTGCTGGCTGACAACATGTAAATAAGATGGTTTTGGTTTTGATGGACACTTAAATTATCTTCTAGAATTTGCTAACGGTTTGTTTTTGTTTTCACTGTTCTAAGCTTAACATGTCACAGAGCTATATGTGTATTGAATGCACAGAAATGGAACCCTCAAAAGGTTTGGCAAATAATCAAAGTTCACCAATTGTTGAAGCACTCGCTCTTTTATCCATTTTATATTGTAGAATGAGACAGTGCATAATGAGGCCTTTCACGTCCTTCTGTATGAAATTATCTGCTCAGCTGTTTGTTTTCTAGAAATAGTTGAGCAAGCGCGACACCCACACACCTGAACTTTGGCCGAAATGTCAGAGTTTCAGCACCACCAGAGACAGGCAGCACCAGGTTTTTGAAGATTGTTTTCTTTTCACAGACACAGTCACCACAGGAATGCACTGCTGAGACGCAGAGGTCAGAATGTGTTTAAAAATAAAGCTGTGAAAAGCCACAGTGGAAGAAAAAAACTAGTTTGTGGTGCAGTATAGATAGGCAGAAAAATACATTTAAACAAAAAACACACAAGTAAAATGACTCAATATGTGATCAGCTATACACAACGTGACAAATACTCAGTTTGAGTTTGTACTGACTATACAATCTCAAACTGAGTTTAGTCTGATCAGATAACTGTACATGGGAGCACAACTGTGTTTGTATCTTTTTATACATGTGTACATGTTTTAAGGCAAATGTGTATTACAGTAAATAATACAACACCACCACCTACGGGCCACGATTAGCAAACACGGCCTTATATTACTGCCATGTTTCTACTTCAGCTTTCAGTTTGTCCCTGGCTGGAGGAAGTACTTGTGTATATTTGCTGCCTGTGAGTAGCCTGCCTCCTCTTGGTAATATATTGAATAAGACTCCTGTAATATGATAGACATTGTCTTTTATAACAAGCAGACACAAGAGGGAGCTAGTAGTCAAGTAATTTCTCCTTGACCTGAAGTGACCCATTAAGTAGCTGCAAGGCAGGAAGACCTCCCTGAATCCTGATAATAAAGAGTGTACCTGCTAAAAATCACTTCTAGGCTCTACTCTTCTGTATTAAATGTTCATTTGCTTAACTGTTCATTTGAGGCTTTGTTTTGTGGCTGTGAATGGGCGTTTTTTTTTAAACAACTGCAGATCGTTTCCCACAAATTGCCTGTTTCTTGTTGGTGCATGTCTGATTTAAACAGCAGCTGGGTTTTTGGTAAATAGTCACCTCTGCTCCTGAAGGTCTGTAAGCTTTGGTATAGTGAAAGAAAGAAATAAGTCACGCCTCAAAGATCTGTTATTCAGTGGACCATGGTTTATACATTTCTGCGTCTTTGAGAGAGCACTTCAGTCTTCTTAATGCGGAGAGAAAAATGCAACACAGAGGATCTGAGACTATAGTTCTCAACTATAACTGTTGTAAAATTGAGTCATGTTGAAGCATTAACAGAATTATTTCCTTTTGTTTACTTCATTTGATCAGAACAACTAAAATTGATGACAATATTTTACGAGGGTAATTTGAAGCTATTTGTGATAATCAATTTCCACAATATATTAGCATTTGTTTATCTAAGATAAATCTTTCTAACAACATCCTAAAATTATCTTGAGACCTTTTTTGGTTAGGGTTAGATTTCTTGGGTGGTCTTAACCCCTGGTCTGAGTGCTTCTGCTCTTTGAGAATCAATTACACAGTTCAGAAGCATTAAATGGAACTCGTCTTTTTCTTATCTATACCTCTTTTAAGTTGCTTCGACAGGATGAAACATGATAGATTACACTCCTGCCTTTTTAACTGATACCTCTTGGATGTGTTTTTGATGGCAGAATGGTGGCTCTTTCAACCAATGACTAATCAGTTTCAACCTTTAAAATGAAATCATGTCCATAAACACCAGTCCTTTACTCAGCTGGTATTTTAAAGATTAGGGTTAGGTATGATGGCAGTGAAGTAACCAAACAGTGAGGTTAGTGAAGGAAGGTAATGCTGGTAGAATCAATCTATCAATCTTGCCTGTTTAAGATTTATTTGTTTCAATCAGTGTTTCTGTTCCCCCTGTACCCCTGCATTCCCCAACTCTCCCCTTTGTTGCCTCTCCAGCCGCTCGCCCCTCCTCTTTCCTGAGGGGCCTGCAGTCAACTTTGACCTGCACAAAGAGCTTGTTAAATGCCTGTGTAATCCCTGTATCTGTGTTTGCGAGTGTGTTTTTATTCACTGCTTTTTTGCAAGTGTCTGTGTGTTAATGTGTTTAATCCACACGTTGGTCACTCAGGAGACATCTTGTCTTGGCCCATCAGATCAATCTGATTGATCGCACAGGACCAAAGGTTTAACTCACCAACAAGCTCTTCTTAAAGCCCGTGGGCAGCCTCCCTCAGCCAGATCCATACTCCCAACAAATCTCCCAACCTGACATTTTTCCCATTTGAAATACAGCCCCTTAGGGGGTTAGCCGGAAGATGAAAATTTAGGAAAATTCTCTACCCAGTCCAAGCTTCTAGCACTGCCAACTGTGGCGGTGTCTTTGAATAAAGACAGATGATCCAGAGTGGTCTGACAGTGAGTCATAGACATCCACAGACATGCCTGTCTCTTCCTCTCAACCCTGGTGTTCACCTCAGCATGGAATGCAAAGGAATGTTCTTCAGTTCTCATGGCTAACAACCCAGGATATGAATCAACTCGCCCTCCTTACGTTTACACATAAGGGGTTGGGGAAATTGTGTGCATGTGTGCACACTGGTAAACAGATATTGAAAATTGTTGGGGTGAGAGTCATGGTTTGAGTGAGGAAAGTGTTTGGTATGGTAGAAATATGTGGTGGAACAGTTAAAATAAGCTTGTTTGTGCAGGCAGTGCAAACAGAGGTGCATGCGCACTGAGCACATGCATAGGCAAATACATCAAGATAAGGGTTTAGGTTTGAGATGCAGTTGCAGATCTTAATAGTAAAGCTGTTGATGGTAGAAGCAGTTGTGAATCATAAAAGTCCTTTTATAAGGTCAACTCTAGTGATAAAATTTGGCTCAGGGAATGGCTGCAGGGTGGATGCCTACCAGCAAAAATTCAGTAGAATTTTATCTCAATTATCTGATGTCTGATGTCATCGTGCCATGTTTGAAAAAAAGAAATATGAAATAAAGAAATAAAAATTAAAATATATTTCAAAACTAACCACTGTTACCTTGTCAGTGGCTTCTGTGTCACTATCCGAACCATACCAGCTTCCTGATAGGTACTTTGCATATACACCCAACAGAGATGAGAGCGAAGTGAGATGTTTTATATCCTGCAGCAACTTACCTTTTCAGCTCCCCCCCCAAAAAAAAATGTCTAATGCGGAATGTTACTGATGAAGACTTTTTAAAATAAGTTTAACATCTTAGGGATGTATGCTGTAGAGGTATGTGATCTGCTGCTTTCTGATGTGCCACTGATGATGAAGAATGTGATTCACAAAAAAAAAAAAAAAGAAAAAAAAGAAAGGCAAACTAGTCTCCAGTCAATAGGACAGGAGTCAAATTTACATTAATACAAAAACCTTGCATTTACGCATCAGTTTAGATATCTAAGTGGTATTGAAGTAAAATTCCACAACTGTTCTCAAAGAACATATAACTATTTGAATTACAGCCCACAACTGTTGTTATTAGCCCTTTTTGTAGTCAGATGTAACTGTAAAAGGGAATTTGAATCAAGATGGTCTTCACTTTCAATAACTGCTTTGTAGCTGTCAACATCTTTATGTAAACTTCTGCGAACCCAAAGATTGGCTCTGTGTTGATGCGATGGGTGGTACATTTTGACAAGATTCTCATGGCTCCTGTAGGATTTAATGGCCTAACAGACAGAAATTGACAACAAGAGTTTACAAGAAGATCTGTGTGTTTTCCATTTACCTGAGGGCCGCATACCAAAGTGTGTGTGTGTGTGTGTGTGTGTGTGTGTGTGTGTGTGTGTGTGTGTGTGTGTGTGTCTGTGCTTGTGTGTGTGTGTGTGTGTGTGTGTGTGTGAGCCTGGGTGTTTGTGTGGGTATGTGAGCTGCGGGGGTATCTGCCAGACAAATGTTATCTAAACTACCCCAACAAGCATTTCATTTTGAATGGGCAGGGCCTAGATAAGATCACCTGAGTGAACACATTAGCACCCATCGGTACCCATTCCATCCGCATAGACATTGTATAAGGAAAGAATTTAGGGTGGTGCTGTGGGTCTCCTGTCTTTGACGCTTCCCCTAGCTGAGCCTTAGGGGATAATAACTCATTCCTCAGACAGTGGGCTACAGATCTATGCATGAATTTAAAACTGCTTTCACAGGACAGTATCAGGGCTGTTATTTTGACAGATGCTTGTTATGCACCAATGGGTTTTCTGCAGAATGGAATGCTCAGACTCAAAGCACAATAGCACTCATGACACAAATGTTTGTTCAAATATGCCACACACATAGGAGTGTAGGATGAAGCTTCATGAACTGCATCTAAGCACCCTAAGTCATAGGTCAAGCTGTTGATTTGGCCTCCTCTCCCCAACTGTCCACACAGGGAGTCCTCTCCACTCGCTTGGTTTCAGAGGGAGAGAGACGAACATTTCACAACCTGACATCTCCATTCACCACCACCAAGGTAGTGTGCAGAGATGACCCCACTGCAATATTTCTCCCTGGTGAATGTCTGCATAAAAGCCTTCCTTTCTCTGAATAAAATTGGAACAAATTGAACATATCTTTCCATCTTCACTGTCCTTTTTACCTCTTTTGCCCTAATCCTGCCTTTCTTTCCTTCCGTCTTCTCTCCCCTCTTTACCCCCTTGTTTGTCCTTTCCCCTCTCTGCCTGTAGCTGGTGGAATCCCAGCCCAATCCACCTAAGTGTCACTGAAGAATGTTCCATCATTTAAACGGGGAGAATGCTCCGCTAATATATAACCAATTACACTGGTCACATTTCCTGTGTCTCCTTTGAGTTCTCTGCAGGCTCAAAGTGCCAATCAGGCCTGGAATGCCAGAACATGGCTCTTATTTGCCAGGGGTCAGTGCACCAGTAACCTCACATTCTAAAGGACCATTGTTCCCATGGCCACACATACACATCCAGGGTGAAAGACACACACACAAATGCTGGCCCCTAGAGGCCCCACATCAAGGGCCCGCTCTGTTTAAACAGCATCCGCCTGCACAGTCACCCGCCATGAAAGGGATTAAACAAGGTGTGTGTGCTTATACATGTATGTACACTGCAAAAAATGTCAATGTTAAATCCAGTTTTGAGTCATTACACTGAAAACTGTAGCTCTAAGATGTCCTGACAAATCACCATTCAAGAATTTGTGGAATGCTGAGAATACCATACCATATCGTTGGCATATTAAGAAAATAAATCCTGTGCATTTGAAACTTGCAGAACATTTTTCATTACCGTGAAGTCAAATTTTAAGACAGTGCTCCACCCACAAGCAAGTATGTTTTTCATTGAGTGATGAGACAAAGCACAACAGAGAGTGTGTCTGGCTGATTGCAAGTACTCAAACTGTCCTTGCACAAAACATGGCAACGGAGCAAGAATACATCATCATACATGGTGCCTTTCAGGGCTTGACATTATGTCTGTTACATTTCCTCCCAGGAGCTGAAAACATAAACAAAAGATGACTGAGCACTTGTCACTGTAGTGTGTGTGTGTGTGTGTGTGTGTGTGTGTGTGTGTTCAAATGCACAGACTAAACACTCAAAGTATTTCTTTTTCTCTCACCCTTGCTTACACCGCACAGATAAACTCATCAAGGCTATTCCTCCACTTCGCCATGCCTCTCTGTATGCAGCCAAACCCGACCTAAATGCTAAATGGGATGCTTTCAACTACCAGTGGCTGCATTTGATATACAGTATGTAGCCAAATGTATATGGACACTAAAATAATACCGGCATATGCTGCTGTAACAGCGACCACTCTTCTGAGAATACTTTCACAGTATTTTGAGATGTGGTTCACAGTTGGCATAATGCTTTATTATTTATGAGAGGTGAGACCTCTGTGTGGGCCAGTCAAGTTCCTCTACAAGAAGCTGGGAAAACCCTTTCTTACGGAGTCTACTCAGAGTCATGTTGATACGAGATGGGACTTTCTCCAAAATGTTGCACTGTTGTATTGAGTATCACTATGTGCACTAAGACTTCACTTAACTGGAACTAAGCTACCCATCTCTAACAGGCCCAGACCAGAAGAACACAAAAGTACGTGGTCAGGTGTGTCCACACACATAGAGTGTATAACAATATATACAATGATGTCATATCTAGATAAGGTGCTTTGTTTCTTTCTTTTCTCAAGTATATATCTGATGATGAAAGGAAACTTGACACCATCTTGTGATAGAATCACATCAGCTATTATGCCCGGAAACGTGACCTATGATTACTCAGTAGTCATTACTACATTAGTACATGAGTACTCACTATTAATGGGCCAGACCACACCCCTCAGAAAATTGGCCTTCATTTATATCTAAACTACACACATGTGAAGTTTTACATACAGACGGATGTCTGTTATATTCAAGCCCTTGCCAACACACATTGTTGATTAGGCCTCCGCCAACAGATACATTTCTGTTTTTCGCAGTATACTAGTTTTTATGTCTTTTGGCAACTTTCCCTGCTCTGGATCAACTGTATTAACAGAGTAGGCTACAGCAAATAGGAGTGTGGGGGAACCTATGGCATCATAAGCAAGTTTACAGTGTTAGTGTAACTATTCTCACTGCCAGTAGGGGGAGACAAAAGTTCCATACTGTAGGTTTAACTTCACTTACCAGCTCTCTCAAGGGCTCATGGTCTCCAGCCATTAATGCAGATTGTGCAATGCAGTTGAAAGATCAGAAATTTCCTTGCAAAGCAGCTGGATTCACAAGATCACATGATCATCTTGCCAGACTTCAAGCTATGAGGTCGTGGCAAAATGTGCCAAACTAATGAGCGTCCTTTCAGAAAATACTGGTGGCTACTGGCATGACTTATATGTGCGCACCAGCTAAAGAAGGGACTGTTGATTTCAAAACAACAATAAAAGCACCACAAGAGGTTGGTGTACCTGCTATAGCATCAGTTACATCAGAAACTGAGATTATATTTAAGTGAAAAAAGAGCAAAAAACAGCACTGAAGATGTTTTGGCTCTTCTCCTGACTTGCCACTGTAGGAGTTTGATTTCCAATATAGCACTGTCCTACTGTTGATCTGATTGGTTGAAGTATGTGCTGACAGACATGTGGTTTATCCAATCACCTGCCAAGTATCTTTTGAAAGTGCCTGCACTTCTTGAAAAAGTTTCTAGCAGCTCCTTTCCAGATGGATTTGAGAAAAACAAACCATCTTGAGTAACAACCATCTGGCTTATCATGTTACTATTTCTATGATCAAAATAAACTTTCAAAAAGCTTTCTATGTGAAAATGTTCCCGAGAAAGGCTAGAGATGCTTCTGCTGATATCTCATATGTTAGCAATGTATTTGTTTCTATGACTATCTGCAGCCACCAAATAAAGTGAATCTGTGAACATGGTTCTGGAGTGAATCCAGAAAACTGGCTGTCTGTCTAGTTATGTTTGCTGTCTAGGTCTACCGTATCAAGAATGATCGGATTCTTCACCTCTTTTTATGTGTCTCAATACAAGCATGCAAATGCACACATGAACACACACACACACACACACACACACACACACACACACACACACACACACACACACAGTTTCACACAGGTATTCATTCATGTTAAGAGAAACCTGACCTACCTGACGGATCGAAACTACTCCTACGCTCCTCTGTTAACCCCTCAGTGCTCGGCGTGGGAAACAATGCTTTGGCATTACCAGCTAATTCCTGCTCAAATACCTAAGATGGACGGCTGGATGGATAATGGATGGATACACTGATAATGCTGACATGGCCTCGAAAGGAGGAGCATAGCAAGACAGAGGTTCCACATTTGGAGGAAAAGGTGAGGTGAAGTAAAAGCAGTGAGGAAAAGGTTGTCAATACAATTTTCTCAAATTTTTCGCTCTGCTTTCCTTCTGTTGCTTCCCTATAAGAGATATCTGAGGCCAAAGGGCAGACAGCCTTTTCAGAGAAACATGATTGCAGCCTTGTTGCAAAAGGCCTTTCCTTTAGAAATATGTGACTTTCTGTTAGAGGAAAAAGCTGAAGTATTCCCTCTCCCATCACTGCTTTTCTCTACAACACAAAACCATGGCAGAGGGAGACCTTGTGCCTCTGAAAAAGGCCTTTCAAGACACTCATGTTTTCAAGGTCCTGCCTTGGGTTTATAGACATAAAAATCACCATCCAGATAAAACTAGAGTTAAAAATTTTCTTTCATTTAAAGCTGTAACATATTGTAGTTCTTCTTTCATGTTATAATCAAATATAGATATTTTCACAGCTTGAATACAGCTGTATGCAGAGGATAAGTAAGAACACATCTTGTACTTTTTTTGTTGGCTCCCAAAAACATTTTCCTCCTTTAGTTTCACACTAAAATGCTGTGTCATACTTTGGCCTTAACCATACTCTGTTATTTTGGCCTCAAGTACTTGGAGGTTATGTAGCTTAGGTCAATACCATCTGTGTGTGACCAGTGTACTGCAGGGTGATGTCACAAGGCTTGTGAAAGTCTGCTTTGATGTCAGTAATTAGACTGTCGAGCTATTAGCTTGTTTCAAATCTCAGCCGGCTCATGGGTTGCTAAGTTACCTCGTGAAAACATTTGATGTCTTGATCCTTATCAGTGATAGGGTTCCACACAGAAAATCAAAACTGCTTGTGCCCTCAACATGATATTGTGGAAAAGTTTTGAAAAGTTTCTTACTGTCGGTGAATCGTGCGACTTAAAGTTAAAAGTATTAGTTTTCAATCTATTGATTAACAGTGAGTAAAGGTGCAACTGATATATTTTTTTAAGTGAAATAAAAGAAGAGCTTGGTGCTTTAAAATGCTGCTCAGCGTTTATTCATGCCCATTTTCCTTACAGTATGCAGTATTTGAAAGCACCATGCATGGGCTTGTCCACACAGTGCATGACCTGAAAGCTGTGTGATGTAGGCCACGCTGATAAGGGGAAGATGGGAAGACTGGGAGGGGAGGAACATTACTGTGCACTGCTTTATCACCTGCGTGTCCTTTGATATAGTTTCACTGGTGGCAGATCAAAGCCGCCTGCCGTGTCCAGCGATTACGCTGCCATTGAAGCAGGCTGGTGCTCAAGGTGGACTTCAGCCAGAAGCTCCTACTTCTGCCCTGTCACAGACTTGGAATGACTTGTAACAGTTGAGTAATGATGACTGTAAGTCACACACACAGGGCAAACTGCAGGCATGCTTTCTGGCACAGGTGTCTGATTTCCATATTAGGGATTTCCCTCATTTCTAGCCCTGTTTCAAAACCAGGTCGGAGTCTTTCCTCTGTCAGGTGAACTCCCCTAAACACAAGTGGGTTGAGTGTTGTTGGGATTGGGGTTAGAAATAGAATCCTATTCTTTTCTCATTCAGTGTCTATAAGAGCTGAATTGTTGGTTTCAGTGGGAACCCCCTCAAACAGAATGTAAAGACCTTTTCCAGGAAGTTATATAGCACTGTTTTCTATACCTGTGAGGCATTAGTTTCAATAACACAAGTTTTAGAAATAGTAAGGGGTTCAGTTAGAGGATAATGACTGTTTCCATTCCTCTGACAACCATGATAATCCACCCTAACCCTCAGTGTCATTGTATGCTTTGTGTGGGAGTAATGTCAACGTGCTTTACATAGCAGACTCTTAGAAACACTGTGTGAATATGCAAGTCTGCACACCTTTGTGCATGTTTAACAGCATCATGCAGGGTTTACTATGTGAGACACAGTGGCCAGCTCACCTCTAACAATTGAATACAGCACCTCATGATGAATCCCGGAAACAAGGGCTGATGAATTGAGTTTGCATTGAATGCTCCTAAACTTCACACCTGTGATTACAATAATGAGGGCCTGTCAAAGACTGGCAGAACTGTGTTATATAAAATGTTTGAAGGTTTTTAATTGGTTCTGCTGAACAATAATGTATCTGAACTGTCACTGTGCTGTACAGTTCTGACAGGCAGACCCACAGCATGGCGTCAGCTGCAGTGCCATTTGTTCGTTTTGGTTTTTTTTTCCCAAAGAACTAAAAACTGAGATTTTTCTTTCCGGTGAAATTAATGTTTTTTTTTTGCTAGGAAATCAGCCATAAAGTTTCACACAGTAATATTGCACTACAGAACTATTTGTTCTTCAGTTGACTATTTCAATGCTAGGCTACATTACTTTATACTTGTACATACAGTGAGAAATAATGTGCCTTTCACCCACTGCCTTTATCTGACTGCTACATTTACTTGTTACTATGCAGATTAATATTTGACAAACAAGCCCAGATTTGAAAATAGTGAAGTGCTGAGGGACTGGAATAACATTCTCTCCATCTGACCTGTGAAGGTCAGGATTTAAATGTGTTAAAACAATCCACTTCATGTATTTTTCTCCATTTTTATGCTTAGAGACACACATAACTAATGAATGGGCTAATTTTACCAGCAACAAAATGATCCAAGGACCAGAATTAGGTTCTTAAAGGGACGCATGCAGCCCACTGGCCACCCGTTGAATAGGTCTGGTTAAAACTCAGATATACTATATGAAAACACAATGCTCTGCATAGGATGGGAGCCATCAACCCAAAGGGTTAGTGTTGTGACGACCTGCAAATGTGATTCAACAATCAACAATTTTTTTCCACCATGGACCACTGTGGCATTGACGTATTTTTGTAGGCATACCTGAAGTTATAGTTAGCATCACCCTGGCTCCCTCGAAAAATTAGATTTTAAGTATCACCTACAGAATAAACTCTGTGAAAAACACAAGTTTATATACTTACATGTTTTGTACAGCAAGATGACCTTCACAGATGAACACCACTTTTGTAATTTTCTAAGCACAAATTAAATAGCAAGCAGGAAAAAGCTAATGTTATATATCTTAAGCCTGTGGTAACCACAGACTTTATTTCAGGCATTTAACCAAAAGCCACTGCAACACTCAATTACTCACTCCAAAAAACAGAATAATAAAAAATATAAAATAAATTGCAGGCAGAGGGCAGAGTCTCTATAGATACAGACAGCCACACACTTCTAGTTGGTTAGAGTCTACTACCTCTGTTTTTAAGAAAATTCCTTCATAATATATAACTTTAAACCAGTTATATATCTAGCTGATTCAGTGTTCAGTACTCAGAACAGCATTGCAGGTGGGTGATAAGTATACTTATCACCCACCTACAATGTGGTATTGAGTTCCCTCCCCAGACAGCTTAACAACCATTCACACCTGGGCTCACCTAGCTCTAGCAACCTACATGAAGGCTGGTTGGACCAATGACCCACAAGTGGCCCTAACCACTCTGAAACTCAGAGCTCACACATGTCCTCAAAGGAGAATTTTGGTCGATTTAAACATGCAGCTTCATTGCTCCAGCTACCCTTGGCTTGCCAGTACCGAAGACGCGAACGCATTTGGTCCAACCATTACAGGGCTCCATGAATGGAGAGTTAGCATTGACAGCAGTATGGTATGGGTCAGAACTTTACACTGTGTTTTAAGCTTCTTAACATGCTCCACATCTCACCCTAAAAGTTATGCAACATCAGCAGACACCTTACAACATAATACTGTAGCGTGTATGACTCAAAATGAATAAAAAAGTAGCTAAAACAGTGTGTTTGTGCAAGTAGCCACATACCGGTTTGTTGACATCCGTGTCTTCCGGTAGCTAGACAAAACTAGTCAATCCATCGAGCGTGCGCTTACTCCGTCACTGGCGGAGACAGAAATGTATTCCAGCATTTTCGTTTTTCTGTTCATAATGTACATGTCCATGTTACAGCCTGTTGAGCACACGCTCGACGGTTCACAGAGCCCTGTAATGGTTAAACCAAATGTGTTCGCGTCTTCAGTACTAGCAAGTCATGGGTAGCTTGAGCAATGAAGCTGCATGTTTAAATCGACGTAAGTTCTCATTTAACGACTCTATAAGGACACTCCCACACTGAGTTTAAAAGCCTGCAACTCCAGTGCAGTTAGTTAGATCTAAAAAAGCTTCTTGGATGGACTGAAACAAGTCCAGTTGCCAACGATACAGCACCTAGATTTACCATAACCTGAATGACCGAGAACCTTCAGTGTTTTTTTTCCTCTGAATTATGTAAGCCCAATAGTCACTCTATTTTAGCTCTGGTATTGGTCTCTACAAATTGCTGAGGGCATATCTGGCTCTTTAGCTGCTAAATTCCCCACTATATCCACCAGTATATTTTCTATCTGTGACTGCCTTCCATCTTGTTCCGAGCAGATAGTGTGAAATTTTAGAGCCTTTTTCTCTGAACACAGCTTCCTGCTGCCAGAAGCAATGCTGAGAACAGTGGCTAAACAATGAGCTGAAACTCACTATAAAGATCTCCCAAGCCAAGCCAAGCAGCAGATTCCGGTGGTAATTCTCTAGGTTGATCACGTTGAAAAGTCCCTTTCCTGTAATTTTTCTGTATAGTCTAGGTTTGTGGCAGTGCTGCCTGTCATTTGGACCAGGAGGGTCCTCACTAAATGCTGTCACTTACAAAGATAATCCCTTATATTTCTGTTTGCTGTTGTGGCAGTAGGCTGACCAGTGCTGGTCATAAAAGCGATCTGCAGCTTGTGAGAACACATCACCGCCAACACAGGACACCATCCTCGCTGACGGATCATCATGACACACTGCAGTGACTCACAACATGTGTCTCTGTTTTTGTTCATCAAGATGATGGAAAAAAAACACAAAAGGCATACTGACCACTTTTTTAAAAATAAAACACCAGCTGTCAAATGGGTATGGGGCACAGATTGTAAAGTTGCGCAAAATAAAAAGCAACTTTTACCCACATTAAGCAGCAAACCATGTTTAACAAAAACATATGTACATTTTTGATGTTATTTGACCAGATTAACAGTAATATTTGTGAACTTTTTGATGTTTAAATATTGAATCTAAGAGTTCATTGTTAAATCTAAATCTAAATGGTAAATCTAAATATTAAATTCAAATCTAAATGTTGAATTTAAATCTAAATGTAAATGTTAAATCTAACTGTTAAATGTTAAATCTAAATGTCTAAATATTTAGCTAATATGCAAATCTACACTGCCTGTCACTGGAAGTAGCAAAATAAAAGCTTGCTGTTTTTTTAGCTAACTAGTTAGTTCCGCTTCGGTCTGCTATACTATGGCATTTGAATCAAGTTCAATGTTAATAATATTATGAGGGAGCGTGGTTGTCACAGTAAAAAGTCTGGAAACGTGCAGACTGGAGACAGAGACGATGTGAACAGTGTCCAAGAGTTTGGAGACTTTGTTGGAGACAAACACAGCTCGCTGTTAGCCATTAGCTACATGGTAGTAACTGTAACAACACATAGAACAAACTAACATTATTCAGACACACTAACCATTAGGGCCCTGCGATGAGCTGGCGACTTGTCCAGGGAGTACCCTGCCCTCGCCCTGAGACGAGGCTGGGATTGGCTCCAGCAGCAACACCCAGTGACCCCATGGAAAGGGATAAGCGGTTACGGACATGACATGACATGACACTAACCATTCTGAAACGTCCTGCTGCAGCCGCAGAGTCTGTATTTCTTCAAGAGCCTCTCCTTCTGGGTCCCATTCTGAGTCAAACCGGTATGGCTGAACGAAAAAAATCTCTGATACATCCACCGTAAAACATTAGCGCATGCTACCATTAACGCAAGCAGCATTCATTCCCTGAGAGGAACGTGTTGCAGGCAAGGCAGGCGTTGACAGATGGAGCTCATTAGCATTTAAATGTGCAGGCACAGAAACAGCCTGCTCTCAGTAGAGCTCACTTGAGTGACTTTTAGACAGCTGAAATTCAGGACCATGGATGGGCTTGGAGCAATGCATTTCGAATACAGTGTTGTTGGACTTCTGACAGCTGTGTGAAATAGATGAAAAACAACATAATATGGGACCTTTAAAGTTTTTTGCCAGTGACAGACGCTGTTTTTAGGGCAGACATGTGAGAGTCAGTAGGACAGTATCCATATGATTATAAACAGTCAGCAGGTACATGTTTAGATTGACAGGTAGACACCTGGGGAAACACCATCATCATAATGTATACCACTGCAGTGACAATTCGGCGACTCTGTGAAAAAGTCTACTGTCGCTATTGTTGCAGACGCATTGCTGAAACTCTGTATTGATGCCAAAATGGCCCTACCAGTGTTTCCAGGTAAGTCGCTGGACATGTTGGCAGGCAACATGAGAGCACGGTGAGGTGACGTGACAGTGCAGCACAATCACCCTAACCCTAACTACCCGAAGAAGACCACGGCTAGCACTTATTTGCATCAACAAGCTTTTATTTTGGTACATCCAGTGACAGGTAGTGTAGTTTACCAAATTAGCTAAATATTTAGTTTCATCTGTGACATTTAGACTTAAGATTTAACATTGACATGATATTTTACAAGAAAGGTAAATAACACAAAGTTCACAAATATTGCTGTAAATCTGGCCAATGTATGTTTTTCAAACATGGTTTGTTACTAAATGTGGAGAAATGTCGCTGTTTATTTTAGCATGCACAACTTTACAATAGGCGGCCCATAAGTGGGGGCTGCATTTGAGAACATGCACAGATTTGTGCATGTGTGTGAGTTTATGTGAGTGTGTTGCCAGGAAACTGTCATCATCAAGACCCCAGTAAATTAAATAGTAGCTGTCAGTCAGAGAGGAGGTAGGACTTGAGGCAGGTCATGGTAAATACCAAATAACTCATGTGCAGTAAACCATGTAGATCCAAAAGATTTAAATCCTGATATCAACACGTAAAAAGACACAAAAAACACCTCAGAGATAGTTCTGACGTGTGATTGGTCAGATTGGAAGTGAAACTGAAAGCTCTTATGACTTGCTCCAGTGTTGCTGTAAAATACCTATTACAATTCTATCTTGCTTGCTTCTAGTTCTGCTTCATTCAAAGTAAATACTGTACAATGTGATGGCTATAAAATAATGAGCCTGTCTACTGGGGTGGATTTCTCGAAATACGGCACAAAGGAGGAAGCATGTCTAATCGAAATATGAATTGGGTTCATCTTCAAATGTTATTGTAAGGCAGTCAGAACAGAGTGGTTGGATGTAAAGGACTGCAATGATGCAGATTATAAAAAACACAGTTAATACTAAAATATTCAAATATGTGAAAATGTGGAAGGGCCAAGGAGTATATCTGGATTAGCCATAATCTGCTGAAGTTGATGTACATCAGTACTGCAATTGCACAAGGTTTTCCATCCACGCATGGCACCACTGAGCTCACTTCTGCTGAGCCACTCTTTATTCTGTGAGTGAGGACGAAATCTGCACTATCTTTGAATTAGTATTTGTTGTCACCCATACGCCTAGACATTAGTCACACGTTTGTTATGTTACACCTACTTGACATTGTTTTTGCTCCATCTTAAAGCTGCTGTAAGAGATATTTTTTCTTCCTGAGTAAGAGTTATAGCCCATGTCTCCCCTCCTCCTGCTCATGCAGGAACAAGAGAAAAGAAATGGTCTGATATCACTGCCCACTTTCTCCAATCAGGAGGACAGAGAGCACACAGAGAGCAGGATCCTCCTGTATGCTTCTTTGTGTGGCCATTACTGCCCCGCATCCATGTGGCGACATAGAGAAGAGGGAGAAGGTTGCTGAATTGCAAATGGACCAGAAGTTAGCTATGACTACAATGCTTATAGCAGCTATATTATATCAAGGTTCAAAGTTTGTTTATTTGTTATTCTACAAGACATGTAAGTTGTAGGCTCTGTAGGCATCACAAGACAAAAAAAGAAGCTGCTCTGGTGGTATGGCTGCACAAAGAAGCACCTGAAGTGTTCAGTTTTGTCACCTGGATAGGATGATGTGCTGCCCCCCTGCAACAGCTTGTCCTGGAGAGGGGGAGGGGGGTTATCTAGGATGGATTTGATTTTATCCATCATCTTTCTGTCAGCCACTGGTCCTGTTTAAATAGAAAAGGTGGCACATTTGCTCCAAGGTAAGGGCGGCAATGTGCCAGCCTGTCTTTCTAAAACTGAGGCGTAATATTCCTTCTTTTCCAAAAGCCGCCTCTGAGGTAGGTAAACATGTGACGTGACGTGAAGCTCGAAGTTGTGCTGTGAACAGTGACAACGAATTTGTCTTCAAAATAAGAGCTTTACATTGCACCCCATTGGAGTTTAGAACTGGGTTCTTAGCGGGGGGCTTTTAATTTGAAAGTAGTGACCATCCTTAGCTTGCTGACCCAACAACAAGCTAACACAACCAACCAGCTACAGAGACCGAGGAGACGCTGCATCTCCTGGATCTCTGCGGCTGTCCAGTTGCTCATCTTAATGTCCACGGATGAAGTGATGGACTGACTGCTGTGATCAGCTGTTTCTTGGTTTTAAAACTCCTCGGTTGTGGGTCGCACAGCAGTGCAGGTCATTGACACCTCTGCCCATCTCATGCAGAGGCCGGCACATTTCCGCCTCATTTTTAGATAGCAGGCGAGGCGGAAATAAGTGTATCCTCCGAAGCGGAAAATCGGCGGACCGAGCCGCCAAAAGGACGGGCAAATTAGCGGCTTGGTGCTCTGTCTAAAAACGGCTACTGTCTCAGGACTGTCCGGTTGTAGTCTAACCAGCTTGTTTAGCCTGTTGACCTCTCCAGTCTTGATGCCACTCCACAAACACACCACAGCAAAGAAGAGTCCCCTTGCTACCACAGACTGGTAAAAGGTCTTTAGGAGCCTGTAGAGTCTCTTCAGAAAGACCAGTCTTACTGAAGAGTAATCTAAGTGTTTTAATCCGACTATGAGAAATCATATCCAGTCTGATTTTAGTCAGACTAAGGTGTATACATGCATCTTAAAAATATGATCATAGTTGGACTAACCCAATAATTCTGTTTTTCTGTTTCTGTTTCTGTCATGTAAACGCACTGACTGATATTTACACATAAATGGAGAAGTCATCAGAAAACTTCTGGAGGTGGCAGGAACCAGAGTTGAAATGGAAGTCTGAGGTGAAGAGAGCGAAGAGGAATGGCGGGCAGACAGATCCTTTGGGTACTCTGGTGTTACTCTTCACCATCTCAGAGATACAAAAATCCACCTTGTATCTGTTTTCATCACTTTGACACTTTAGGAAGTCATCTTGTCCCGATCTCTTATGTGTACAGTCAACACAGGGCATGTGGAATTTATTGAGCTAAGATCCAAGTATGTATAATGAACCTGGATGGTTATCAGATGAATCAGTTGCTGGATGAGAGGTTCATGCACGCAACTGTGTACTTTCGATCAAAACGAAACGAAACAATTTCAGACATAGACCTCTGAACCTCCGTATCCCTACGCAATAGTGCAGCTGTGTAGGAATAACGAGGTTCTACAGTTGAGAAAATGTAGTGCCAAAAGAAAGGCAGGTCTGACGGCGATGTAAAGCGGTGTGAATTTTCCCTATACAACATACACTTGAACTGTTATAGATTTTTTAAGGTGAGCCTTGTTTTAGGTGGTTTATTCCACTTTTTCTCTGGATCCCGTTCACTGCAAAGCTGAGCGTCTGGGCTGGAGCAGCTCTCTGCTTCTCCAAACTGAGGCTGCGCTGATCGGTGATTACGGTAGGGAACAGATCGACTATAGATATGTACTTTATATGACCCCACTTCAAAAAACACATACTATCCCTTTAAGTGTCTGTTTATAATAGGAGATAAAGTGTGTAAGCCCCCCTGTGGATCACATGCAATTAAAAAGATTGGCAACATACAGAGCAATCTTACCTTTACTTGTTGCCAGTTACTTGATATGTAATTACTGTAAGTTGGAACCAACCTAGATAGGTATCTTTACATCAGGTACACCCACTGACTTAACTGAACCCATCCAAGGTGCTGCAGTTAAAGCTGGTGGTTTTGGTGATGGACAAGATCTACATCTGTCTGCTTTACCTTCTGTATCTCTACATCTATCCCTCTCATTCCCCTTCACCGTGTGTGGCTTAAATTACAAAGCTTCAGAAGTGACTCATGTCGGGAGAATGCACTTCTTTCTCTCCCTCAGTTTTTTTTTTTCTCAACTGTCGTTTTGCTTCTCAATCACACTCTTACTCCATGTTTTTTAAGATTGAATATAGTCACTCTCTTTCTCTCATCTCAAGTTATCAAATGGAATCATTTTTCTCAGTTACCACAGTCATGTCAGTATTGCTCTCCTGTACTCTACTCTTTGTGTTTTTGATGCGTGTTGAATATGAGTATATGAGTTTTGGAAGATTTGAGTATTGCACCTCGCCATTACTGTACTGTATGCAGCCACAGCACAGTCCTACAGTAAATCTTGACTGACTATAACACCAGAGATCCTCATCCTCCCTTTGCAAGACCATCACCCAAAACACAGCAATCCTCAGATCCAAGTCCAGAAGGGGACAGTGTTGAGAGACATGAGGGGGAAAAGACATGTATAGCAGTGATCCGGAGAAAATGGAACTGAGGGAGATAGACATGAGATGAGCATATGGAGATGGGAGAGAAAAAGGAGCACAATTAGTCATCGATTTCAAAGACAGCATATAATAAAACATTTCCCCCTTGGGTAAACCTGGTGAATGCAAACACGAATTAGCCGCCCACGCTTCACTCAGTGAATAAGGCTAAAAGAATGCATGGCAGCCCACTCATCAAACACCACAGAGCCACTCTCTCCCCCTCTCACTCATTCTCTCTCTCCTCTTTCCGCCGACACATCTTATAATGGGTTTCACCTCCACCACTCACGCTTGGGCTTCAGCACCAAAAAAAAGAAGAAGAAGAAAAAAAAAAAAAACCAACATATTCATTTGAAAGTAAAATTGAAACATTGTTTAAAAAAGGTCCACGCCTGAGAAGTGACTGTCAGTTTTCAAGATTTTTTTCATCGCTCAATCGTTATTCATCGTTAAATAGCAGCACAATGCTGAGGGCGTGACAACCTGGTGAAAGGGACTGTCGGTTTTGAATACGATGAAAAGCATCATGTTTTATGGAGATACAAGGATGTACTTAGGGAGGGGGGGACACAATCCAAAGACAGTCCCCCATCCATGAATACATAAAAGATGTGTTGACAGCAAAGGCCACTAATGCTATACTGCCATAGAAAATTATGATGAAAATAAAAGTTGTGCAGGAGTGATGTGCATTAGCAAGGGCAAACCACTATTAAACAAATGAAAGGAATGAAGCTGAGCTTATTCAAGTAGTGAAAGGATCAGCCGAATAATAAGCAGAAAGAAATGTAAGCGACTAATATCCTGCGTTGACCAACAAAGACAAGGATCAAGACCTGTTGCCTCTTGTACAAACACAAAAACAGAGCATGTGTCATCCGCAACCACATTTAAACACGCATACATAAATTGCACGCATAGTTTGTGTGCGCTCACTTTTTTACACTGATACTTACCTGAATCTGTCCTTGCCGTTACCAGAGCAACAAGTGAAATTTCAAGGGCTCTTGTGCTGCACTGCTAGTTGATTTCTTTATCAGACATGCATTTTTCTCTCGGTGTCTCTCTCTGACACACACACACACGCACACACTGTCTTAAATACACAATCACAGTCACTCATAAAGTCATTGTAGTCTTTGCACAAACTGACAATCAGCAAGTAGTGACTGTTCTTGGAGGGTGGTGGCGGTGGGGATAGCAGAACAAAAGAGCACAAAATTCAAAAGCAGAATTTCCCAAAACCACATGGGCGTTTTACAGTGTGTCAAAAACATCAAAACTCTGAGAGAGGTTAAATAAATTAGGGCTTTTGTTCTTTGCGTTATTTGGTGTGTGGGCGCAAGAAAAAAAGAAAAAAGAAAAAAAGAAATCTCAGAAGCAAAACGAAGGGAGAGACAGCGCTGTGATCTCTGTGATGTGGAGGGTGACCCAGTGTCCTAACATTTACCCTGCCATTTGTGACTGAGGAAGCAGTCCACAACACATCTGAGTCACATGGCACAACTGAAAAGTATCTTGATCTGGTAATTCTTTGGCTATCTCTATGTCTTTCTTTCTCCCTGTCACACACACACACACACACACACTCTTATATACACATAGCTATATCTGATAGAGATAGAGGGAAACCACAGTGAGTCAGACAAACCACAATCAGCAGTAAGGCCTTTCACTGTGGGGAAGCACGGTGACATCAGATGTGACCTTAAACATGCTGATGAGTTCTACAATCACACATGCACGCACGCACACACACACACACACACACACACACACACACACACACACACACACTGTTATTATTGTACTTGCAAATACACAGACTTGCAACTGAGAAAACCCCACATTAATTTACTGCATATTACTCTGCACCTTTTCGAATAAAGTCACTAGCAATCAGAGATCAACTGGAAATGTCTCAGCCTGTGAAACTGCCCACTCTTTCTCTGACTACAATATGACATGTGAGAATATTCCCCTTCTCCTTTAAAGTGAGACAGTTCATTTGAGTTTTCAGTGTACTCACTGAAGAAACTATAAACTCACTTTCCATTTCTCTCTAACTCTCAGACTGTGTTTTCAAGTAAGCTAATCAGCATCTCCTGCATTAGTCACCTCCTTACCCTCTGCATCCCTCTTCCTTCATCCACACCGTCTGCCTCCTGTTAGTGCTGGCACTGTTCGGCTGTGTAAGTGTCCTTTTGACTGTCTTCTTGTCTGGGGCCTCAATACACTTCTCCCTCCTCCGCATTCTCTGCCTTAATGTGCATGAGTCAGGGTCTTAAGCACAAATGGTTTACAGTGGTAAGTGTTGAGGAGAGTTTTTTTATGTGTGTGTTTGTGTGCTTGTATTTTGCATGTAACTGTGTGTGTATGTGCATGTCTGCTAATGCCAGTAGGTACCATTATCTCCCCAGTACTTCATTAGCATTAAATGTCAGAGCGATTACCTGTGTCTGTGACTCACCTCTCAGCCAGGTGCTTTCTCTCTGCTCCCACATGCAACCTGCACACCAGGAATCCACAGTATGCAGATACACACACACACACACGCACACACACACACACACACACACACACACACACACACACACACACACACACACACACACACACACACACACACACACATCTGACACATAGCAAAAGAATGGGACATACCCTATGGCCAAACTGCTCGCCCACAGATATACCTGGCATACCACAAATAAAGTTATCATCACCTCCTACCAAGCAACAACAAGTGCACAATGGCTTTGCTACCTCAAGTCCAGACTCATAACCTCATCTCTATCTTACCATTTTAACACTTTCCTCTTTGTCGGCTCCACAGAACTCCCCTGGTGTTAAGGAAAATGCATTGAAAATATACAGGGGCCTTTGAAATCAGACAGTCTGTTGATTGGAAGTCATGTGAACAAATGTGTCAGTGTCATCTGGCCATGTCCCAAGTGTCCTGGATAAACCCCACTGCCTCACCCACCCCTCCTCAAGAACTCTGCGTCTTTTGGATCTTAATGCAAATGAATAGTTTAAAGGAGCAATATGTAAGATATGGACAACATTTTAGTTTAAAAAACGTGTGAAGAAATGTGTAAAGAAATACCAGGGTACGTCAAAGACATCAATCGACTGTGCTGTAGCCCTGGGCTATCACATCGGTACCACTTTGTAATGCAACTAGTGAGTCTGATAGCCCCCATAGTTTCAGCTGGGGGATATAAAAGCAGCAAGTTTGCAACTGAGTCTATTAAGTAAAAAATAAAAAAAATAAAAAAATAAAAACTCACAAAATGTCAAGAAATTGTACACATATTATCCTTACTGAACAGAAAAATACAACTTCTTAAGTCAGGTTACACTCTTGATACTGAAATTGGTGTAATTTCCTTGTTAACTCATTTTAGAACAGACTTCATTCAGACTTGACAAAAACAAAATAAAAATGGCCAAAAACGCCTTGGTCTGTTCCACAGTCACCACTGGTTTGGACAACATAATCCTTACACACAGAACAATATGTGAAAATATTCGGGGTCTGGAACATGTTGTGTCCACTGCTTTCTCTCTCTGTCCTCACCTGCTGTCTCCTTTCGTAACTGGAGGAATATTCCTGGTCAAAGTCACTTTAAATAGACGCATACTGGATCTGCTCTCTTCAAACTGGCTTCTATTGGTCTCAGAGGCTGTGTTCAGTCCCAGTCTGGTGTCCAGCTGTGTTTACTGGGACGCTGCTGAGACCGGTAAGCTTATTGGGCTGCTTAACTCCACAGCTAACTGAGCCAGTTGCTAAAGGCACCGAGTGTCTACCAAGCCCCCACGATCAGCATACAGGCTGTAAAACAATTGATACTTTTTTGTGTCACAAACTCATTTCACTATCAGAATTTAAGCCATTCAGTCAGATAACATTAGACATAACAGACATTGGAGGGATAAACCGGATGTTAGCCGCATACATTTCTAGTGGGCACTCTCTATTTGGCACACAATGCAGAGGCCAGCAATCAACAGTAAGTCATTTTACATTACATGGGTACTTGAACATTTTTGGCTCATGCACCACGATGGTTTCATAGGAATGAACGCCAATGCTGTGTCCACATTTTCCCTTGTTAAATCGATGGTCACTAGAGTTAAAGATTGCTACGGCGAAGTGTCTAACAAGCAGGGCCTTTTAGAGCATTTAGTCCAAACCGACTAACATACATACATACATACACTGATGGTGGTGACAGTTTGGGGTTCAGTATCTTGCCCAAGGACACTTCGATATGCAGACCAGGGGAATCTATCCAGCGACCTAACAAGACGCTGGCTCTACCCCTGAGCAACAGCAGCTCCCTGAAATAGTAATGAAGATGCACACATTTGGACAATCTCCTTGGAAGATTTCATCATGGTAAGCTACCTGGATAAAGAAGACAGCAGAAAAGTTCATGTAAAGTTTAAATCCTGCCTTCTTTACCACTCTGCTCACATGGCCAACCACTGCATTTTGAATGATGTAAATCATAAGCAGAGCAAATTATTAAACATCTCAACAACTTGATGATGAATCAAACAACCATACACATGCACACAGCTGAAATATACACCTGAAGCCTTCGTCAAATAAAATCATATGTCTTAGTCCATTTTCCTTATTAACTGTGACATAATAGTTAATAGCATATCAAATTAAAATTGATAGATAAAAAAAAACTTTTTGTAACCCAAAGCTCATCAATTTGAAAAAAAAAAAAGAAGAAAACTCTCATGAATCACTGGTGTATTATCACACGAGTTTCATTTTCATTCTGTCTGCTTATAAAAACTCACTCTGTCTGCATTGCACTCAGCCCCAAACTTGACAAATCATCCAGCGTGTCCAATACTCACACCAGCTCTGCTTGAAAATATCAGCAGCTGACAGTATAATACACTAAATAACTGCTCCCAGCCCTGTGTGGCACACCCAGTCTGTGGTGTCCCACCATGTAGAGGATTATTAAGGGGTGTGTGGGGGTGGAGGGCTAGGTGACAGAGGTAGGTGAAATGAACTCAGAGGACTTTTGGCAAAGCGCTAGAGGAAAAACTGTCAGTGCAGAAGTCCTGGTAATTGACGATCGACAGCATTCCTGCTGTTAATATATCTCTCCCCTGCCTACTAACACAGTGCTGCTCAGCCCAGCCACCTACGCAGTCATAAGGCCGCTCTGTATCGAAGACCTTGAACGCACCAATCACAGTGTTCTCCGGCTTTAAAAGAGCATGTTTTCACAGCTTCTCTGAGGCTTCAATTTTTTTTTTTTTTTCGTATACATGATTTGTCAGGAGCCTCATGTTTCTTTGACCTCTTGAGCACTCTTCCCTTGTTCGATACCTTCCCTGGTAGATAGAACAGGCACAAGGCTGAATGTACACACACATATTTGCTTGTAAATTATTGTTTTTTGGTATTAGATCGTGTCAGTGCTGTGAGATGCTGTGCAGATCGGATGCATTACGTGTGGAAGCTGTGAGATCCTGGAGTTTTGGCAGCACAAATGAGGCAGAAATGCCTCCATTATTACACAACACATCATTGACTTCACATCTCTCTACATGGGGCAATGTATGTCGCTCTCAGTGTCTCTCTGATCTTGTTGGCACTCATAAACTGTTTTTTGCAGCATTCACTGCCACACACACAAACACAGATTTGTATGATTAATTGTGGCTCTATGTACTAAACCACTAAACCACAAAACAGAGACATAAAGCTGATGCAGTATTAACACATAAACAGGTAACTTCAATTACATTTAATGACAAACATGCACAATGCATGCTTTATGTTTTTGGAAACGTTTTTGAGAGCAGCTGACTGTTAGACTCTGCATTATTGCTGCAGTGGAGGCTCACCATTTCTCTGCCCTTGTTCACACTGAACCAAACAGATGCAAAAGAGGCGAACGGTTTACATCATGACGTTGACGTCCGCATGCTTTTTGTGTGTTCTTGGCATTAATTAAAGTCTGTGTTGTATCTCTGCCTTTTCTCCTTCCCGTAGGGCACTTTGACTGCCTCACTGCCAACAAAGTTATGTTTTTTGCTCCAGATTGCATAATTACATAGTCACCATCAGTAAACTGGATGCTGTCTGACTCTCATTCCTGGAAAGGATGCTGTTTTCTGGGGGAAAGTTCATTGAAGTCTTGGTCTGCATGGCTGACCATCGAGGTGATTTTTTTCTATACACGTTGCCAGACATAGTAGCTACAACAACACAATAGTGGAACAAGACAAAGACATGGAGGGCTAAAGTTTTTTGCTCTAATTCACATCACATAATCACGTTTTCATGTGGAGGGCGAATCAGCATACTTTCTGAAACGATGACGCCATCGCCCCACCCCTCAACCTCTAGCCTCTGACCTCTGAACCCCGCGACATCTCACAACAACAACAACAACAGCGGTGGACAACGTGCTTGTGCTCGTACTGCAGCAGATATTGAGCCTATTAGGGTTACTAGGGTAAAATATTATGCTCCTCTGCCTCGGTCTCCCTGTACACGCCATTGTTGTCTTCTTCTTGTTATGTTTGGTTTCTCCTCTACCGTCTGCATAGACATAATATGCGTAGACGCCTCATAGACTGACGCCGCATACTGGAACTGACGTATCAGCGCAGCTGCCATCTTGGATGGGTCTGCAATGCGACCCCCCCTGCATTTATTTCTACTGAGGAAGGTGTATCCCCAACTACAATAATCATAACCTCCCAAATTTTTACCAGATTTTCACATGGTTACAAACGGCAGAGATTTAGTTATGACACAGGGTGCTGTCACAAAAGTTATTTTAAAAAAAATAAAAAATAAAAAAATCTTGTGAAAGGTAATCCCCCAAGATCTGGTAACAACACTGCGCTGGTTATTGCAACCATAAACTGCACAAAATATGGTCATAGTTGCTCGCTCTCCGTTGATTCTGATTGACTCTGGTGCTAGCCTACAGTGAGGAGACCCAACCAAGATGGCGACGACGCGGGATTACATTCCAGCATGCCATGAGGCGTCTAAGTATATTATGTCTATGTACTGTCTGTTTGTATACAGAGCAAAAACTGTGCATGCTCTGTCTCTTCTTCTCCGTTTTTGGTGAATGTCAAGCGCCACCTATAGGCCTGGAATATGAACTACAGCGTTTTTGGTCACTTTCAGTGGAGCCGTGTGGACACAAATATTCTTAAAACGACGAGGAAGACAGAGAAAAAAAAGATTGTTTTCGCCCATGTGGACAGGGCCCAACTTGACCAGTCGGATGCTATGAGGAGGAGAGAAAGAGGGTCAGACAAGAGCCACCTTTAATATAAAGCTGCCTTTATAATCACCATCTTGCTGTCGCTGTTCCCAATAATTCAGACACAAATTTTAAAAATGCTTCACAGATTTATTTGCTGGATGTACACATGTTTATTTATGTTCATAAAAACTGTAGATGTTGTCAATGTTTGTGAAGCATGAAGGAGTTATGAACTTTAATTTCATTTTGCAATCATGCAACTTATATCAAATGAAAGACACGAAAACACCCATGTCTTGGGATGACGTTAAGTCATGTCTTTTATGCCTGAGAGCATACATACTATGCAAAACTATATATGCCATATAATGTACAGCTCTTAAATAATGCATATGACAGTATCTGTGTGCCAATATTCCTGCCAGTTTATAGATTACATTATTGGTTAAGGATCAGAATCTGCTCTGTCTCATTGTCACAGTTGTCAGCCTTTGTTGCACATTTGCTGTAGACCAGCCTCCTGAAGTTATGAAGTCAGCTGCTGATGTACACAGCTGAACATGAAGATTCTGAACAGTGTTTTACACAGCACTGGAGGAAGATACCCTGTTGCTGGCACACTGGATTAAAAATATCAAGTAATGACATTAAACGGCACATTGTTTTGATGTAAGTATGTTTGAACAAGGCAGTTCAAAGAAGCAACAGACTGATCCTTACTCTAATGTACAACTGAAAGGAACACCGCCTTGATGTTGTACTGACTGCTGTGCATTTGAAAATTGATGTGATCACTTTGTAAGTAAATAGATCAGTGACAAAGAATTGTGCATGCAAAGTTACTCAACCTCCCTGAGAGATACAAATCCTGTCCAACCAGCACTTGTGTAAACTTGGTTTCTCAGTCATTAAGGAATGATTATTTGTTGTGTTTTGTTTTTCATGAAAAATCCCTAGTATTGTAGGGGTTTTACTTATTTGGATGAAGTCTTTGGATGTGCTTTGGAAGTCTTTGCATTTAGGAGGCTCATGCAGCATATCCATCAAGCATTCAAGGGTCTCAGCATGGAGACCCATTTGGTGAACTAAATAAAATCCATCAGAAAGAAAGAAACCAGTTAAAGAAATGAAGCATTTGTGCTCTTTGTGGTGTATGGCTACAAGTTTAAGATGTGTTCAGTTTCAGTCATCTAACGTCTGACCCGTTCCGTTGAAAAGTTGCATTGAACACACCACTTTGTTGTGCTGCCAACTCCATAGTAGCGTGTACGTTCAATGCTTGTGCGAGATGCATGAAAAAAGGAAATGATAGAACGGAGTGCATAGAAAAACAAAGCACAGTATTCTGCGGTATAAAACACAGTATTCTGTCCCTTCCACACACCACGCTGATTCGCTAGCACACTGCCAATCAGAATGGTCATACAGCTAACACACAACCAATCACAGAATCCAATGGCTCCGACGGCCAACGGTCTCAGACTTCGGATGTTGAATCGAAGCAGGCGCTGTCCACGTGGTTACAAAAGCTTCCAACGCAGCACACACCAAACAGATTTGTTCCCGACCTCATCTGAGTCTCCCCAAATGCTTCAGACAGCCAACGGTTGGGCCGGTGTGTTTCAGGCTTTAAAATAATGATTGTATTTTTATCATGTTATATAGCACTGTCAGTGAAACACAGATTTCTTTTTGTTAACATTTTGTGCTAACTGGAAAGGATGCAAGACCTGGGAACATGGATGGGAATCAAGCTGTGACTTTAGAACATCAACCCCTACTTAGTTTCAATGTTGACAACATCATAAATAGACAATAAAAAGTGTATTTCTGTGGATAAGCTCCTACATTTCAGTTCCAATTTGGGACAGTAATGTCTAACACTTAGCAAATGCAACTTAATTTACATACTTTGTTGTACAAAATTAATCAAAGGGTTTGTTTGCTATAACCAGGTAGAGCTTACAAAGGAATCTGACTGAGTTTGCTTGCAAAATCCTATACTATAGAACCTGTAGGCAAGTGGAGCATTTGAAGGCTGGGGCTCTGTTACGCACCAAAGTTGAGTAGCTTTTTCGAAAGAAAATCAACAGGCCTCTCTTTGTGCTCAGGAAGTGAGCTCCAACTGGCATCTTAAATTGTTTGGCTTCATGTTGGAAGATGATGTTTTGAGCAGAAACATGGGAAGTCAGTCACAGTTGGGGGTGCTGAGCAATAAGTTTATATAATTAAAGATTCAGAATTCAAGATTCGAAGTGTTTAATGCCAGTTTTATGCCCAGTAAGGAAACATGTTTGCCTGTACAATGAAATTCTTCCTTTTGCTGTCCATAGGATGCCAACAATGTAAAAAAGAAACACATACAGGAAAAATATGCAAAATAACACAATTTGAAAGGCAGCATGTGAAAAATAAATAAAAAAAAAGAAAATACAGCTGCTATTGGGCCCTCTTAACCAGCTGTGTGGTGTTGAGTGACCAAGTGAGGTCATCACTGATGTGGACACCCAGGTATTTAAAGCTGTGCACCCTGTCTACTTCAAGCCCCTGGATGTACTGTGGCTCGATGAGGTCTCTTCCTCTTCCTCATGTCCACTATTATCTCTTTAGTCTTGCCTGTGTTGAGAGTGAAGTTGTTGTCCTCACACCATGGCACCAGACTGTTCACCTCCCTCCTTTAGGCGACTTCGTCCCGTTGAGATATGCATCATATCACTGTGTCCATCCGCAACATAAGCACAATGTTGTCCTTGTTGGAGGCGACACAGTCGCAGGTGATCAAAGCGTAGAGGATGGGGCTGAGGACACATAACGAAGTCATCAGAAATGGTGTGCAACATGTGTTTGTATTCATATGAATGACCAGTATAGCGTACATGTCATTGTAATTAAATCAACATCATGTAGAAATTGCCATTTTGTGTGATTCTGCACCCCCCACATTTTACTAGCAACACCATTCACTCTATTACAAGACACAGTATCATCAAAATGATTTTGATGCTGTTATTCTAAGGTAAAAAAAATAAAATAATAATACATAATGTTGCTTTAACAATAACTGCACTAAGGCAGATGGAACAATTGAACATAAACATATTACAGGTCGAAGCATGCACATCAACAGTCAGCAACAACAAGGACATGAGGAGGGAGAGATTCTGCAGATTCTTTAAAAAATCATAGCAGGTTGAGTTAGGAGAAACCGTCATTTGTTTTTGATAAAGCATCATTTAAGGGGGTGGTGCAGCACTCTCAGCACCTCTAGTTCCTCTATCCATGATTTTGAGACACTCTGGTTTCACTTCATTACCCACTGTTGTACTGATGAAGCCAAGGGTGAGATAGGCCTCGTCATATATTCTTGCTTTTGTTATAGTGGTTTTCATGTTTGGTGTTGATTCATCACCTGATTTATGTTAACCTGGAAGTTCTCATTTAGCAATGCCCTATTATAACTCCTAGCACCCCATAAGGGTCGTGTCCCCAGCTGTGCAAACCACAGCACTAACACTAGGTTGGACAATTTACCTGTTGTGCCACAGACTAAAACAAAATGACAGCTTGAGTTTACCCAAAACACACATTTAGTCTGAGATGTCACTGTTGGGAAGATACCAGAGATGCGAGCAAAGCAACACAGAACATGAAATAAAAACAGCAAAAATGTTGGACCATCATATTTAACTTTATATGTTAAACAGTATTGTAACGGCTGAAAATGACAGCTATACAGCTATAAATACATTACGCCAAAATGTCTGTGCAAGGCATATTAACTGCCAGTTGTCTACCCTGTTGTAACTGTAAAGATGTAACCCTTACTAAATAGATAATCATATTTATTATAGCATATTTCTAGGTAAAATTAATTACATTTATTTGAGCAAGTAGTAAGTAATAGACAACATCGCACAAAATGCTACTGAATGACAGTGAAACAGAGCTTCAGCATTGCATTACTGCATTGCTGATCACTCTGATCTGCTTTTTGCTTTTGAGTGTTCTTGGTGTTAATTATAGTCTGTGTTGCATCTCTGTCTCCTTCCTGTAGGGCACTTTGTAGGACTTTGACTGCCTCGTTCCCATTGTCATGTAGACCTGCTGATAGTCAAAACAAGGTATAATTTGGCCCTGAATGGATCAATCTGCCACCCACACCGCTTTCCTACTGAGCCAGAACATGAGCCGTGTCCAGGAAGTGCACCCACTGCTGCTGATATTAAAAAGATTTACATATTCGAAACAGATTTCACACACTCAGAGGTTCCTGTTTAGTATTTGCAATTGGTGATTGCTGAGCTGGTCTTGTTTGTTGCATTCATCAATGGTTGGAAAAACGTCAGTGGACTTCGTCCTGCTTATTATTATAGTGCAAATATTTTTTTAATGACCTGTGTTTTAAAACTGCTCATCATTGCTGTCAGCATTCAGCTTTGATGACCAGTGAAAATTAGTCTTTAAAGAGCCCTTTTTGTTTCTCTTTATTCAAGGTCAGCAGCACTTGAGCGGCACTCCTAGGTGTGATTACTGTGGAGCTGAATAGGAGATGGAGAATAAAACAAAAGATTCACGAATACATGCTACTGGAGGCTCTGTCAAAAAGCTACAGCACACTCCTACACAGTGCCGCCCACACGCGCACACACAACTACACATTAATGTGAATGCACAAATTCAGATGGTGGCACACAAAGAGAGATAGTTAGATACACATATACACAAACAAGCAGACACACACGTACTTGGAACGTACAAACCAGTACATGCACATTTACAAATACAATGGCCCAGAAGGCTTCTTTTGAAAATCTCAGATTTTTTTCCTCCCCTTCCTTTCCTTCAGTAGAACCATATGGGGAATGGGAAGAGAAAAAGTGCAGCAGAGGTGCAGGTTATCTTCATATTTATTCATCAGGGTTCATCTCTCTCCCTGCAGACAGCACTGCTCAAGAACATCAGATGGTGGGTAGGTTCTGCCTGCTATTCTCAGCTACAGGCTTCTCACAGCCTGAGGTACTGAGGTCCCAAAGGCTGCCTCAGGTCTATGGTGAAATAACCCTTACCCGAAGACTGGAAAAATAAATCTGAAGGGATGTGGGATCTACGGGATTTGTAGAATGAGCAGGAGTCGATCATATCATGTATGTCACAAAGCAAAAACATTTAGCGCTGTTGGTTTACATCCTCTAACGTTTGGGAGGACATGGGTGACTTATCTGATTTTAGGTCTGGCTCTCCTCTGTGCTTCCTCTCCATCATTCAGCCCCTGCCTCATATTCTCCTGCCCAAACCTAATATTCCACATCATAAACACTTCACTTTATTTGTTGTTGATTTTGTATACACTTGTCGGAATAAACATATGCAGACTGTATTTGTCTATGGGAATTTTTTTACCTAACTACTCATATGCCTGCCAAGTACGTATGCATGTGTGTGTCTGTGCCTACTGTTGTGTATGTGGTGTGTTTGTGTGGGACCGAGGAGCAGAGGCTAAGGAGAAGTCTGTGTTAGCCAGGCTGAGTGGATGGATGGAGAACATCCGCATTAGTCGTGACTGCTCAGGCATCTGTAGGAGGATCTGACTAGCACTCGCTGCTCCCTTATATAACACACTGGAACACAGTGAGCACTGATTATAAGGCCACAGGTCAACTCTCTCAACACCTCTGCAATAATGTGTCTGTATGCGTGTGTGATTTTGCAAGATTTAAGATTATACAATTTTAGTGTGGGAGTGGTTAGTTTATAAGAGCACACAACTATTTCATATATGGACTGTATTTAGATGTACATATTGACTTTAAAAATAACGGTAATGAAAATGATTAAAAAGCTGACGTGTCATTTTCTCATTTCTCTATATCTTTACAGGTTTTACAAATGTTTGTTCACTTTTGCTTTGGCTTATCCATTGGTGATGCACTGACCAGATGCAACTGATGTCCTCTGTAAAACAACAAGTCAGAAAGTTAGAATCGCAATATCCTCAGAGTCCCTGAAAATATGTCTCAAATAAGGTATGTCAAATTATAAATCGTTTATATCCTCTTGTCAATTTAGCATTTAGTGTAATACAATAAGTTTTTTTCTATCCTTGGAAAAAGTTTGATATAAGTTAGACATGGCTGTCTAAACCTGCCAACATGTAGCCGGTTTGAACATACTGTATTAAGCTTAACTTTACAATTTACACAAGATTTATGAAAGAAGGCAACATTACAGGTATGTATCAACTGGTATGTATCACGGCCATGGTCAAGATTTAATAAATGATTTAGCATAATTTAGTGTGAAAGTGTCTCAGTGAAAACAGACACAAAAACAGTAGCAAATACTAGAGACCATCCTGATACCACTCTTAAACATCCTTAGGATCCAGTCTTTCCTTACAAAGGACACGACGCAGCCCTTGGTCCAAGTGCTAGTCATTTCCCGCCTGACTGCTCTTGGCTGGACTCCAAGCCTCTGTGACTAAACCATTGCAGCAGTATGAGTATGGTCTGAGTATGCAGTAACTTTGAGGTTATTCTATAAAATTTTCGTCACTGTTTTGGACTTTTGCAATAATAATAAACAGGCATATTTTATGACTACTAAAGGTCTGTTGGTCCGTATGCATAGATAATGCTGAACATAAATGAAAATTAAGTTTGCTGTCTCTTGTCTAAACAATCTCTGGTTTGAGGGATTGCTCTAATTGAAATGCTTATTTCTTTCTTTGAAACACACACACTACTGTCCAAACACATGCTCCTGACTACATCAGTGGAGTTGGGGTGGAAGCAGTTGAACAGATTTAAGTTGCTGGAAAACAGCATCAGAATCAGAATCTTTTATGGACATCACACATCTCACACCTGGCAAAGACAGCTCAGAAATGACTGTATTTCTTAAGGAAATTCTTGTTTACCTTTACAGGAGTGATAGACATCATCCTGACATTACAGAATGACGTGGTATGTGCCCATGACATGAAGGCTCTGCAGCCGTCACTTTCAGTTGCACAGATCAACACGGTACCCAACTTCTGAGCATCAGTGACATTGGTGATGGGCCTGTGCAGAGCCCAGAGCTGTAGTGAGCCATAAACAACAGTGTTTACTCACCTATTTCACCTTGCTTGTCATTGCAAGGTTTTTTTTCAAGTATTCATATTCATCTCTGTTGTTAACTGACCACTGTATGGCAGTTTAGAACTTGAACACATGCACTTTTCTCCAAAGTGTGTTTTCTGTCTCCCTCCTCTCCACCTTTGCACTCTACTTAGCAGACAGTATGGTTGCAGGCTGAGTGTTAAGTGCTGTGGTATGCCACCGATATGGCCAGCATCTGTCAGTTTTTCATCCATTCATCTATTTGTCCATTCCCCCCAGAAACACAGTTTGTGTTGCAAATGGTAAAAAAAAAAATGTGATTGTTCAATTTGTGAGATTATCACATACATAAGCCCAATATTAGAACTAACTGTGACAGTGTCTGCTGCTAATGTTTTCACCTGGTGACTTAGACTTAGGTCATCATAGTGGCAGGTACATTTAGTACAAGGAAAATAAAAATATAAGGGCAAATATAGAAGCATTAAGAAACAATAATGTACTATATACAATATGCAACAAAAACAATAGAATAGAATATTCCTAACAACAGAATACAATTTATAATAAAATGCTTGAGTAGATATGAAATAAAATACAAATAATAATACTGAGGTAAATAAAATTACATGTTGAGGTAAGTGGAACATAAGGTGCAAGAGAAAAAGCAGCAGGTTTATGTACAGATGCAGGTTTATGTACAGAAATAATTTAATGCACAATAGTTATGTGTGTGCTTTGTGTTTTGTTATGTGTGTTGTAAAGACTGATGGCACCAGGTAGTAATGATTTCCTGTGCCGTTCATTAAGGCAGCAGGGTTGAATCAGTCTGTTGCTGAAGCTGCTCTTTAGCTGGTCCAGAGTTTTGTGGAAGGGGTGAGAGGCATCGTCCATGATTGCCATCAGTTTTGCCAGCATCCGGTCCTACACCCCTTCCTCCAGGGTGACAAGATCAGAGCTTTGATTCCTGCACCCCAGGACACCACAGCAAAGAAGATGGTGCCTACAACAACAGACTGATAGGACATCTGGAGCATCCGGTTGCAGACATTAAAGGACCTGAGCCTCCTCAGGAAGTAAAGCCAGCTCAGGCCCTTCTTGTAGACTGCCTCCATGTTTGTAGTCCACTCCAGTTTATTGTACAGCACCACACCTAGGTATTTCTCGTTGTTCTCCCCACACCACTTTACAAAATTGCCAACCAGGTCCCTATTCAGTCACTATACTGATACCAATGCCTGGGCTTTGTGTATCTGTCGAAAAATACACGTGTGATGGAAGAGGGTACCTTGGCTCCAAGTATTCCAGTCGATGGAAGCCCTCGTCTTCAACAACTGATATTGGTTGAGCATCTAAAACAGTGAATTCTAAAACTCTCTGTGTTATTGCCAATGCTTTCAAGCTTTCCATTGGAAACTTTTCGCGTCGTTGAAGTGCATCTCACAAAGTTAGTTGCTGGGCTGTACAGTCTCCTGCTCCTTTGGTTTTGTTGAGCTGCAGGAATGCGGCATGCTCCATAGCATGGTGCTTTTGGATGTGCTTGACTAAATTGGTAGTACTGTACTTTGCAGTACTACTACCACCCCTAAAAACATTTACTTTGCAGACATTGCAAACAGCCGTCGAACTAGTTGGCGTGGCATGCTCTTCCAGCATGCGACACACACGTGCTGCTGACAAATGACATAGCAACAGAGGGGGAAAAAAAACTGGATTGGCCCTTGGCTCTGTTAATTTTTCCAATCCCTGATCCAACTATTTTGTCAGTATTGGGGCCGAAATCCGATTTTAATATCGTATCATTGCACTCCTAGTTTTGCCAATCAGATAGTCAGACACACAGTTCTGTAATCTCACATACTGTGGTCTGCCTGTCAGATAGTCATCGACCCATGTGACAAGGGGAGAATCCACCTGCATGTTCTCCAGTTTGGCCTTCAGCAGCCTGGGCTGGATGGTGTTAAAGGTGCTGGAGAAGTCGAAGAACATGACAGGGAACGTGGTGTTGGGTCTATCCAGGAAGGAGTAGGCTTCCTGCAGCAGGTAGATGATTGCATCATCAACCAACCCCAACAAAGGGCTGACATGCAAACTGTAGGGGGTCCTGTGATGGACACACTAGGGGTCTGAGGTGTGCTAGAACCAGCCTCTCCATTACCTTCATGATGTGAGAGGTCAGTGCAATCGGCCTGTACTCATCTAGGATGTCCTTTTTTGAGCACTGGAAGGATGCAGGATGTTTTCCAGCTCTCTCTGAAAGTGAAAGCTCAGGTTAAAGAGGTGCTAGAGAAATCTACAGAGCTGGCTGGCACACGAGGGCTGATGCGGTCTGGTCCAGCAGTTTTTCTCAGATTGAGGCTCTCCAGGTCTCTCCACTCCTGGCTGGCTGTGATGTTAAATCCAGCTCATGTTTGAATTTAAAATGATGTGCAATCAGTGCCTGCTTAAAAGCTCTGGTCTTCACACTGCCTGCAGCCAGATGATTTCCCTACATCGACTTGGTATATAGCTACTGCCAAGTCAATTCACAAAGCCCCTTATCAATATACTCATGTTTAATCTCTCGTATCGTCAGCCTTCAGTGATCAATTGCGTTCCCAACTATCAGAGGCTCTGCACCCCCAAAACCCAGCCTCCAACCTCTGCAGCTGGCACCCTCGCCTCAAGCTCAATCCGAGCTTCCACATGCCACCTGGTCCACCAGTGACACAGTGAGCAACCTCCCCCCCAACACCTCTCCCCTCTCCGACAGACTCTGCCTGTACTCTACTCCTGCCTTGCTTTCCACTTTTGGTCCTTTTTGCCCCTCACCACACAGCGTGACAGAATCATCTGGCCCAAATATGGACCCAGCGGTGCAAAACGCTCAAGGGATCCTCGTTTTGTGACATGACCAAATGCTCCAGGAGTTGATGGACTAACTCCAGACTATTAGTGCCACCATCTCCCAGCTCGGAAACCAGATCAACCTGCTCACCTCCCAGCCTCCAGCGACCCCCTCAGTGACACCCCCCTCTGTAAGTATTTTCCTACTGCTACTCATTCTACCCAGCCTCATTCCCCCCTTGCCAGGGAACCTTTTGTTCCATTATTCCACTGACATACATTCTTGTGGCAGATTTTTACAGTGTTCCCATGTGTTTAATATAAAGCCATCCTGTTTACATTTACATTTAGCGGACACTTTTGTCCAAAGCGACTTACAGTAATTCATACATACACTGATGGCGGTGGCTGCCATGAAAGGTGCTGACCAGCGCATTAGGAGCAGTTTTTGAAGTTCAGTATCTTGCCCAAGGACGCCTCCACGTGCAGACCAGAGGAATCGAACCTTCCGACCTTCCAAGAGGCTGGCTCTACCACTAAGCCAAACCCCTGTTATGCCTCTGATGAGTCCAGAATGGCCTATACAATGAACCTACTGAGAGGAAAGGCAGCACAATGAGGAACTGCATTATTGGAAGGGGGTTCTGCGGCCCTTGCGTCACAAACAACATTTATTCATGAGATGCGGAGAGTCTTAAGTCACACTATACATGGGTTGGAGGCAGCAAGTAGGCTAATTTCTTTATGCCAGAGATCTCAGTCAGCAGCAGAGTACTCAATAGATTTTGCATTCCTGGCACCTCAGAGTGGGTGGAATGAGCCAGCGCCAGTTAGCTCGGAGAAAGCTGTCTTAGAGTCTACAGGACGAATTACCTTTTCAGGAATCTCTCTAGTCCTTCACCTGGATAACTGTCTTAGAGGGAGACTGTGAGAGAGGGCTTCTACCCGCCGTAGGTCTACCAGGTCCTGACCCAGCCAGATTTCCCACTCTCTGCCAGCACTCCAGCGCTTCTCACATATTGCAGAATCCCCAGAGCTCCGACTGCTGCCCTGTAGGGGCCCATGGAGGTGGGAAGAATCTGGTTATGCACTCAGGAATATCAACGCCTTGTTTTGAGTCAGCAGTGCCTCTACTGTGGTTGGCCAGGGCACTGTTCCCCCATTCCATGTCTGTTACTTTCATACAAATGGTGAGGCAGAATAACTGTGCAATATTCCCAGCTCGAAAAGGCAGTGTGAAAGGGGCTAATGGTGAAATCAAGCCTAAAACTGACTTCGCTGTGGTGAACTGTGCACCAATTCTTGAACTTGAGTTTTAAAATACATTCAGCTTTTGCTTTACCTCATTGGGGTAATACAGCACACACACATTGATTTTCCAGTTGTTGTGGGGACATTTCCATCCCAAATGAAGTGAATTTGCTTGGTCCTTTCTTCATCTGATGGTGGGAGTAGATGAAAACATTTAGTTCTTGCAGATGACAGTAGAGGAATTGGGGTGCTTTGTTTACCTTTCATGTTCCGTTATCAAAGTCAGAATTAATGAGGAAAAGTTAGTCACTGGACGAAGCTTTAGTTCTATGACTATGTGTTTAGCCATTGATTTCAAGTTATTGCAGTTATTTTTTTGGGTAATGAAGGTGATGTGGAAAAACCTTTGTGCTTCTTATCAATCTTCGGTTTGTTACATTTCTCCCTCAGTGTTGCAAAATCCATGTTGTAGCAGGAAGTGACAAATTGACGGTGACAAAACCGAGATATCGCATCACAGTTTGCAATGAATGTCAGAATCCTGTGATGCACATTGTCCAACATGAGAGGACATGCAGAGGCATTCATATATAATACATCTCCATAATTGATAACAGGCGTGAAGCTTGATTCCACCAAGTTCCTTTTCACACAAAAAGAAAAGCAAGCCTTGTTTCTTTAATAAAACCTTAATAATAGCTTTTGTGTGATATGCTGGATAGGCGTGGCCATCAAGTAAAAACCTCACATCTTTGCATCTTTGTAAGTAATCCCTTGTTGTTAACCCCTTGATACACAAGCTCTACAAACCCCATCTAATGCACAACTTATGTCAAAAATTAACCATATGTGATTTGATGCATGCTTAAATGGGGTGCACACATAACGATAATCGGGCTGATTTTGCTTCGATTTGACCCCTTCCTGACCACAGAAGATTATCTTCTGTCTTGTAAGATTATCCTATACGATTATCATGTGGTCTGTGTTGTGTTAAGAGTCAATTTGCCCTGATAATTTGCTCATAAAAGGGTCACGGCCGACGATTGTAGATGTTAAACTTGTTCAATATTTATGATAAAAAATCTTCGTGTGTGGAGAAAGACGACGACTCCTGAGTCACTACTCCATGAAATGTGACGTAAAACGCAACATAGCCAACCAGCTGATTGTGGAACACGGAAGCGGACGTAAATAAAAACAGAGGTGAGATCTAACTTTTCCTATTGGGGTGTTTGAATTAGCCATTTTGATGTTTTTAATGGGTTTAGCATCGGTGCTACGTTAACCATTTAGCACTACCGTTAACCGTCATAGATTTTTTTCCACTCTCTTCTCTTTTTTTTCGGGATTTTAGGGACAGCAATAGTCCGAGGACTACCATCATTCCTTCTTCTATGTCTTCCATGTCTTTTAAAGTTTTAAAAACGTTTATTTACTCTTTTTTTATATACAGTCTATGCTCTTTTCTGTTAATGAAGAGCCCGGTGATGCTGCGGTTGTTGCCATTGGTTACTGTAGATCACGTTTGATCACGCGATAAAAAATCTCTTAAGATTTATAAAACCCTTATGTGTGTACCCCATTTTAGTGTGCCTTTGCAAAAGGTTTTAAAAACAAATTCTTTAATATTTCGAATATTCATTTTTTTGACTAATAATTTATATTTCTATTTGCCATTCCTACTTTAAAAATAAAAACTTATTAAGATATCAAATGTATTCTTTAATATAAAAAATGTGAAACTAGAGAACATCTTGCGATGGGACTCAGCACTCCTCATTGTCATGTTGGCTGGCTCTGCAGCCAACATGACAATGAGGAGTGCTGAGTGCTAATAGGTTGTACTGCATGTTCAGCATTCATTTTTTAATTACACACCTCTGAAGTTTCTGCAAACATCAAAACAAATCTAGGCCAGAAGCAAAAAGTCATGCAGCCAATGGTCCTTTCCCAAATTCTTCACCCTTGCTGGACCAAACCCATCTTTTGTTACATTTCCTCACTGCAACTTGCAGGTCTGTAATGCTATCATGCTGAAAAAATCTGACATAAAGACAAATGTATAAAGACCTGGCAAAATACAAAATATTTGCTACCATGGGCATCTCCGGGATCACATTTTGCTATTATCTCACACACACATAATCATTGAAAACAATCACCCACACTGTCATAGCTGGTTATGAGATTAAAAAGCATCAGATGTGCAAAAGTAGCCTTTTTGAGTTTGGAAATGAGTGATTAGTTTTCTGCTGTAAACATGTTCCTAAGGGCAAAAATGTCAAATTATAAATGGTTTCTCTTAAAGTCTGAGGGCTATTTTTGGCCCATGTGTGTAAAATTGATGTAGATCTACAAAACCTTTCCTTTAAACATGAAGTACAAAGGATACATTACATTGAATACATTGATTTCAAAGATATAGCAACGAAGCACCTAACATGAAATTGTTGCGCATTTGAGGGGTAGTGAAACAAAAATAACTAGTTCAGAAACAAGTGTGCATGGATCTCAGTCTGTGGCTCAGGCGAGACAGGTCATAAAAAGGGTGGAATGAGAGGGGAGAAATATGCATTTAATGAGGAAAATATTAATGGCATTACCTTTATCGATCCTCCACCAGCAGAAATTATATGGGTATCGCTAGATTAACATGCACATTTGCGCACAAGAATATGGTTGATACATTTTAATGATTATTTAAAACTCCTGACTTGTTCCCTTTGGAAAGTTTGTAACTAGAGCTTTCAGCTTTCAGTTTTGCTGATTAAATGTTGTTGGGAAATGTTGTTAAGTTGTTCATTGTGGACTTCAAAATGGACTCCGAACTGAACTCAGTTTCCCAAAATTCCCAGTCTTCACACCTACGTGCATTTAGCTTTAAGTTACAATTGGTCAGGCTGTCAGACACCCCACTGACCGGACAGTCAAAACTCCAGTTGCTTCTCTTTCTCCACCTCTCTCCCCACAGGACTGCCTGCCCTCAAGTTCTCTTCTTCTGTATTATGCTAGGCCTAACAGTTGCTGAGAGCTGCCAATGGCATTTCCAGCAGGCTAAAGAACTGCATAGCAAAGCTTAACAGCTAACTCCACAATCCAAGGAACCTGAAGTAAATTAGCACCAAGCTGCTATCCTTGCAAAGGAAAGGAGAGACCAGTTTCCTCCACCTGCTGTCTTTCATCAGATCTTGCACAGCAGGAACAGCGTTGTTCAACATTGGAACTACAACCTTTTCCTCCTTCCTCATCAGCCAAGGAACCACTAGCACGTTCTCTTAGACTTGTAATATTGAACTGGGCCGAGAGCGTTCAGCATCGCATAGCACCGCTAAGACCAGGACTTTTAACTGTGGTTGATGTAATGCACACGTGTTCAATCTATGTGTTTGTTCACTGTTTGGTGTTACTGTAGTTTGCCTTGCTACTCAGCTGATTTGACCTTAGCTGAATTATGCTTCACACAGACTCAAGGTCTTTGCATGCACACCCACAGTAAATGAGCACATGATGTGAGAACCACCACTGTTTCTTTGTTCTGCAACATACACACACACACACACACACACACACACACACACACACACACACACACACACGTAGTACATATTAGTTAGATAGTGTGTTTTCAACTTGGTATTAAAAATAAAATACTTTTGAGCCTTCATGCTGTCTATTTAATGTTGTACAAGAGTGAATGTTGCCAACCTCTACTCTGTCAAGACCTCCAAAATTGGTTGACGTTATTAATTTAATTATTAATCCGAGTTACAAACTGACAGTTTAGTACCTTATTCTGAGACTGATTTTGTGAATTGGTTATCCCTTCTTCAAGGGTGATGCCCTGAGGTGATCTAATGTAAATTGGATCTTATTATTTATCATAATTAATAATTATCATTGATGGCAATTATTGATATATCTGAATTAAACCCAAAACTCCCTATGGAGGTTTCTTGAAGCACTACAGTGTGTCATGATATTTATTACAGTACATTAATGCCTTCATGGAAATCTTTAAAATAACTCAGAGTGCTTTGGAAGATGTCCTGCCTGGTTACTGTTCCAAAGAAGTCAACACCATCAGACCTCAATGACTACCGACCAGTGGCCCTCACATCTTACATGATGAAGGTGCTGGAGAGGCTGGTCTTGGCCAACCTGAGGCTGCAGGTGAGAGCCCTGCTAAACCCTCTGCAATTTGCTTACCAGCCCCACTTGGGAGTTGATGATGCTGTCATTTACCTGCTGCAACAAGACCATTCGCACCTGGATGGTGGAGGAGGTACTGTAAGAATCACATTCTTTGATTTCTGCGGTGCTTTTAACACCATTCAGCCACTGCTACTGGGGAAGAAGCTGCAGGTGATGGGTGCAGACAACACAATGATCTCCTGGATTACTGACTATCTGACAGGCAGGCCACAGTTTGTTATTGGCAATGTTCTGTCTGATGCGGTGGTTGGTGATACAGGAGCTCCACAGGGGACTGTACTGTCTCCTTTCCTGTTAACCAAATACACCACTGACTTTCAGTACAACACCGGGTCGTGTCACCTGCAGAAGTTTTCTGATGACTCGGCTGTCGTTGTGTGTATAAGTGAGGGACAGGAGGGGGAGATAGATACATACAGATAGAACATATAGAACCAGAGACAGCAATTATTTTATCAGTTTTAGCACTGAAGCTGCAGCTCTCCAACAATAAACTACAAAACCAGGTTGTCCAGCTGCGGCAGAGATGAAGACAGTGGAGCCGCTACTGTACACCGTGTAATTTGGGTGGTAGAGGATCTGTTTTGGCTTGCCCTTGACTTGTCTTTTGATTTTTTATTCTATCACACATACCCTGAAAGAGTTGCTTCTTGAAACCCGGCGGGCAAAGTTTACACAAAAAGGTCAGATTTTCCCCACCAGGATCATCACTGACCTTTTCATAAAATTGTTTTAATTAATCATACGAAGATGCTGTATTAATGGTGGAGGCAGATTCTGAGGTAGTGCTGCTACCTTCATTTGTTTTTTTCCTCCATGCTTAGCATGCTGATGACGCATGCAGCGGTACGACTCTGTGGTGGTAGGTGTTGCCAGTGTTATGTCAGGACGAATTAATCTGTGTTCGTTTGGTAATGCCTTGCTGCATGTTTAGTATGCAGCTATTTTTGTCTGAAATAGTTAAGTTTCATTTTGATCGAAAGTAAAGCGAGTTGCATGCACAAACCACTCGTCCAGCGTCTTTTTATACACAACAGCCAGATTGGTTGTTTTTCCGCTACATATTAAGGTGTGTTCACGATGTGTTTTAGCCGGGTTTTCGCCTGGAAGGCTCGATGGAAATCTGGCACTCTCTCAACGAAGTTAAACTGTGAGAGAGTGGCGTTCACAAATGCCAGAATGAACGTGTAATCGTAAAAACAATAATCTCTGTTGCCTCTGGTCTGAACCGTTTGGCAGAAAAGTTGCATTGAACACACCGCTTTGATGTGGTGCCAACTCCACAGTAGCATGTACGTTCTGCGCTTGCGCAAGATGCAATAAGCGGGTGGCGCTTGTGTTGTGTATAAAAAGACGCTGGATGAGAGGCTTAAGCACACAACTCTCTTTACTTTCAATCAAAATGAAACATAACTATTTCAGACAAAAACAGCTGCATACACATGAACATGCAGCAAGGCATTACCAAATGAACACAGATAAATTAATCCTGAACAGACATAACAGCTAGTCTTGTGCCAGAACATTACTCTGCCCCTCCCACACACCGCGCTGATTCGCTACCATGCTGCCAATAAGAATGGTCATACAGCTGGCACACAGCCAATCAGAGAATCCAATGACTCAGATGACTGACTGCCAACCTTCTCAGACTTTGCATGTTGAATTGGAGCAGACAACATCTGCGCGGTTCCAAAAGCAGCTGAACATACCAAACAGATTTGTTCCCGACTTCATCCGAGTCTTGCCGAATGCTTCAAACAGCCAACGGTGGGGCCGGTGTGTTCCTGCCTTAACACTGAAGCTGTTTACAAGACAGAGATGAGCAGACTTTACTTCCTGTGGAAGCTGAGATCCTTCAACGTGTGCAGACCAAGGAGACGCTGCATCTCCTGGATCTCTGCGGCTGTCCAGTTGCTCATCTTAATGTCCGCGGATGAAGTGATGGACTGACTGCTGTGATCAGCTGTTTCTTGGTTTTAAAACTCCCCGGCTGTGGGTTGCACAACAGTGCAGGTCATTGACACCTCCGCCCATCTCATGCAGAGGCCGGCACATTTCCACCTCGTTTTTAGATAGCAGGCGAGGTGGAAATAAGTGTACCCTGTGGACCAAAACAGACCTCAATTTACCGCCCTCTGTCTTAAACCGCGGAACAGCCGCCAAAAGGGCAGGCAAATTGGCGGCTTGGTGCCATCCATCCATCCATCCATTTTCATGACAGTCCGATACAACGACCGCATTACTGCGCCACTGCACTGATCCGCCTGTCAATCTTACTCTCCATCCTTCCCTCACTTGTGAACAAGACCCCAAGATACTTAAACTCCTCCACTTGAGGCAGTAACTCTCCCCCAACCCGGAGGGAGCAAGCCACCTTTTTCCGGTCAAGAACCATGGCCCCAGACTTGGGGGTGCCGATTCTCATCCCAGCCGCTTCACATTTGGCTTCAAACCGCCCCAGGACATGCTGGAGATCCTGGCCTGAAGGAGTCAACAAGACCACATCATCTGCGAAAAGCAGAGATGAAATCCAGTGGCTCCCGAACCAGACCCCCTCCGGCCCGTGACTGCGCCTAGAAATTCTGCCCATAAAAATAATGAATGCTTTCTCCAAGTCCACAAAACACATGTGGACTGGTTGGGCAAACTCCCATGAACCCTCGTGCACCCTGCGGAGGGTATAGAGCTGGTCCAGTCTTCCGCGGCCCAGATGAAAACCGCATTGTTCCTCCTCAGTCCGAGGTTTGACTATCGGCCGAATTCTCCTCTCCAGTACCCTGGAATAGACTTTTCCAGGAAGGCTGAGGAGTGTGATCCCCCGATAGTTGGAACACTGCCATGCGATGCCGCAGAGACGTCTCAACCAAGACAGCCCCACAACATCCAGAGACTTGAGGTACTCAGGGCGGATGTCATCCACCCCCGGTGCTTTGCCACTGAGGAGCTTCCCGACTACCTCAGTGACTTCGGCCTGGGTGATGAATGAGTCAACCTCTGAGTCCCCAGCCTCTGCTTCCTCTATGGAAGGCATGTCAGCTCCATAGAAGTAGAGAACATGGTCCATTCAGACTCAATGTCGCCAACCTCCCTCGGGATCTGGTCCAAGCTCTCCCGGAGGTGGGAGTTAAAGACCTCCCTGACAGAGGGTTCTGCTAGACGTTCCCAGCAGACCCTCACAATATATTTGGGTCTGCCAGGTCTGTCTAGCTTCCTCCCCTGCCAGCGGATCCAACTCATCACCAGGTAGTGATCAGTTGACAGCTCAGCCCCTCTCTTCACCCGAGTGTCCAAGACATACGGCCAGAGGTCAGATGACACAACCACAAAGTCGATCATTGACCTCCAGCCTAGGGCATTTTGGTGCCTTGTGCACATATGGACACCCTTATGCTTGAACATGGTGTTCTTTATGGAGAAACTGTGACTAGCACAGAAGTCCAGTAACAAAACACCACTCTGGTTCAGATCGGGGAGGCCATTCCTCCCAATCACACCCCTCCAGGTAACACTGTCGCTGCCTTCATGAGCGTAGAAGTCCCCCAGTAGAACGACTGAGTCCCCGGTTGGAGCACTCTCCATTACCCCTCCCAAGGACTCCAAGAAGGCCAGGTACTCTGCACTGCTGTTCGGCCCATAAGTCGAGACAACAGTGAGAGACCTATCCCTGACCCGAAGGCGCAGGGAAACGACCATCTCATTCACTGGGGTCAACTCCAACACATGGCGGCTGAGCTGAGGAGCTATAAGCAAGCCCACACCAACTCGCCGCCTCTCACTGCGGACAACTCCAGAATAGAAGAGAGTCCAGCCTCTCTCAAGGAGTTGGGTTCCTGAGCCTAGACTGTGCGTGGAGGCGAGCCCGACTATCTCTAGCTAGTACCGCTCAACCTCCCGCACCAGCTCAGGCTCTTTGCCCCCCAGCGAGGTGACAATCCATGTCCCCATGGTTTGAGTCACCGTCCAGGGATTGGGTTGCCGAGGCCCCCGCCCACGACCGCCACCCAAATCACACAGCACCTGCCCCTTCTGAACCCTCCTGCGAGTGGTGAGCCCACTGGAGGGTGGGCACACGTCGCTCCTTCGGGCTGGCTCCACGGTGGGGCCCCGGTGATGCCAATCTGGGTGACGTAAATGTCCTCGATATTCTGCCTGTCATTAGGGGCTTTTGAACCGATCTTAGTCCGACCTGTCACCTAGGACCTGTTTTCCTTGGGAGATTCTACTAGGGGCATTAAGCCCCAGACAACATAGCTCCTAGGATCATTCAGGTGCTCAAACCCCTCCACGATGATAAGGTGCCAGTTCAAGGAGGAGCAGCTTGGTGCCCTGTCTAAAAATGGCCACTGACATGGCTTTTCTGATCCATGGTACCCCAACCCTGCCACTTCCCACATTGTTGAGGTATCTGTGAGCAAATCTGTATATCTGGGCCTTTTTTATCAAGATAAGACTGCACATTTTAGTGTGACCTCTCACTGTGAGTCGTCCAAGGCACACCTGTGCAATAATCATTTTGTTTAATCGGCACCTTTACCAGTCAGTTGGATGGATTTTCTAAGCAATAGAGAAGTGCCGGGATGGATTTGAATAGATTTGTGCTCAAAATATGACAGGAATTATTGTTTTGTATGCAATTTATTTAAGTCTTTTACCTCAACCTGTCAGAAATGTAATTAACTTTATTGACTTTATCAGAATCAGAATCAGAAAGACTTTAATAATTAAAAAAGTATTTTTGTTACAAACTCCAGATATACAAACAACACATATCAAGAACTATATATATATATATATATATATATATATATATTATTATAACAAAATGGAAGCGTTTGGGAACAACAGCAACTCAGCCACAAAGTGGTAGGCCACGTAAAGTGACGGAGAGGGGTCAGCGGATGCTGAAGCGCATAGTGCAAAGAGGTCGCCAACTTTCTGCACAGTCAATTGCTAGAGAGCTACAAACTTCATGTGACCTTCAGATTAGCCCAAGTACAGTACGCAGAGAGCTTCATGGAATGGGTTTCCATGGCCGAGCAGCTGCAGCCAAGCCACACATCACCAAGTGCAATGCAAGGCGTCGGATGCAATGGTGTAAAGCACGCCGTCACTGGCCTCTAGAGCAGTGGAGACGCGTTCTCTGGAGTGATGAATCACGCTTTTCCATCTGGCAATCTGATGGACGAGTCTGGGTTTGGAGGTTGCCAGGAGAACGGTACATTTCAGATTGCATTGTGCCAACTGTGAAATTTGGTGGAGGAGGAATTATGGTATGGGGTTGTCTTTCAGGAGCTGGGCTTGGCCCCTTAGTTCCAGTGAAAGGAACATTGAATGCTTCAGGATACCAAAACATTTTGGACAATTCCATGCTCCCAACCTTGTGGGAACAGTTTGGAGCGGGCCCCTTCCTCTTCCAACATGACTGTGCACCAGTGCACAAAGCAAGGTCCATAAAGACGTGGATGACAGAGTCTGGTGTGGATGAACTTGACTGGCCTGCACAGAGTCCTGACCTGAACCCGATAGAACACCTTTGGGATGAATTAGAGCGGAGACTGAGAGCCAGGCCTTCTCGACCAACATCAGTGTGTGACCTCACCAATGCGCTTTTGGAAGAATGGTCAAAAATTCCTATAAACACTCTCCTCAACCTTGTGGACAGTCTTCCCAGAAGAGCTGAAGCTGTAATAGCTGCAAAAGGTGGACCGACATCATATTGAATTCTATGAGTTAGGAATGGGATGGCACTTCAGTTAATAGAATGAGTAAAGGCAGGTGAGCGAATACTTTTGGTAATATAGTGTATATATATATATATATATATATATATATATATATATATATATATATATAAATAAATGTGAAAAATACAGTTTAATAATGTGCAAAAAGTGAAGTGCAAAAAAAAAAAAAGAAGATTGACCGTGTTTGAGTCAGGTTGAAGGTTGAAGGACCTCAGCCTCCTGAGGAAAAAGAGTCCGCTTTGGCCCTTTTTGTAGACCGCCTCCATGAGCTCCTTTGGCTTTGTCACATTGAGCTGCAGGTGATTCAGTTCACTCCAAGTGAGAAAGTTGCCCACAAGAGTCCTGTATTCATTCTCATCACACTTTTCAATGCAGCCAACTATTGATGAGTCATCAGAAAACTTCTGAAGGTGGCAGGACTAATAAACTAATAAACTAATAAACTAATAAACTAATAAAGGCGTTTCTTGAAGTATTAACAGGTGAGGAGCAGTACTTAGACTAGAATATGTGAAAGCCAAATGTAGGCTGGGTTATAAGAGAATATAATAAAACAGCCTATATGTCTGTGGGATTGTCCTTGAGTGTTGCCTTTTTGGAAAGAGGTACTACACAGTCTTCAAGTGTGGCTCAAATAACCCCCCACCAGAATCCCCACAGATGTTATGCCAAAGGGCTAACAGCGCAGTGAAACAGGACTGACACTAACAGAATCATTGTAGCAGCTAGGCATATTTTATGTAAGTGGAAGAGCCCACATTTATCACAGTTGTGATGGGTGGTGTTAGGGGGCAATTGCACTCAAGAAACCAGGGATAGTTGGAAAGCAGCTTTAATTGAAACCCCAGCACCCCAGCACCCTAGCACCTTGATCATTTTGCGGGACGCTCTCTCGTGGTGTGCCCGTTTGCTGATAACTCATCCCCACATGTTTATCTCAAGCTCCTCGCTAGCCTTCTGCCTCCGTCCACCAGGCAGCCTGGCCCTGTTGCTGTCCTCCTCGTAAAGACGCTGAAGCTCAGTTTGATTTTTTCACCTATCACTCTCTTGGGGTCGACAGAGAAACGTCTATGAATGAAATGAATGAATGAATGAATAAACGATGAAATAAACGACCGCCCATCGGCCCATTATTGATAGGCCCACCGCGAAAAAAGTAGCTGTGCGCGTGCGTGTGTGCGCACGCTTGTGTTAAGGGGCACAAAAAAATATTTGCACTGGCACCTATCACCATGATGTTACGCTACTGGAGAGAGCTGGTTTTGAGGTCGTGAAGGTGGAAGTCAGCTAATGGAAATCCACATGTGAAGACAAGCATTGGAATCAGTCCAAGAAAAAGTGCTGGAGTTTCTTGCATAAGGGAGAAGCACAATCTGACAATGAATGTGGGAGATGCTGGAGTATATATACCAGGTTGATTACTGATGAGGGGCAGCTATGAGAGCAGGTGAGTTGAGTTGGTTGATTAGTAGAAAGAGGCAGGAAACAGGGCAGGTAGAGGAAATTGGGCGACTAGTTAGCCAAACTGCTCATGGCAGAGACAGAAAATAAATGTTTGGAAACTTGATTTCGTTTGGACTGCCTTTTCATTAAGCTGAGTTACAGTATATATTTCTCCTCTCTTTTACATTTTAAAAAATATAAATGTCATGCTGTATTTTTATTTCAACATTTTATAATGAATAAAATGAAAAAAGAAGTGTAACAGATACATGACTCCGTTATATGTGCAAACTGAATTTACTGAATTAGATGAAACAGCATGCAAAAGGAGTGTTGAGACATTGGAAGACATTTCACAGGTTGATTTTTAAAATTCAAGATCCTAATCTCACCGTCTCTCTGTGTGTCTCTTTCTTCTTTTTTCACACTCCTTTTCACAGCGAATGTGTGTCCAGATGGAGTGTGTACAGTGCTCTCAAATGGCCTTCTGTCTGATCATCCTCCATACACCTCCATGTTCACTCAATAGCAGGCATGCACAAGCGAACACACACACAACGAATATAGCAGCAAAGTAGCAGCAAATTTCTGCCTTCCTTTCCGGCAGTCACTGAGTTTCATGTCTTTTAGGTTGGAATTACAGCTGGGCCACTTTACAAACTGTATGTGCACAAATACAAATGTTTTTACATGGGATTTTAAAGAAATATTTATGTGTTAATATGTACTCCATTGATTGCAATGCATTACTGATCATTTTTATATCTAACTGACAGATACGATGTGGGAGCAAGTCTTAAAACACTTAAACGTAGAAATAAGCCATCACTGTTAAAAGAGAGACATGCTAACATATATTTATTGAGAGGAGAGACATTCAGAATATGCATAGAACTATAATAAGCTTAAATGTTTTTTTTTATTGTTGTTCCAAATTTGATTATCATCAGTAAAGCAAACATTTCTTGGCAGGTGGATTTCCACTGATGGCTCAGCTTGGAGTCTAAGCCTGTCGTTCCATCAGATGCCTTGTTTTAACAGCAGGTTACATGTTACAGAAAGAAACACTGGATGCACATTTTGATCAGAAGAGGAGTTAAATTCAACCTGCATATCAGCTGCAGCACAAATTGCTTTGTGGCCAATGCTACCCCTGAGATGAAGAGGCAAAAAAGAGGGAGTTAGATATGCTCTAAGAAAGGCTTTCGATTACAGTGCACTGTGATTGTGTGTCGGAGGGGAGGGTAAATCCAGACATATTCTGAGAGGTCAGGCAGGTCAAATTCCTCAGGAAGAGAATGTGGAGACGAAGGCAGAAACATGGGAACTCAGGAACCCACCCTGCAGCTCTCGCTGCACCCAGCATTAACTGTTGCTTGGAAACCAAACAGCGCTCCTCACTCCACCCCCCTCCTTCTTTCTGGCTCATAAACCTACAATTTTCATTATGATTCGCTTTTAAGAGAAACAGCGTGAACTCTTGAGGTGAATTGGTCTACTGATATTCAGGTATGACAGTGGGCACTCTTAACAATCATGTTCTGATTGTGGCAAACACTCGCCCTAAGAATTACTGGACTGAAACAAAGGGTGTGGTTGACTAAAGAAAAGTGTTATGTGTGTGTGTTTAACAGGAGATAAGTGAAGATACAGAGAAAAGGGAGATTGAGCAAAGGACAAGGAGATGAATAGGTGTAAGAAATAGGGGATTCCCCCTTTCTAAGATCACGTGTTCCTGTGCTTTCTCAGCAAATCTTTGACTGATAACAAAGAGAAACACAATGTAAATCAGTCAATTGTCGTCCCACTACATCATCTATGTCATCCCTGCTCTTTTTCCATGAAACTACACAGCCATTCCTAAGCTTGTCAGTACGCCGGGATGGATACCATCTTGTGTTTTACTTTTAAGCAGCAGGTAGGGTATTCAGTTTTGTGTCAATCTTCAAAGCAGTTAGCATTCTCAGCCTGGTGATGTTTTTTATTGTTAATGCCATTTCTACTGGTACTGGTAAAATGTCAGGGGAGGTAAAATCAATGTTTTGTTGAAGATTGTTACAGGTCAAAGTGCCTCCCAATTGTTCTTACCATTACATGGAATGATATGAAGTTATGTAATCTAAAAATCAAAAGGTATTTTAAAACTACAAACGTCTAATAGCTCACTCTTTCTGCTCTCTGTTACATCTGCACCACATTTAAAAGACACATCCTTTGTGTTCATGTGTTTTTTTCCTCTTTGATGTGAAGCTGAGAGGAGGGAGGAGGATGGAGAATGAGGAGGAGGTAGAGAGCAGTGAGACGGGGAAGGACAAGGGTGGAGGATGTAGGTGTAAAAGCAGCTGGGGAGAGGAGGCAGAACTGACACACAAAGGTGGACGAAGCTTCATTTCCAGGGATAAGTTTTCCCATGAGACCTCTGCCTCCTCCATATACATCCAAAGACCGACCAAACCCTGCAGCGCCCGACCACAGAAGCAGGGATTTCTCGGGCTGTTATCTTGAAAACACACAGGTGAGACACAAGGTTAAGTACATGGGGAGGAGGAGAAGAGTCCAACATTATAATGTGTAATATCTAACCCTCCGGAGGTGGTGGGAGGAGTGAGCATGTGGTATATGCAACAGTGGTATGTCAGTGTATGTGCTAGCAGAATTTGAACGAGATGGGACAACTTACCAAATTCTGAACAAAACAGTTTGTCCCCTCCTGATAGGAACAATAACACAGGTTTCTCCCTAAATCTCCCAAAATCATAGCCGAGTGCGTATGTGTTCTTTTGGGATATTAAATTCCCCTAAAGAAATAAGAAAAATGGAACAACATCAGGGAATTTGGTTGTTTGTGCCTAAACCATCAGCTAGAGTTACAGATAACGTTTTTTCAACACTGTGTTTTAGATGAGCTGTTCTCTAATGCCTCAGACAAACTGCCTGCATGAGAAGCGAGATGGCCGCATAGCTGAACTGCTGTGGCTTGCACGCCCATCCAAACTAACAGCAGTGCTGCTGTAAGCCCTATCTTACTACATGGAGTTTTGTTTGAAAATGATCAATAATTGAATTTCTGTTTGCTCTTGTTCAGAGATACAGGGAGAACACAACAACACCAACCTTCTAACGTAACCTAACCTAACCTAACTAACGTTATATATTTTTCATCAACATTAAATCTGTAAGGAAATGCTGATATGATGCCAATATGACAATTAACAGATCATTTTCACTGTCTATCTCTGCTGAGAGCAGCACTCTTGATGCCTCTATTCATTTTTTTGCTAGCTTAATCTCAGTCAATTTCCAACTTCCAATCTCCAACTTCCAACAACCTTGCAGACACGATCGGTCTTAAAATTCCCAGAAGGCATTGCTTCATTTTTAACTTTTGCAGACAAATTATCAAATAAAAAAAAAAGCAGCTAGATATGTTTTATTTCAAACCATGCAAGCTTTTGAACATCTGAATAAGACACTTCGGTACAAAACAATGCAGACTGATATAAAAGTTTGTGACTGTAGAACGTAACGATGACTGTGATGGAGAGAGTTACTTGTATGTGGTATTTCTATACTGATGAAATTACCACAACAGTAAATGTGAAGAAATTGGAGCCATTTGGCTGTCATTTATCGTAAGAACATTATTGATGCCTGAAAGGGGGCCAACAGAAATGATCATGGGGCTGCATTACTGTGACAATCATGCTGCTCTGTGATTGGTTGACCGGCCCATGTGGGCCCGGAGCCCCTGTATTATCTGCCTAAATTCCAGATTACCACTCCATCACTGGTGGAATAAACATTTTGTAGGTAAACTTGGAACATTTTGTTCAACAAGATAATTTTCCCAGAGGAACACCACTTCTATGTTTTTTTAAGGGTTAAAAAAAGCTAATGTTAATTTGGCTATAAATGAACTAAATCAAGGTCACATCCAGACATCAGTGTCACCACAACTAAGCATCTTACTACACTATACTATACTCAGATTACTATCAATTGACCATTCCACATGTTAGAGGAAAAATAGATTGTAAATAAGTTGACCTGTAAAGGTGGCCTATATTAATGACAATAATAATGAACTTAATTTATATAGCACCTTTATTAGAAAAAACCCATTCAAAAAACATGCTGACTCCCAGACTAGGAGACCGGAAATGAAAAAAAAAAAAAACATTCTTAGGGCTGTTCTGGTTTTAAGGATTGTTCCAGACCACTTTGTAAAGGCAGCAAATGTTCATATCCATATTTATATTATCATTAGCTTCAGAGCATTGGATAATAGCCAGCTAACTAGTGAGCTTAGAAATCAAGCTAGTTAAGCAAGGAGACATCAACGCCATCAAACATGGAAGACACAGACCAGCACAGACATAATTGAAAAGATGTATAATGACTTACTAGGGAGCTAGCGTTATTTGTCTGAAATCTAGAGAATATAAGCATAAGTGAACATTTGTATGGTTGGTCCGTGGCTTGAGTTACTGAAGAGCTCATGGTGATTTCCCATTAGTTGTTGAGAAAGGGGTTTCCTACTTCTACACAAAAAATGGTAATCATCAAGTGGTGATACAGACCTTGACTTGTGGGGCTATCGATCATATTATTTTAACCAAGGCATTAGACAAGACATTAAGAATAAACACATAGCTGCCATGTTGAAGGAAGTCCTACAGCTAAGGATCACACCACTGATGTAACATCACCCGATTAATAATAAATTTCCATTTTGTTTCATTAGTTTCAGTACATTTTAGTACCTTTTCTGTGTTGAGATGTGTGCCAAGTTTGTGTTGGCGAGGCGTGTTGAACATGACGATGTAGTTCACTATATAACACAAACCTTGATGGTATTTTGCTTTATTTACAACCAACTGCCACTTTCTTATCTTTGTAATTGACGAACATCATGTGTAATTCATAGTACAATCAAAAAATGAAAAAATGTATTTGTCTCACCCTATTGACTACTATATAATTTCTTTTTTTTTTATATATATATAAGGTTCCATGAGGTCAGCATTGGCTTTGGCACATTATAGGCCAGCAGAAATTTGCACTTAAGTCATAAAAAGATGCTCTCTTCCAGTAAAACCATGCCAGAGCACCTATGTACATAATCCCAGGTCTCTGAAACTGGCACACCCACATAAAATGAACCAATTTTCAGTGGAGGGGGAATTCCCCTGTCGAGAGGGGAGTTGTTTCTGGTGAGTAGAACCTAGGCACTGAATGAAGAGCTGGAGGAGGAGGGTCATATGAATGCCTGAAATGACAGCTGATAGCAGAGAGGAGAGTGGTTTCAAGATTGAAAGCAGAGACATGATTGGCTGATAGTGGTTGAAGCTGACTCTGGTTGGTTAAATGGATGTGCAAGTGTAGGTTACAGCAGGTGTCAGCAATCAGCTACACAAATCACATCATTACTTTCACACAACTATACATTTAGATGCCTTGCTTTTTGGGACTGACAGCAGATGGTAGTGTGCATGTCAGTTAAATTACCTTTTGTTCCTTTGTTGAAATTTTGAGGCACCTCAGAGCATACATAACATACATTTCAAACTCAGAATCCAAACACTGGCAGCGTATTGGCAGTAGGGCTGTCGAAATTGCTCCAAAATGACGTTTGAATATTCGCTCTAAAACACATAGATTCAAACCACTCGAATATCTATATTTGCGCATGTCAATAACAGGAGGACAAACTAATACAAACGATGTCCCGATCCGATCACGGTGGTTTGAGATTCGAGCTGCACTTAATACTACGCATTTGATACGGCAAATAAAAAGCAAACACTCAAAGAATACAACAAGTTCACTCAAGCAATACTGGCAAAGATACTGTAGCAACAAACACTCGTGGATACTTTCAAAAGTTAAGAGAAATATCCTCATATCCTCAAATATTACAGAGAAGGTAATTAAATTAATCACTCAGGATAAGCAGCTCATCTCTGTGGTAGAGGATCAGGGTTTTCTTCGTCACCTGGAGTTTTTGAATCCACGGTGTGCCCTACCATCTCTGCATTACATTACACTGACTCCACTTTCGAGTTACAACGTGCTGGTAAGTGCACCAGTTTGGTGGGTCTCATACAGCAAAGCATGTTAAACAGGCAATCGAGGAGATGCTGAACGCGTGTGATACTGACAAGCAACGTGTCCACGTCATTTTACATGACAACGTAAGGAATATGAAACAAGCAGTGGATGATAAGGAGGCACCAAGCGTGGGCTGCATCTCACACACTTCAGCTGCTGTACACGAGGGTCTGCTGTCACAGTGCAGCATCAGCCAATGTTGGAATAGCATATGCAGAAAAAGGAAGAGCCATGTGAAAGTATATACTTTGTTTCAACAAAATAAAAACCTATTGAGGAATGCAGCTACTTTTTTTCTTAATGCTGCTGTATTATCCAGGAAAATGTTAGTTAAGGCTAAGTATTGGATTGGGACTCGGTATCGGCAGATGAATATTAAAGGACTTGGATCGGATTGGGGTACAAAAAAACCTGATCGGGACATCCCTAGACATAACTACTTGATAGGTATTTTCGGGATACAGTACCTCGGTTCCAATTCTTGACAAAACTCTCTGAAGCCCTTGCCATCAACGATACTGATCGACCTCATGTCCTTGCATATGAACGAAGCAAGTTTCTTTGTGCACACCTCTTGTCGTGCTGCAGACAAAGAGCTTGTGGTGGGCGGTGAAAAATGTGAGTCGAGACGTGGCTGTTTAGTTGGAGTTCCAGACATCATGGCATGCTCATTTGGGTGCATATTTTTGAGATGTGCCTTCATGTTGTTAGTGGTGGAATGGTAAGCTAAATGTAGCATACACAGCTTGCATACAACTTTATCTCGAGGCTTCGCATTGTTGCCATCTACTGACCAAAATCCGAAGTATTTCCGAACAGGGCTTTTTAGGTTGCTTAGAGTCCAAACCACTCTCTCTGAGTGATGCAGTTATGAGTGTAACGCGTGAATCAAACGTGTAGACAGCTTTCAACATTGAGACACTGATTCAAATGGAACTATGTGTTTTCTATCAAACACATGCAAGACGGATGAAGATGTGTAATGATTAGACTTTGTCTGCCAATCTGCATAACGACCCCTTAGTTACCCTGGTGAACTGATAGATGCAGGAGCCTGCTGAGTAATGAATTCCCAGTTAGTTTAGACTGTTAACACATAAGCCAGTAAATTAAATCTGAAATTCAAAATAAGTTAAAAAAAAAAACAAAACAAAACAAAACATCATATTCAGGGAATATCATATGAATGTTCACATCCATATTTATATTATCATTAGCTACAAAGCACTAGATGCTAGCTAGCTAACCAGTGAGCTGTGGCCATAGTCTCATTGCATAAACAGTTATATAAGCTTGCATATACAAGCTAGTGAATGAAGGAGATATCAACACCATCAAATGTGGAACACAGCCCAGCACAGAACAATATTCAATTTACGATGTTGTACTTGTAAATTTAAGTGAAGCTAATTACTTTTTTAATTAATGTGTACTTATTTTTGTTTCAGCAGAATGTTTCATATTGTTTTTTGTCATTTTGGTTTTGACATTTGTTATTACAAATTGTTATTCTTTTTTGTATAATTGTGACATGAACCTAAATGAGGAAGCCGTGACAGAGTTTAATGTAGTGTCAGGGCATTTTATTTCCTGTGCACTCTCTTTCCCTCACTTTCCCTCCCTCACTCCCTCTGGCTCCGCCTCCAGCTTTCTCGCTCATTCAGCTGGGTAAAGAAATATCAGGCCATCATATTTATCGTTAATTATCAGAAGCAAACTCCATGTAAATAGATATGGCAGTGCAGCTGCCACGCAGCCTATGTCAACACAAACACCCGAGTGAGCAGCAGCAGCTCAGTAATGCAGCTGCCATACAGTCCAAAGGCATCCAGTGTTCCCAGCCTTTTAGCCGCAAACAGAGAGATTCCACTCTCTGCACGTTTGCAAGCAAACAAGACCGCCTCTTTATGGATGCTCTCTGTTCTGATTGGATAAAGTGGTCAGGGATACCAGAACATCTCCTTTCTTTCTCACTGCATGAGCAGGGGGAGTAGAAACAGAGATTACTGTTCAAAGATAGAGCTATGTGCTTCTTAATTAATACACAACATTACCTCAACAACACTTACTAATACCTCATGTTCACTGTTACATCTCAAAACTAGACCAAGGGTATAAAGACAGTGGAGTGGATAGAGCTGTCAGTGAAATGCTCCATTAATGCATTTGGTGGACACTGGCACACTGGCTAGTTACTGAGTAACATGGATGAGTGGATGGACAGACAGACAGATATCCAATCAATCAATCAATCAATCAATCAATCAATCAATCAATCAATCAATCAATCAATCAAACAACTTTATTTATCCCCGCAGGGCATTTCAGTTTGCAGCCTCAAGTCACATAGAATCAACAACATACAGCATCCGCTCTGTCAGCACCGCAGGTTGGCATGGGCAACCGGAGCTAGTAGCAAGTAACAATAAGAAATAAATAAATAACGAATAAATATACACATTAAGGCTTTCAGGTTTACAATGTCCATCTCTATTGATCCCAAGGGAAATTTGGAAGAAAAACATATCCATAGGATTGAGATAGATCCACACAATATGGGCAGTAGAAAAAGGTTGAAGTGAAACAATCACAAATGCACTACACAGACACAGAGCTACTGGAGAGGCTGCAACTTAAATCAGCGCCATCTTGTATCATCAGAATAGGAGCAGATGATGGAGTAGGAACACAGCACAGCAGCAGCCGGTAGACATGAGGGGTAAAAATGACTTTTCTGACAGCTTAGTGTGTAGTTCCTTTTCAGCACAATTGTCTCTTTGTTTTCTTGCCTTTTCCGTGACATTCCTGCACATTTTAAAGATTTGCTACACAAATGTTTAAAGACATTTAGAAGTACAGTACTTTGTATAATAACTTGTGTCAGATATGATTTTCCTGTTAAAATTAGATCTACTCCTGTAGACTCCTTTATGTATAAATGTGCAAAATATTTTTGGTTTTGAAGGTTTAACTGTGGACACACGATGTGTCCAACAGCCTTAAAATTAGCACAGAAAATGTCCTCCTCCAGCTGATAAATGTAAAAAAAAAAAAAGCTTTGTCTTGTCAAACTCTGGTTTATTTTGCAGAACCTGCCTTTATATATATATATATATATATATATATATATATATATATATATATATATATATATATATATATATATATATATAAACTATATCCATTTATCCTGAATATTTCCCATCACTGTTCCCTCTTAGATTGGTTTTCTGAGTTACTTGTTACAGGACCATGTACAGAGGACTCGCAGAACCAGAAGCATTTTTCATAGTATATGGGGGTATACAGATAGGCGGTATCATCTCAGGACTATGTGAAACTGATGTGTAACTAACATTAATTAAAGGAACTTAAAGCTGTCGTGGTAAGAAGAGAAATTAAAACACATTTTGTTCCCTGTACCATATCCCCACATCCCACCTTTACAATATATAAAAACAAAGCTTTGCTCCACATTGCTCACCCAGTATTACAGTATGCCTCTTGCATCACTGTACAATGCTGCATCTAGAAAATCACACAAAAAAAGTGTGTTTGACACAGTGACCTGTTCATGTTCTCTGCTGACCCTTCAAAGCTAAACTTAGCTGAAACAAAATGTCACTCAGCAATTTAATGCCTCTCCGTCTTCTCCCCCAAACTGGGAGACCATCTCAGTGATTTTTTCTAGTGGCTTCCCATCAGAGTGGTGAAGGTTCAACTATCATCATTGCAGCATGCTTATGGGACAAGCAAGGACAAGAACACTCGAGTCTCATAGTGCACAAGAATACCAGCTGACCCATTGCAAAAAGACATATGGTCATATGAAACCTTTTTGTTAAAACAGCATACTTCCTAGTGTTCTTTATCTTCTAAGAATCTGTAAACTGTCACACACATTTTGATTACATATTGCTTTAAATTGTCTAACTCATATTATTTCTTTCTCATTCAGTACAGATGAAGACTCTTTAAACTTTCTGTTTCTCTGTGACGAGGCCCTAATCTGTCCGTGACAGGTCAGTGCTCAGACCTGGAAGAGTCCCTGACTGGAGTAAGATACCCCGCCATGTCCTAATGAATGCGGGACCAAATCATAACGTCCCTCAACGCCATGGCTGGAAACCAGTTTAAATGGTTTATATTTCCACCAGGCTGAGCATTAATGATGGCAGCTGAAGCATTACGTCAGCGTGAAATCAGCTCTACTGACTGTATCGTAAGCAGTATTTGACATGTGTAAGAGAATGTGATTCCCACACAGAGCGTATATAGCATTATTAGGCTATCATATCAGGAGTTCATCAATAGTATGCACACTATGAAGCAACCTCACAAGGAAGTTTGCAGATGTGTAGTAGTCTACCTCTGTCTGTGGAAAATAATATGCATCAGCAGCTATGTAAGTTAACAACTTCAAGTCTTACACATTTGTGGAAATATGGAAAAAAATGAACAAATGTTTTTAATTTTGTTTTGTTTTGTGTAGGATTATACTCAAAGTGGCAATCTTGAAGATTTCTGGAACAGATACAAAGAGCATAACCTAAACTGGCAGTGCTGATAACACATAAAGCAAGAATATGTTACTACACTGCCTATTCATCCCCTAATATGCTATGAGGAAGATTTTTGGTCAAGTAAATAGCTGAATAGAGAAAGCCCATGAACTGGAAATCCCTGTTACTTTGATTATGTACTATGAAAACAGAGGCTAAAAAACTTAAACAAGTTGGTGGGGGTAGAAATATTTCACTTCGTTTGGCGGAGCACGTTGGAGATGACGCGATGCAGGGTGATGGCATGCAGCAAGGGCCTATGCAGGGTGTCTGTATAAGGGTTGCATGCAGGCATGGACTGGCCATCTGACATCCCAGGCAATGCCTTTAATCAAAAAAGTATATTATAAATCATTTTTATCGACCGCAATGGTCCATTGGTTGATTGTCTTGAAGGACATTGGGCTAATCCAGTGAAATCTCTCACTGAGAGGCATTGCCCGGTATGCCAGATGGCCAGTCCATGCCTGTCTCTCAGCCCTCCGCTTTTTAAAAATGTTTTATTTACATTTTTTCTAAGAGCACAATTTAGAGGTACATCTTCAATATAGACTGTGGACTGAACCAATCAGGATATAGTCTGAAAGAGGCCCCATCCCTCCCTGCGCTGTCGCCTGTAACTCCAGCTAGTTTCACAGTGTTGACCGTGAGGAGCGGCAACGTGGATGAAACAAAGAGAAAGAAATTGGGTGGGGAGAATTTGCGTGCTAAGAGACTGAAGAATCTCACTGTAGATGCTGCAATGTGCAAAGATCACAGACATGTTCGCTGGAGGCGCTGCGGTCGAAGGTGGAGACAGCAGCAGCGGGCAGGAGAGGAGCAGCCAGAAATGCAGGCTGACTGACAGGGAAAGTGTAGTACAACCGGTAAGCAGGTAGTAACTTTAGGAGCATACAGGGACTTTGAGGTGATGGAGGTAATGTTAGCTCTATTACATGTAGAGCTCTCAACGGGCTTAAAGGCTTAAAGACCCGCTGGTCGGGTCAGGTCGGTTCGGGTTATAATGTTCAGGCCCATTGAGAACTCGAATTACATGAGCATGATGAGTAATGCTGATTGATTAGTATCAATATTAATTGGTACTGAATACAGCCACAGCACCTTATTCTGATAGAATAGCAAACGGTCAAGGCTGAGAAGTGTTGGGTGAGCAGCAAGTGTTCATTTTAGGCTGCATCATAGCATTTTAGATATTTAGGTTAAAGGTGTGTTGAAAGGCTGCATAGTACTTTGAATTTGTAGCAGCCCTCTATGCTGTGGTTAAACATGTTTTATGAAACTGAACATAAAACAAAGCTTTGCAATTTAAGCATTACTAAAGTAAGTGTAAAAAAGTATCAAAGTTTTATTAGCAAAAGGTATGCCCTCATTGAATAAGAGTAAGACCGTGTAAAATGCTAAGATAAGAAGAAGATAAGTTGCTTTGCTCAGAAAGCAGTCCTGTTTTTAGCCTGATACAAATGCATGTTATAGCTTTTTAAGGGAGGGATTATCTTTTAACCTAGAATTGAGCTGCTTTATCAGGGAAATTCAGAAAATACATATCAAAGATGATTTCAATAAAAAGGATAAAAGAAGTGAACTACACAGGGCAGACAAAAGTGGTGGAAAGCTTCTGAGATTTAGGATGTTGATGATGCATCATGCTTGAAATATAATATACGTAAGGAGGTAGAACTGTGTTGAGTAAATGTACTTATTTGCTTTCCACAGTGATTATTTGATAGACTTCTAAAATCAGCAGGGTAAGTGAGTAAACATATGCACACCTCACTACAACAATTAGAGTTAGGTTTGGGATAATGGTAAAATACATTCCTTTGGGGAAAATCTACATAAATTACTAGTCGGTTGTGCTCTGCTAATTATGAGGGCCGGTCTAAGCCAAAAATGCCAGGGCCACATTTTTTGTCCCAGTCCAGCCCTGGTTGCATGTTCCACCAACTGAGCTACTAGGGTGCACTGGAGAGAGACACTGATTATTGACTGAGTTCATCTGCATAAACACACTAAATAAACACAGTCTTCGTTTTCATGTCTGAATAAACAAATGGTCAATTTCCAAACAATATACATTTTGTATATTCTTGAACAATAACTATTGATGTGTTTATGTGTTCATAACTTCAGGGCTACAGGAGGTTGAACTTATTTTGATTACTGCATATACTGCTGGCTCGCTTAACCTTTAGTGATATAACCTAGCTACAACTTAAAATTAGCGATATAAAATATAAATATAGTTAGTAAAGTAACTACTTTAAGAAAGAAACCCCTACCTTCAGGACATAATACATACAAAAATATACCTGATAACACCAGCTAACCTAGCTAAAGGAGGAGGAGGAGGGGGACTCCCACCGGCTGGGAACCGACTGGCAGCTGAAAGGCAGTCAGGGTGGAGGGGAAAATTGACGCAGCTGTAACTTTACAACCTCGGAATATCAACTGGTTCCAAGTACCAAAGACTACTCATAAAATCAAACAGGTCCATCTTCCGGGCTGCCCATTAACTCAGTTGGTACAGCAGGCGGTTTTGTTAGAAATTCTTTCTTGGCTTGTTTTTATGACTTTATCAACTGTAGACTTTTATCTGTTGTTTATTAGGGCCTGAGCAGGTCGCAGACCTGCTATTGTAATTGAAAGAGGAAGAATTATTCTTCTGCGATTTAACTGCTGTTTTGGAAGCCTGAACATACCCCAAAACTCACCAAATTTGGAATATACAAAAAAATATGCGAAAAATGTTATAATTTAATGTTATGGGGCATGGGCGTGACCTGCAGGCTTTGTAGCGCCCCCTATTGTTATTGCCTGCCTTTCACATGCACCTAGATGAGCGAAATTCGTTACGCAGATTCATCATGAGCAGACGCACAAAAAAGTCTGTGGGACCGATACCGTCACTCCAACAGGAAGTCGGCCATTTTGATGTGTGGCGGCATTTTTCTCAAATTCATGCCTATTTTGAAAACTATCTTGTCCTAGATCTTAAATACCACAGTCTTCACACTCACACAGTATCATCTTCATGCCTTGAAGATAAAAAGTCATGGAAATCTTTCGGCTACGTCATACCCGGTGGGCGTGACGGTGGAAACCATTTTTTTCCTTCACCATGAAGCATCAAGTCTTTATAACTTCAACATACAATTTCTCATCTACACCAAAATGCACATACATGTAGACGGTGTCGCCCCAAATACGTCTCAGCATCAATACTAAGTCGGCCATTTTGATTGTGGCCACCATTTTGAAATATTTCCAATCCTCGCACTGTAATGACATCCTCCAACAGATTTAACACAACAGACTTCACAGTCAGTCAGTATCATCCACAGACCTTGAAGATGAAAACCTGTTAAAAGCTTTCACCTATGTCATACCTGCTGGCCATGGTGGTGCGGTCAATTTAAATCCTACGCCATAAAGCATCAAGTCCTCGTAACTTCAACATACAATTCCCCTTCTACACCAAATCACTCAGGAATGTAGAGGGAGTTGCCCTGAATATATCTGTGCATCAAAACTGTGTCATCATCATAGCACCACCCACCGGACACAGGAAGTCAGATAAAAAACATCATAATGTAATGCCCCGCCTCCTACTTGCAGATGCAGGAACGAAATTCGGTGTGCATATTTGTCATGAGCAGATGCACAAAAACCCTCTTGGACCCATACTGTCAGTCCAACAGGAAGTCGTCCACTTTGATGTGAAACGCCATTTTATGCCTCCTCTGAAAACTATCTTGTCCTAGAGATTAAACACCAAAGTCTTCACATTAAGTCAGTATCACCTTCATGCCTTGAAAATCAAAAGAGATAGTGGAAACCATTTTTTTCCTTTGCCGTGAGGCATCAAAGCTTTAAAAGTTCAAGATACAATTTCCCATCTTCACCAAATTATTCAGGAATGTAGAGCGAGTCACCCTGAATATATCTGTGCATCAAAACTGTGTCATATCCATAGCGCCACCCACTGGACACAGGAAGTCAGACAAACATCATCCGATTGACATGACGTTTACTGCTTGTTTTCTCCCCAGCATGACATTCAAGTAACAGGTGAGTGCACAATCCAACGGCGCCGCAGCCCGACATGTGCGGATGGCGAGGGCCCGGTCATCGCTGCTTGCAGATACAGTGTGTAATATGTAATGGCATCTAGCAGAACAGACTTGGCAGAAATTAAATATAATATTCACAAGTATCTTTTAATTAGTGTGTAATCACTCGAAAATAAGAGTCATTGTGTTTTCATTACCTTAGAATGAGGCCTTTATATCTACACAGAAAGTGGGTCTCCCTCTACGGAGGTCGCCATGCTTTTACAGCTGCCCAGAATGGAGAAACCTGGTACTAGTCAGGGCCAGAAATGCATTGGTTTGAAGACAAAGAAGAGAAAGAGTGAGTGGCTGCTGTTTTCTGCCAAACTATCTGTATTGTGAGACGTTTGAAACCAAGTTTGAGACAACAATCAAACAATCAAAGGATGGTGGATCATATTTATTTTGTACTAGAAAATCACAGGAGCGTTAAGAAACAAAAATTCCAAGATACCAGATGAAATCGAACAAATGTTGTTTAGTTGCTTTTCCAAGATGGAAATCTCTGATGATAGAGAAATGTTTGCAGACTGACACAATAGTTGCCTGCGTTCTGCTGGACAAAGTAAGAATAATGTTCAAGAATACAACCATGGGTGTAGTGCTGCCAGAGCACACTGGAGGGTTGCTCTGCCACATTTTATTTCCAACTGAGAAAAAAAGGGCATCAGTTTCTATAATCCAGTTGAATGTTAAAACATTAAAGTTATGAATTGCTAATACTACTTAATAAGGACATATTTTGAACAAAGATTGGCATATCCTCATTAGCAAAGCTGAAAAGCTCTGCATGTGCAGCTCATTCCATTATCTGAAGTATACTGTATATGACAAGCTTGGCACGTACGGTAACGTCCTGTCATTCACTCTTCGTGTAGGGGGCTGCATTTCTCTGACCTACCCACTCAAAACAAGTAACTTTGAATTACAGCACAGGAACAGAGGCAGCAACTGTTTTTAGGACCTAAGTCAACAAATGATTAACATTTATTTATTTAAAACCCGACAAGTCCAAGTTTCGTGCACAAGGTCAATTGCGATTTTCAGCTCAAACATTTTCAGTGGCAAAAATATTCACAGTGGGCCAGCCATCAGCAGTCAGGCTCATAAAAATTCATAAAAAATGATATGCTTGTTGAGAAAATATGACTATGGTTAGTCATATGCGTGTACGCATGCATGAGTACATCTTATGTACACTCCAGTACTGAAACAAATAGCACTACACCCCTGATTACAACCAGTCGTCATCTAGAACCTTTTGCGCTAGATGTAACTAAATATTAACATATTAAGCACAAAAATATGCATTTTAGAAATTCTGGTTTCAATGGAAACAACTAGGCCTGTGTTATATATTTTGTGGAGTTGTACAAATTATCCCAGAAGTTTCCAAAAATGTTCAAACTAGAGAAATCCTCAAATTTTCATCAAAGTCATTGGGTCGCCATCACTATTTGCAAGAAATGGAAGTCAGCAAATGAGACTAAACTTAACATGATGACAACTTTACCTACCTTGTATGTCAGCATTTGTGTTAACTTGTGTTAACTGCCAGCAAAGCAAGTTTGACTGCAGGATCATTTGTGTTTATTCACAATAAACGGACAGATTACCTTAGCCAGCAATGGCACACAGGAGAGTTGAATTCAGGTTAACTCACCAGATTCTTCCTCATCTTTTTCCCTGCTCTTCTCTGTAACATTCATGAAGTGAAGTCCATTTCCCATACAGTTGTCAACATAACAGTAGCATGACATAAATACTCACAACAAAGGATTTTTGTTCTGGTTTTATTTTTAGAATTGGACCGGATGTTGCGTTTTTGTTTTAGTGCGTGACTTCCTGCCTGCTCTGTGCTGTATTCAGCTGAATTGCTGCGTCGTGCTCTGGCATCTGCCAGTAAAAGAAGTCCTGCATATCTGCTCCAGAGCTGGGACAGAGCCAATACACAGAGCATTGGACCTGGTGGAAGTTAACACATGGACTACAGTGAAACCTATCCTAACCTATCAGCTCTGCTGCTGTGATGGAGTGGAGCTAGACCAGACACGTATCTGGTGGAATCGAGGTATAACCCTGAGATTCCACCAGATACATTTCCACTGTGTTACGGCTCCAATCCAGCTTTTCTCCGCCGTCCAGCAATCCCCACCGGTTACGTTTTGAGTCCACCACGGTGCAGTACTTTCGCCAACTGGCGTCGCGAGACTGAGGAGTTCCCGCGATAATCACATAATCACTCTTGGCCACAGTTATAGGTATGTGTTATAAAAACAACAACACGAAGTGTTCCCGACTTAAGGATTAGTAGAAGAGCTCTTATTTGTCTATTTTTGAGATTTGTGTGCTGGAGCCAACACAGTGTTTAACTTTGAAAAGGAACCAGATGTTATATTGTTGGCGGGGTTAACAGACGGCGGAGCAAAACCAGATCAGAACCGTAATGCCGCGGACACGTATCTGGTGGAATCTCGGGGTGAACACTCTGCAGATGCCTTGTGCTTTGTTTTGATATAGACCCAGGAAATCACATATTATATGTTTAAAGCCCTTTATAACTTGTGCTATTTGAATAAAGTTAGTGTCAACCTGTTAACTAGAAACATTTCTGGTTTTAATGAGGTACATAGGTTTGTGTGGAGTAATGGTTTCGTAAAAGTTTTGTGACACAAGAGGATGAGGTGATATGTTGTTCACAGGAATTTTTTCTGGTTAAAACTGACTCATTTAGTACCGTAATACCATGAAAAGACTTCAAAATATTATGCTAAATACATTGTTTAAATGTGAACTGTAGGGGGAACTTATCAAAATGATCAGTGTTTCACTTTGCACATTTCATCACAAGGAGAAGTGAAGGTGGAGGGCAGGATGGGTGTGGTGGGGGGGTTGACCATGAGTCACTTCCAGAGGCCTGGGCAATACTATCAGACTATCACCTCGAGTTACAAGGTGATATTATGAGAGAGGGCATGCTGTGGGTAGCTGGTTAGCATGCTAACTCTGCAACATAATACATAGACATGTTTGACACATTTGAGTTGCTTTTTCCAAAGCAGCTCTCATTGCCTCTTTCTTTCATTCAAGCATGTTTCATCACTTGGCCTGTTTGGTAGTATAAGCAATCATCAGGAATGCTGGAATTGGTAGCTTACTCTGACCCGACATTGTTGGTACAGACAGGACCACCTCTTTATGGTGTTCTCCATCCTGATTGGATAAAGGGCAGGGATATGAGAGAATTTCTTTCTTCTTTTAATGTATGACAAGAGGTAGTGGAGATGTGGGATACTGAACAAACTATGTATAACAGTGATTACTGTTGCAATATAAAGCTATTAAACACTTATTTTAATAAAATATATTTCATTTACAGCATAAAGGGCACTTCTCCCAGTGGCCAAACAAGTCAAGTTTGAGGTAAATATTTATGCACCTGCTTGCACTGAATGAATCGACTGTAAAGCACTTTGAACTTCACTAAGATGTACACTCTCAAAGGTTTATTTTCAATAATTAAGGCTTTTTAACAAACTATTAACAAACTGCATGTGTGACCTCACATGACCATGATTGCTTTACACTGGCTTTGCTATAGCCTACATATATTTTACAATTGTGCCAACCATTTTACAAAGCATTCTGTACAGTTTAAGATTTCTGAATATTTTCATCCCATTTCATACATAGAGAATACAGAAATACGTACAGAAATTAATGGGAACCAATGGAAACATGCACATTTATGAAACAGCATGGATGACAAAATGAATGCCTGTAAGAAATAATAATTGTTTTTTGTTCTTAAAACATAATTTTGAGACCATATGTGACAAAGCTAACTGTCAGCATTTAGATAATATATCAAAGATCTGGGGGAGAAGGAGGTTTGATAGGTAGAGGGCAGAGGATCAGAAAAGTTTCCAGTACTCAAAGTGAGAGGTGTGTTCTCTGCAGGGAAGTCAAGAGTCCCTGCTGCAGAGAAAAAAAAAAGGGGAATTCCCTGTCCAAGGTGAAGGGAAAGCACACACACACACACACACACACACACACACACACACACACACACACACACACACGTGTGTACATGCATGTGCAAGTGTTATTTGTCCTACCTTTTTCTTTTTCTTTTTTTTTTACCTTTTCACATTTATATTTTTATTTCCCAGTCATTGTCACAGCTGTCATATGGGCTAATATAGTATCTGAATAAGTGTGACTGATGGCTGTTACATTCATATGCTGCATATAAGGTGATGGGTTGCCTGTGTGCGTGCATGTGAGCGTGTGTGTGTGTGTGTGTGTGTGTGTGTGTGTGTGTGTGTGTGTGTGTGTGTGTGTGTGTGTGTGTGTGTGTGTGTGTTCTGGGTGGGAGAAGACGTTGGTTTGTGGTGAGTGTTTCCTGTCAGTGACAAGTTGGTGGGACCACCCTTCTCTCGGAACAGGAGGGGATAATCCCCCTGATCCTCCATGTGTGTCTCCTGATAGTAAAATAAACTTGCTGCTTTTGGAATCATTGCCTTTAAGCATACTGGACTATTATTAATTATTAATTAGGACTATTATCCAATTTATTTGGAAATCTAGTCTAATGTAGACTAGAATTATTTATTCTGTCACATGTTCCACATCTGCATGTTGCATCGGCTACTATTCTTCAAACCCATTACATTTTATTTTAAATTATAGGAGATTAATTTCAGCCAGTGTAAGTATAATAGTACATCTTCAATGTGTTAGTTATTTTTCTAAATTCTAACAAACTGAAGGGACAGTTTGCCCAACAATAATTGAAATAGTACTATTTAATTCGGTTTATGGAATTTATCATGTAGGCATAACTTGCTGACAAGAATTTTCCCTTGTTCTTGTTTCTCTGTCCAATAAGATAAACTGATCTAAGAATGATCACGATAAACCCGAGGAAATGTGTGCTGTGAAGATCAGTGAAACATTCACACCCTTTGTGTCATTTACTGTCACCACAATCATCCCGAACTTTCCCATGGACAATCCCTTCATCACAGACTTTAACTGAATGATGTCCATTAACCGGCAAAGCAAAAGTACCTTTTGTGGCAAAGAAACCCCTACCTTCAGAACATGATACGTACAAAAATATCCCTGATTCCTCAATAACCTGCAATAATCTTCATAAACTCTATCCTCTTTAGTTGCCAGATGTAAAAAATAACAGATTTCTTTTTTGTTTTACCTTAAGAGAAACTGCAAATAATTTTAGACAATACAGATTCTTTTCTGTTTACTTGACTCATGTGTCCTTGTCCTTTTGTGTAGATTAGGTGTGCAAGAATCAAAAACTACTATTTTCTACTATTTTCAGATTTCTGATAAAAGTATATTTATATTGCCAACATGGACAAGAAGTCCTTACAGTGTTCAGAAAAAATGCAGTTTGTATTATCTCCCCCTGCTGAAGTGGGTGCAAAAGCTCAACCACTAATCAAGGTTGTAGACAACACCTTGGTTTAGGATAATGCTGCTGCACTGTGGAGCTCCTGAAATGTTTTGTGGTTTACGAAACTTCACCAGACTTTCCATCAGCATGGGGGGGAGGAGATATGACTGCATTTTCATTTTGGGGGGAAATTATCCTGTAATGATTGGACTGTTTTATTAAAGATAATTTGGTCTTGTGCTAAAAGAGAGTCTTAAAGGGAGCCTTCCTTTATCGTTTCCTTCTAATGATTTTGATGATGAAACTGTTCTCTCATGTATCAGGTTTTCAACTGACTGTTCGATGTCAGTATTACTGCAGACACAACTGGCAGAAAAGCAATTAGACCCTTTCACTGAAATTTGTGTCATTTAACTGAATAACTGAATTCATGGTAGCAGCTTGGTTGGATGATTGCCTTCCCTTCCGCACAGCCTATTTTACTCTCCCACAGGGTGAATTCATTCTCCCATGTGTTTGGATGGTGCTCAAGCTCAGCCACTAACACAGTGTCACTGCCAAGCAAGGCACAAATTATTTGATAACCAAATGATTGTAAATATGTTGAAAGAAACATGACAAAGAATATCCAATTAATATGCAGAGACATTTAATTCTATTAACTTGCTCTCATTATGGCACCTTTCTTTGACTTGTGCTGGTACAGAGTTTAAACAAAGAAATGTTGAAATCATCAAGGACTTTGAATGTTTACTTTCTGGTGTTAGGATTTATTCTGATTGGCAGCAATCACAACAACCTCTTGATGAGTAATGTAGGAAAAGAAGAGAATGAGACTTACATCGAGACAGGGAAGGACAGAGAGACTCTAAAGAAAAGCAAGGGTAGGGAAAAAATGAGACAGAGAGAAGCGCTAGGCCCTCATCATCGTTCGCCCACACATATTCCATCCACTTCTACATCACTCCATTACCTCCATGTAAATGACAGCTCTCTGTGCCCCGCTGAGGGGAGAAAAAGGCCTATTAACACCACAGCAGAGAAAGCCCGGGCACTGTTCAGCCCACGCAGAGTGGTCCTCCTTCACCCTCACACTCCCACACACATATACACACACTCATACATACACATACACAGCTGGCCAGAGTAAGAAGGGTGGATGCGAAGAGGACGTGGGCATGCAGGATGGTCGTTCAGTAGAAAGGCTGTTCCCGAGTTTCTAATAGGCAGAACAAAAGCAGAAAGCAGGATGAAATCACTTATCATGCCTTGATTGTTGGTGGTTGTAGGCTTCAATAGTAGGGAGCATGTTGTGTGGGTATAGTAAGAATCAACCTAGCTGGTCTTTTTCTCAGTACTAGCCTTCGTGTTTAATTTTTTAATCTTTGATAAAGAAAAATGAGTATCATCATGGCCGACAGACTGATGTGTCTGGGTTCTTATGTGACATGTGCCTGACACATTATAGGAGGTTGTCACTGTTGAGCGATCAGACTGGCCATCAATTGTGTCAAAGACGGAGAGCAGGAAGAATAACATGGCATGTTTCATGAGACAAATTCTCAGTTTGTTTGTCAAAAAACGGTACACAATCAAACTAGACTAGTTACTGCTGTCCCTTCACATGCAAAAGCACCCAGATACCGCATCCACTTCCCTTCCATAATATTATTGAGCAGGTGGAAACATAGGATAATATTTGGAGGGTGAATGGAAAAGACAACGGCAGATTATGGACAACATTTATCCCCTGTGTTTGGGTTGCCACTGCCCCACTGAACCAAGTTTGGAATTTCTGATTGCAACGTCAACATACGTGTGTGTTTTCTCACTTCCATTTCAACCAGTGCGGGAAACTTGTCATAGCTGGTTCCCAGCAATAATAAAACTTATAAAACATGTCTTGAATATCATGCTCTGACAGCACTGTGCTTATGGTCTGGTAAGGTTTAGGCACAAATAACACTTGGTTAGGGTTCAGAAAAGATAACGTTTTGACTTAAAATACCTGTTCTGGTCCCCATAAACACGAGCTATAATATCATGTAACAGGTGCTTTTACAAACAAAAAGGACTTGTACAATGACTAACATGATACGATTTATTGATTTGATAGTCTGTTCTGTAAACACACGATACAACCCTGTCCTCTAAGAAAATACCATTTATTTGCAACAGTAAATATGCTTCGATGAGATAAAGATAGAAGTCTGATGCTTCACAGTTTACATTTCTTTATAAACACAATAAGGAAATAATATTAGCATAGATACACCAGCACACATCATGGATGTCTAGGTTAAAGCATGAGTGCCATTTTATGAATGTGTTCCTGCAACTTGAAGGACTATGGACTATGCTTAAGCCGCAAATGACATTTTTTTCTTTTCCTGCCCATTCACATGAATCAAATACAACAGCCTAGTCATTGGCCCTACACTTATGACTTTGATGGTGTAGATATCCCTCTCGTGCAGTAGTTTAAAAAACAAAAAAAGTAAAAGTCAGGATGTAGTTGGGGTGGCTTATACACAGGAATTTTAACCAGGAGACCAGAGTTCACATCCTGTGTGAGACCACTTTTTGTTTGTTTATTTTTATTAGGTTATGTTGTGTGAATAAGTTATAATACATACAAATTCACAGGTTAGTGCATAAGTTACATAAGTGAAATATTTAAACATTATATTAACACAAAACAGGATGTTTTCCTAAACTTAACCAAGCAGTTTTGGTAGCTAAACCTAATCAAACTCCGACCATTTGCCAACATTCCAGAAGTAATAATATGTAGTAATCTGAATGAAATGTTTGCGAATGAAAGTCTAATCAAATGTGGCAAGTAGCTTTTTTACCAAACCTGACTGTGGATTCAAATGTAAAACTGATGCTAGAGAGATAAGAGAAGCATTATAGTATGAAGCTTAAGGCCACTGTCCAAGCTGCTAAATTTACCTTTTCACTATTGTCCGACTAAAATCACTATCATTCCTTAACTAAAAGGTTATGTAGCATTAACCCTACAAAAAGTGTGATGTGCAGGACATGAACACTGATCCATGATAACCATCACCATCAAGCTTGAAATTAAAACAAATTCCCTATGTTTTTCTTTTGAATCTGAGATCCATATTCTGGATCTATGCGTACTCTTCTACAAGCACAGATATTGCTAAACTGCATGGTGCATGGTTTAGCACATGTGTGCACAGATTCCTACACCGGTTTTCCTTTCTCCCATGTGACACATGATGAAAGGCGTACGAGGCTGATAGCAAGTTATGTGACAAAGTTTCTGTCCTTTTTTGTTTTTTCTGTCCTCCATTTGTCCATCTTTCACACTTTCAATGTGCAGGAGGAGAAATGAAGAGAGACAACACAACAACCGAATACTGTAAATTGACAAAAGCAATATTTGTCATATTCTCATTTGTCATATTGTGTGTGTGTGTGTGTGTGTGTGTGTGTGTGTGTGTGTGTGTGTGTGTGTGTGTGTGTGTGTGTGTGTGTGCAGGTGTGAATGATAAGTGACCAAGAAAAGAAGAAAATCAGAGAAGGGAAAAGTAGAGTGATAAATACAGCAAGATAATTGTTAAAAGACATGTGGAGGTGATGGACTGGTAGGGAGCAACACACACATATACACACACACCATGCGGTGTGGGGGGAGGAGAGAGACATTCTAGTTAAGACTGCCTTCATGGATCACTCTCACTTCCAGAGAGAGGGACAACTTTATTGAGCTCTAGAGCCAGAGAAGAAAAAGTGTGGTGCAAACCAAGGACAAGTTGTTGTTTCTTGAAGAAAAATGCAGAGAAATTTAAAGAGAGCAGTAGAGTTAGAGAAAAGGGCTTGGAGAACCTGAGAGGGGAGGAGAGAGGGAGAGAGAGAGAGTGAGAGAGAGGGGAAGGGGGAGAAAGACAAGAAGAGAAGCAGAGAGACAGACAGATGGAGGAGAAGCATGCAGCCGCAGAGAGGAGGAGAAACAAAGCCTGTTGACTGAGGAAGTGTGCATGCCATGCGGGCCATGTGCTCAGGTAAGTCCCATCTACTCTCTCAGCACAAGTCCCCGATTCTCACATTTACAGCCTCCGTCTCACTGCCTCTGTCTCCCTGAGCCTCTTTCTACAAAATGATTATCAGTAATAACACAAGGTATGACTTTCATTGTTGCTTAGTATCCAAGGGTTCCACATTTTTCATTCACTTGCTTGTTATCACTTACCTTTTCCAGTTTTTCAGTCACATGCAGTGCTGTGTTTTGGGTTTCACGGTGCCATTGTCAGTGGAAGTTTTTTTTTTGTTTTTTTTTGTGTTTTTTTTTTAAATTGTTTGTGTCATGATGCAAAAAAATGTGGAATTGTTCATGTCTGTCTGAAGCCACAAACGTAGTGCTAATGAGATTTTTCTCAGATCTGTTTGTCTTTTGTCACACGTGTGTGTGTGTGTGTGTGTGTGTGTGTGTGTGTGTGTGTGTGTGTGTGTGTGTGTGTTAAGCTGTGATGGTCTAGTATACTGGTAGGATATTGGCAGGACTGAGGAATGTGTGAGACTTCGCCCCAGATCTCTTTGTTCCCTCTCTCCCTCATTTTCTTTCTTCTTTTTTCTCTCCAGGGTTGCACACATTATACACACACACACACACAGTCAAACCAACTCTTGCAGAAAACCAGTTGAAACTTCCCACCGGCAGGAGAGAAATGTTTGGAATGTGATTATCACGTATTTGTGTTTATTTTATCACTGCGGGTCGCTCACAAAGCAAAGAGGAAACCAGATCAGGCGCATGCCCGGCACTTAATGTGAAACTCTGTGTGTGTGTGTGTGTGTGTGTGTGTGTGTGTGTGTGTGTTGACATGTGTGTGCTTGGTGGTGGTGGTGGGTGGGGAGAGGATAGGGTGGGAGGGTAAAGAGTGAGAGCTATTTGGCAGTGCACGTGAGTGTGTGGGTGGCTGTGTGGGTGTCAGGGTGAGTGGGTGCAGAGCTTTCTTTGAGTGAGAGCACATGTGACTCGAAGTGTGTGTGGGTGTTGAGTGTATGTGTGTATAGAAAGGTGAAAAGTATGTGTGTGCAAAGGTAAGGTGATTGTGTGTTTCCGAGTTCAAACAAGCACCGTTGCATCAAAAGAAGGTGGAGGAGAAAAAAAAAAATGAAAAAAAAAATCCACTTTCCTTTCCAAACCTCACCGTCTTTCTTTCTGTTGTATGCTCATTTACACACATGTACATGCACACACATACACACACACACAGTTGGGGCGCCTGTCAAGCCCAGTGCATTCCTGAGCGCTCGATCACAGAGTCTGAATGGTGGGATGAATGCAGGGAAATTCAGCTGAAACGTGAGGACAAAAGCCAGGGGGACATTTAAGAGGGTTTAACTCGGCAGAACCCTGGGAATCAGGGAGGAAATACACGAACATACACACACGCGCTTACATTAACGCATGCCTACATGTGCACTAAAATGCGGCGAATAACTGAACTGTGTATACATCCCAACACATACACACACACACACACACACACACACACACACACACACACACACACACACACACACATATGCATATGTACAGCTGCAGCTCTAACAAGCTGTTAGAGCCTGGAACAGGGGGGAATTCCCAGGGAGGAGACAGTGAAAACACACACTACACCTCTGCCTTCATATACACAATGGGCCTGCAAGCATACATACCAGCAGTGAAACACACTGGTGGAGGTATTATAGCCTCACCACCACTGCGGTACAGTAGTGACTTCAATGGTAAACCATTGATTTGTACTGTATGCCACTGGCTTGAATTTTTGAAACCACCAGTAGCTCAGGAGGAGTTCTGCAAGACACAAATTCTCAAGGGTAGACAGACCGAAAATGGCCATTGACCATCATCAAGTAGGCTTATAAAACCGAAATTGGTGTTGAAAGAGGTTGACCGTTGCCATTCGAAATTACGTCTCAAATATACCTCCAGAGGCGGGGAACTTTAATAGTGGTGAAAGGAACTCTTACATTTCCTCTAATGTTGAGCATTAAAATGCCACCAGTGTGAAAAGTTTTGAGAAATAGTTTGGCGTCATCTTCTCTACTTCTGTCGTATAACAATGCATGATCAAACACTGTGACGTGAAGGCATGCCTCTTTATCTCTGACTTCAAAGCGAGCGGCGTATCTCGAAGTTGCGATTTCATCAGGTGTTTGTCGTCTGTGCACGGGGCAGACAGAAGAGAGACTGGAGTTCACTGGACGTTACAGGTCAAACCTCTCACGGTGCCTCTGATGTCCTGCTGCATGCTCGCCGTGCGTATGATGTGCGGTGGGGGCCGGGGGCATTTGTGTTGACCTGGAATCAATATTGCTAACTCCGCGTCAGATCAATACAGATAGAGAGTAGAAAATACAGCCCCTCTGCTGAGAAACATGAAGGTGGAAGTGTGGGATTATCCCCAGTCAGTTAGGGCTATGCAACAGATTGAGTTTATTGTAAACTGGTGTGTGTGTGTGTGTGTGTGTGTGTGTGTGTGTGTGTGTGTGTGTGTGTGTGTGTATTGTTTTGTATGCATCCAGATCATATTTAGTGTTAGTTGTTATCACAATGTCTTTGAGATGTCCATATGATTTTCAGACAAAGTGCAACCCCTAATTCAAGCTTGTGACCACAATGCTAACAAAAGCTAAGAGGAAACCTGTCACGTAAAGGGTTAGATTAGTTTTGTCTTAAGTCTTACAGAAAAAACTGTTAATACAAATATATTTCTGGGAAAGTTTACATTGAAAAAATACCCATCCCAAATACCAGAAACTGAGGTCATAACTGTACTCATAACCAGATAAGAGAAAGAGTGGGCACAGTAATTTATTCAGGGAATTTCACAATATGAACCCCAGTCATCATGCTGGTAATATTGTCGCTTGGTTTAGAGATCTCATACCTCCTCAACCTGTGCCAGTGCAGTGAGAAAACAAGCAGCAAAAAACATTTGTTAATTTCCCAGATTGCTGCAGCAAATCACTCTCACTCTCAAACTGAGAGTGATGAGACAACCTGCGAGAGCAAAGGGGGGAATGAGCAGGTGAGCAATAACAGATCCTCTCGCACATTTCACAGGAAATTTATACAATTTATACAGACGCATAAAATTAACTGAGCAGGTACATTCCCACGGCAGGTGTATTTCCCCAAAGGGAGAGTAGTCTGAGATACAGACAGTTCTCAGTTATGTAATGATTATAAAATGTTTCACATTGGTTAAAATTGACTGAAAACCGGCAGGCGGGGAGATAATCCGCTAAATCAGATTCTTGTAGAGGTGTGCGGTCTACCATGTTCTAAACTAGTGTTGTGTTACATGTTTTCTGCTTTGAGCTTTTACATTTATTTGTAAGGATAGCCTGTTGAGAGTCAGTCTTCACTTTTCAGTCTGCTATTTGTGAGCAATTAATTTAAAGTAAAAAAAAAAAAATGGCAAGAGAGAATCAGAAAATTGAAGGTTTTTATGAAATGCCAAATTTTATGCATCCTCAAAAGTGTAAAAGCGCCTGTGAGGAGCTGTTTACCTGCTGCGCTATCAGAGGCGCTCCGTAAAATATGCCCTCAGTGTTAGGAAATGGCTGCAGATAATCAGAGAATCGTGTCTTTCCGGAGAGGAGTCTAATCCATCTCGCTCACCTGTTGTGTTTAAATGGAAATGAAGTTAAATCTGTTAATCCTGTGCTCAGGTTGCTGGCCCCTGGAGGCTCCTGGACCCCACTTTGGGAGCCATCATTACTTTTTTAACCTTAAAAATTAAAATCAAAAAATGTGCATGTAGTTCTATCCAGTGAAGGTGTAAGTGGGACGCGTTTTGTGTGTCATATATTTGCATTCTCAGTTCCTGTGATATAAAAAAAATCATCATGAGAAAAGGGGAGATTTATTTGCTTTTGGAAATGATCTTGTGTCGTTTTTTGGAAGAAACGTGTGATTAACTTCTATTTGGATGTTTCTCTCACTTCATCGGGTTGGGATCATGTCTTACATCGCGGTTCTGCCGTTAGAGCTCATTAAGTGACCGCTTTGCTGTGGTTGTTAAAGGTGTGATTCATAATAGCCATAAAACACCTTTGTGTTATTATTCCTGGACTCTACTACAGAAATGTTCACTTTCTTCTTCCCGTCTTTCTTATTTACATGCACCTCTGGGTGTGAGTGGCAGTGGCATCACTCTTCAGATATCAGTCTCCGCGGTCTCTCACGGAGCAACGGGACGGTCCCCGGAGCCTGAGGGGGCGGCGGGGGGATTTCTTGCGGGCTGAGGTCGACTGTCGGCCGGCGAGGAACGAAGCTGCGGCCGTCTGATGATAGTATGAGTAGCCAGCCTCCTCTCCGAGACAGCACAGCCAGTCGGCGGCATTTCCGAGCGATCCGGTGAAAAGCCCCGCAGGCAGGCGGCGGGTAGATAAAGCAGAGTGAGAGAGATCAGATGAGTAATAGAGCTGAATATTACCACAGCAGAGCGAGAGACGTGACAAATCGATCCTCCTCCTTTCTGCCGCATATATCTGCGGCCGTCTTTGCTTATTTTACCAACACTTTGAGCAGAGCCCTGGATGATGTTGTGTTTCAGTCTTTGCCTTGCTTGTGTGTGTGTGTGTGTGTGTGTGTGTGTGTGTGTGTGTGTGTGTGTGTGTGTGTGTGTGTGTGTGTGTGTGTGTGTGTGTCGGGTAGATCCAGGAGCTCGAGGAAGGTGTCTGCAAATCGGACTTATTTTTCTGCTGCAACTTACAACTCCAGCTGATGTGCCAGACCAGAGACGCAGGTACCAGCCTCCGCTTTAAAACTGCTCCTTATCATTTGCAATCGGACTTAAAAATCTTTGGCTGTTTTAATTATTCCCCACACAGCGCACATTGGAACTAACAAAATGATAGGATGAGCTTTTGACGCACGCGTCTCAGAATCATTTACGACCTGTTTGGTTGAATTTGACTTTATTCGTTTCACGCAGCCTGTAAGTTCCGGACGCGTTGTTTGTGTGGTCGTGCAGCAATGTGGTGACTGTTGAACATGGCATTGCAACAGTGTGTGGTCCTCTCCGGCTCTGGCGAACCCATTGTGCACTCTTCGCGTGCGTGCGTGCGTGCGTGTGGCGAACCAGTGAGTGCGTGCGTGTGTGTGTGTGTGTGTGTGTGTGTGTGTGTGTGTGTGAGGGAGAGAGAGAGAGGGAGGAGAGGTGGTATGTGACTCGGGCTGGAGGAAATTCTTGTGTTTTGGAATGCGTTTACCCCGGGGGAGACCCCGTGACTTCGGGATAGACAAGAGAGCAGAACGAGAGGAAGAGAGACATACACAAAGAGAGAGAGAGAGAGAGAGAGAGAGAATGGAGGGGGTGACTGATAGTTACTGCACTGGCTTCCGTAGAGACAAAAAAAAAAAACTGATGCTGTGCTGTTTAATGCAAGTGTCATGCAGATTTCAAGTTGACAGACCGTGGCAGAGTCATGATGAACTGTGAACATTTTGATTGTGTGATTTTGTCTGTAATTAAAAGCACGCACCCTCAGTCTGAGACACGGTGTCGCTGCTTCCAACAGGGGGCACTTATGACACGTGGAGTTGGAACTCAGTGGTCAATAATGTGTTACTAATGTCGATTCCCAATTTGACTTGCTTAAAAAAAAAAGTTTCATTTAGCAAATCTTGATATTAACCATGTTTAAATGCCCATGGACACATTTCTATTTATTTCCCCCTTTAGTACTTGAAATGAATTTGGTGTCATAATCACAGGGGATACTTCCACACTTGAGTTTGTCCTTATCACATTTAGCATAGTCAGTAAGGAAATGTGATTAAAAACTCTTTTACAAAAAACAAAAAAAAAAGAATAGCTTGCATCATAAAATGTTGATGAAATGAGATTAAATAACTGCTGTCACACAGTATTTATCTACTCTGACCTCATTACATTGCCTCACATCGCCGCTTTTTTCATCTGAGGACTTACGTCCCAACACTTTTCAATGCAAAGTGACACCTTTGGTCATCGTTATCCCAAACTTGAGTCTTGACATTTGACTTCAGATAATCAAATGAATTTTTTTTAATTGATGGAGCCTGAAACCCACAAAGGCACTGAATTTGTCTGAAAATTTCAAACTCATCGACTTTGGAGGAACATGGTAATAAGACAGCCACACTGTGTTCATTGGTTGAGCCATGAGTCTGGTCATTTGAAAAGCAGGAATGTGGTCAGATCACAAAGCAAGAGTCGTGCAGTGCGTCCGTCACGGGAGTGTTGTCTGCTCTCATATCAGTTTCTTCCAGTGTAATCACTAACATGATGACTGTAACTTCAACATTCACTTGAAGTTTTCAGCGGTATTCATGCTGGCAAATATAGCAACACACTGAGTGTTTAAGGACTGTTGGTAAAGTGGATGTGATGGACGTGTCTTAAAAAGTTGACAGCGAATGTCACATACTGTACTCAGATTTTGGACAGAAGTTCATGCTTGGATTTACTTTTTTAGCGGACAGACTGGGGTTAGCATCCCGGATGGTATTGGACAGAGAACAGTGTTTCTGGAACAGTTCTGGAGACTAGAGGGAGAAAGACTGCTAAAAGCTCGCCCACACACAAATGTGAGATATTCTAATGAGCAATCTGGCCCTACTGAATATTATTCCTCTTTGCAGAACAGGCATCCTGCAACGTGTGATATTGTGCAAGTCTATCAGTTTTTTTTGCGAATGTTTTCTAGATTTCAGTTCGATAAAGGTGTCAGTGATGAGAATTATATTTGAAACGGCTCCGTATGATGTGAGTGACGTGCTCCTCTGCCACCTGTTCTTCGCAGCCTGAACTCCTCATGATGCGTATCACAGAGAAGACGGCAGAGACATGTGATCGAGGGCTCCTGTCCTGCTGGTAAGAATCACACATTATCTCTGATTTTAACTGATGTAGGAATCGTGTGAATTCATTTATCAAATGAAAAAGTTAACCCTGGCAGCAGAAACCCAGCTGTTCATTTCAAAATGTGGTTGCGTTTATTTGAGATATTTGTTCATGCACTTTGGGTGACATGGGTTGGTGCCAGTTATAAAAAAAAAAAACAAAATAGTACACACCCAATACATCAGCTACATTAAAACCCTTTCATCACACTTGTCACTTTCTTTTCATGAAATTAAAATCCTCTTCTGTAGCTGTAATTAAAAACTGCAAATTAATAAGCTCAGCCATGTTCAAAGCTTTATACTTACAGTAGCTAACAGTGCATGTGTGCATATCACACTTTAGTGTACTCGGTGTAAACCAAAAAAGTAATAAATCTGGCAGCATGATTCAGACACAAACACACACATACAGCATGTACAGCCCACACACTCCCACATGTTTCCCCTGCCTCTGCTCCCTTTAGATGTAAGGCACATGACATCATTAAAGAGGTGCTCTAAAAATCAGTGTGGGTACTGCATGTGGGTAGGCAGTGTGTGCGTGTGTGTTTTTGTTTCTGTGTGGGTGAGGAGAATGAAAGCCAAAGCTCCAGAGCCGTGGGCCCGTGCTGGCTGCATGTGTGTGCCCAGCCGGAGGCTCTGGTCCTGGGCTGCGCAGCCTCCCACGCTGGGGTACGGCTGGGGCTGAGTGGGAGTGAGGAGTAGGAGGGAAGAGTGGGTCGAGGCTGTGAGTCAGCCTGCTGCAGAGCCCCCAGACAAGTGACCGCTGAGGGAGGAAACACACTGATAGAGTCCTCTGCATGCCAGCATTTGAAGACACATTTAAGTTTATTATGAGGAGACTCTTGGAGAATGAGTGAGGGAAGAAGTAAGTGCTGAAATAGCACATAAGAGAGAGAAAGGTGGAACAGTGTCACAAAGTGTTTCTGGAGAAAAACACTGATGCTCACACGCTCATATCTGCTAGGACTGCAGACGTGGTTACAATATAAAGTAGATGGCAGAGGACTCCAGGATGCAGTTTGCACCCTCTTTTAGTTTTTTGTTTTGTATTTTAGTAATGCTACTTTATATTATTTAAACATCAGTGTTGTTCCTGTAAGGCAATGAGTGACAGGCTGTAGGCAGCTCTGCAACTTCCCAGATAATTCCTGTATGTTTTAGACTTAAATCTTCACAATTATGGAGAGGCTGTACATAGCACAGCCCCAGCCCGATTTCTCATTTTCTTGCACTTCAGAGACAGATGGCCATATCAGACCCAGACCCATCTGCTGGAACCACTTGCTCTTTCTCACTCTGTCTGCTCTCTGAAAGAAGGAGCTGAGAAAACAGAACTCCATGCTGCATGTCCATTTAATCTGCTGAGAATGACATGCTCACATTCCACACTTGCATGCACATACATATGCATAGTCCATTAGTCATAAGTGATAGGGAGCAGTCATTATTGGTGATTCATAGACATGGCTTTCATCAAAGCCAGTGTGGATCTAACAGTTGATTTACTCAAATGGCTCAATTCGTTAAAACTCATTAGTGCAGCAGCAGTGAAAAAAAAGATGGTGTTAAAAAAAAAAAGATGTCCAGGAGACCATCTACAATGTGTTTGTTTTCTTTAGGCAACATCCCAAAACCAACAAATATTCAGTTTACTATTACATAAAACAAAGAAAAACAGCACATCCTCAAATGTATGATGCTGAAATGAGTAAATGTATATTCTGTTGATTGGCTTATCAGTAAGCTCCAGTTTAAACCGCAACTGGATGACAAAGTGTCTATTGAAACTGAAACTTAATGGTGGACCACAGACCAACAGCGAGCACCTGTGTTGTTCTATTGTTAAGATGCTCCAGACCTAAAACCTTGAATCAGCACTCAAACCTTAAGTTATTTTATTTCCTCAGAGGTGGAGGTCAGGCTCAGGGCCATTGTGACCGAGTGAGCTCAGCAGCAGCGGTGTTCTGGGCTGGGCCCTGTCGCTCTGATAATGGAAGGTGGTTCTCCAGGAAACCCAGAGGGAGTCCACCAGTCTGGGGCGTGGGGGGCTGGAGCCAGGGGACCAGCCCAAGTGTGTAGAGCAGCAGTAGATGGAGTGGTGGGAAATGCTGGAGGATAACATTGGCGTGTGGAGGCGAGGCAGGGGTGGGACAGGCGAAAAAGGAAGGCAGGCGAGGAGCCGGGGGGAGGACAGGGAAGTGAGAACAGGAAACGCTGGTCAGAGTGGTGGGGGAGAGTGGAATGTTTCACAAGAAGCCTTCTCCGCCCTGTAGCTCCAGGATGAGGGCGTCTGCTGTCGGTGGTGCTGTGCAGACACCCACCAGCGGGGGAGCTCACGTGTGACACAGTCATCTTCACACACACAAACACACACTGTGTCTTATTACACACAGGCACATTCTCCACAGTGTGACCCCTCACCGCCTTGGCAGGGCTCGAAGCTCTTATATCCTGTGAGTGGGCCAGCAGCAGTGGAGTCACTGCCATCACATAGCCCACGTTGTGTGGTTGTGGAAGAGAGAGAGCCATGCTGTAGCTGTTTTCCCTCTGACACCTCTGAAGGGAAGAGGAAGAGGAAAGGGGGAGGACAGAGAGGAAAGGAGGAGTTGAGAGGATAGGGACACAAAGGGCAGGGATGATGGGGTGGAGCGCTACTCCGGCGGGTTCCTGTGAAGGAGTCACAACAGCATTGACACTATTCATGAAATCATGTATACAGAATATATGCATGTGTGAACATATTGTGATTTGAGATGCTGCAACTTTCTGCCTCCTAAGTTCTTATAATATGCTATGGAAAATAAGTTCATGATGAGGTAAACATTGTACTTTTACTTCAGTACATTCATTTGGCTTGTGGCTTCTTGTTAAGAATAACATCCAAAATGCCACACTAACATGTATTAAACCAGTGGTTCCCAAATGGTGTGCCTTGAAGCAAGTCCAGGTGTGTTGTGGGATGTTATTACAACCACACATTAATACTGCAATATCAAAATTATTTTATCTAATTTTTTTTAAATTGTCAATATAAATCCTTGGTACACATTCATTGCCTAATACAGAGGAAAGTTCTGTACCTTCAAAAATGTTGTGATTTTTTGAAATTGACCGGATTAAACTATCCAGCATAAATAAATTAGATTAAAATGTGACTTACATATTAAAGATGTAATATGTACACATTTGTTGATAACATTCAAAACTTCACTGAAATTATCAACAAAATGATAAACACAAGTGACAGGTTGCAAATAACACCACAACCACATCGCAACTCAAGCTCTAGATGTTTTCCAGGCTCAGAGGTGCTCGTCCGTCACCAGAGCTGCTCATGTATCCCTGTGTGTCACTGAAAGTTACCCACACACCAAATCAGACAGGTGAATGTAACCACAGGACGCTGAGGAGCAATGTAGAACATGCACAGTGGAGAGAGATAAGACGTAGAGTCATGCCTCCTCAGCGTGACCGTGACATTACAGCTGTATCTGTGTGCTCACTGTCTCCCCACACTGGAAAGAGACTGGCCTAATATAGATATAGTCAGTGCAGACAGTGCCACACACACTTGGGCACACACTCCCCCACAAAGCCAGTGGAAAGGGAGTCTGCCTGCCATATTTTCATCTTCTGTCCTTGGTTGGTTGCACGCATGTGTTCCTTCAAGTGTGTGTGTGTGTGTGTGTGTGTGTGTGTGTGTGTGTGTGTGTGTGTGTGTGTGTGTGTGTGTGTGTGTGTTTGCATGCGTGCATGCGTGCGTGCGTGCGTGTGTGTGTGTGTGTGTGTGTGCGCCACATTTTAGTGAATGAAATGACGTCACTGTTACGTCTGTTCTTGTCCATCACTGACAGAGACTTTCAGTCGTGGCAGGGACAGGTGCATCTTTGACAAACTCTTCATGCTGCATCTGTGTGTGTGTTGTCATTGTGTAATTATTCTTTGTAGGATGTAAATTCTAAAAGCTCAATAGCAAGGTTCAATAGAGAGAGAACAAAAAGCTGTGCTTGCTTAGTTTACCGTAAATATTCAATGTTATATGTAATATTACAAAATGTTGTCTGTGGAAACGTCTTAGTATATGAAAATATTGTTTTGAAAGAATGCTTGAAATATTCCTGAGTGTGCCAAGAAATTTGCTCTGAAAAAGAGAGATTACACCATCTGCATTCAGGATGGGAATTTATGCACTTGCTTTGTGGTATTTCAAAAGGTTAATCTGAGATGGATCTGAACATTCCGTAGCTACCGTCACTCATGTTAATTAAACTAGTTATCAGTTATTCCTCTGTTAAGAAACACTACAGTGGTTTATAAATGATGGTTTAAGCAACTGTAAAAGTTTATGAACATCAGTTACAACTTTACAAAAACAATTGCTTAATAAAAGATTCAATAAAAGTCATTTCATTTTGTTAACAATTAAATAACTATGAAATTAAGTTTAACTAAAAATATGTGTGCCATTTCTTATGTGATTTATTATTATTAACATTTGTATTATTGATTATTAGAAAGTGAAAAACTGAAAAAATGCAGTTAAAAGAAAGCATTATTGGGCCTGGAAAATTTAGAACACTGCTAAATTATGTTGTTTATGATGTTTTGCAAAGAGGGTTGAAGTTCTACATTTATCTCCTTTTTTAATTTATGGATGTATTTTTTTAATACTTTCAAAAACCCATGTCATGTATTTTACTGGATTAGCAATAGATTTATAGATCCCATACTGTGAATAGTTTTATTTAAACATAGAGCCCCTCTGTATTCCAGTCTCTTACATTCTCCCTCTGTTCCCATCTCTTTCCTGTTGTTTGAATTCTTTGACTTTATCTCTTCTTTATCTCTCTCTGTGTGTCACTAGCAACTCTGGTCAGCCATTAAACTGCCTCTCAAGCAATCCAGCAGAATTCCCAGGCTGCTTGGCTGCCTGAGTTCACACCTTTTTGTCCACAGGAATCTCAGGAATCCCCAGCTTCCTTTCCACTGCAATCTTTATTGTGCATGTGTGTGTGTGTGTGTGTGCGTGCGCATGTGTGTGTGTGTGCGTGTGTGTGTGTGTGTGTGTTAAACTGCATGAAGGAAAGGCCCCCGCCTGTGCTGTGCGTGTGTGTTGAAACACATCTCCGCCCTTGTATCCACCCAGAGAAAGCAAGCAGGCAGTGCTCAGTTCGTGCCCACAATAGACTGAGTCACATTCTAAAATGGCAAAGCTCTCACTTACTGTGAAACTTTACTCTTCAAGAGAAACTTAAGGAGAGACTGTTATGTCAGTTTGTAAACTTCAAGAGCAAACAAAAAAGAAATAATTGACATTTAAACTAAATTGGAATAATCATACAGCATCATTTTTATCTGTTGGAGATTTAATAGCTAATGTCTTACTCTCTCAGTTTTACAAAGACTATGCTGTCAGCCTCATTTATCTCTCATTTCATTATTTGTTATAATGGTTTACTATCTTGGCCAAGTCTCCCTCAAAAACATAAGCGTTTAATCCTGGTTGTAACCTTTGTTGGTTAAATAATGGTAAAAAAAAAATTAAAAAATCATATTTATTTTTGAAATGATTTTGTAGTAAAATGATAGAAGATTCATTGGTTATAGTGAAAGTGAGTCCAATCAAATAGTGCTCTTTTTTCAATCCTGATGCAGATGAATGCTGCTGTTTTTTGGCAGGTCTGGAGTCATTTACCCGCTCCAACCCTGACTCATGCCTCGCTTGAGCCCAGCCTGCTGCTGGGAGTCAGTGGTACCCATTGAACTCAACGAGAAACACACAGAAACCCTTACACTGGCCCAACACACGACCGGCTGTGATTCACCCACACCCACTCACTCTCTATCCTCCTCGCATAACCAGTCATCCAGCCACATAGGTTGATGTTTTAGATGGTGGAGCTGCTGAAGCTGCTGAGCTGAAGCTGCCCATGAGGTGATCTAAGCCGGAGCCTCCCAGCTTGGTGTCAGGGGTCTTGAGATCATTATCAAGGTGGTAAACAAAACGATTCTGCTAAGTTGTTTTCCGTTTTCATATCTTTTTTCTTTTGAATAACAAGACAGTTTTACCTTCACAGGAAAATATTCAAATGAAACAATAAGAGAAGTGAGAGTCCCTCTGAGGACTTTTCACACAGTCATAGAAAAACAATGGCTCGCTGACCTAAGAGGTTGTTTCTAAGGGTGACAGTGAATGATAGAGATGTGTGTGTATGGGCCAAATATTATTTAACCCAAGTTGTTACATGACTCACTGAAGTTACTTAAATAGTTATGAATGGAGCCGGACAAAGGCGGTTCCTCAGCTCCACTAAAAAGTCTGAGTGTGTGTGCGCATGTTTGTGCACCACAATATGTGTAACGGGAGCGTAGCATGGGTGCAGCATGGCCTTTGGTGAGTCACATGGCCTCCTGTGAGTAACAAACCAGCTATGCAATTCCTGAAGTTTGAGACTCTCATTTCAAACCCGAGCCCACCTTCACCCCGAACACCATAAGGAAGAAGGGATGGGGCGGGATGGGGTGTGGTGTAGTGGTGTAGGACAGGATTGTTGATAGGTGTGGCTGGCAGAGAATAGAATTGGGATAAAATCACAGGAAGTAAGTGAGAACAGGCATCCAAGAAGGGAGGTGGGGAAAAGGGTGGTGAACGAACGATGATGGCAGTTACAGGTCAGGATGAGAGGTAAGGAGCTCTAAGTTAGAGGTCAACAGATGGCAATGACACCTGCCGCTCTCATGACATGGCAGGCTATCTGTGCCTCTGTCACTGTCCACTGATGTCGGGTTTTCTGTTGGTACACTCAGGTACTTTCTTCTCAGTGGCTGTGGTCATTACAGGGTTACTCACATGTTTGTGGACCTGTCCGTTCTTGTAAAGTCAGGTACTTTCTGTTTGTGGTAAGAAAGAGCTGCTCATGTGTCTTTTCTATCACAACATCTCACCCGAAAATTATTGTCTGCTGCACCTAAACATGCTTGAATTAAAACAAAAATCATTTCAGAAATGCGAGATAGATCATCACACTGAAATTTACGGAGCAGATGAGACAAGACGCGAATACAGTGTTTGTTTGTGTGTGTGGTTATTTGTGTGTATGGGTGGACAGTGAAGTGCTGCCAGACCCCCCTACTGTGGCCGCTCTGTGTGTTTTCTATATGTGTGTGTGCGTGTGTGTGTGCGTGGGGGGGGGGGGTCTCTCTGCCTCCTTTCCCTTATTTAGAGATGACTCCCTATTTCTTCAGACACCCCAACTCTCTGGCAGGGGAGTTTCCTGCTTTTGAAGACCCTGGGCACACACACACACACACACACACACACAGAGTTACGCACACATACGAAGAGAGAGAGACAGAGAGGCTGCCCTTACTTTTTTTCCTCCTCCCTCTCCCCCTCCTTCTTCCCTCCTCTCTTTTTTCTGAATGGATGTCCTCTCTCTAACCTCAATTGAGAGCTGTGTAACAGGACACTGCCCTCTGCTGCAATAGGCTCGGCCCCCTCTTTAACAGCTACGCTATAAGAGAGTGCAGTGTCGGTCCCGAGTGTGTGTGAGAGACTATGTCTGATAGTGTCAGTCAGGGGCTGAGGGACAGAAAGGAGCGTGAAGGGTGCAAGAAAAAGAGAGAGAAGAGAGAGAGAGACTGCTGTGAAACATGTGATAGCGCAACTTTGGCGGGGTTTACAGGGAGTTTAACGGCTGTAGTGACTCCAGAGCTCTGGGAAAGCACCTTTAGCCCAGAGGGAGCCTCACACACCAGTCTGTGTGTGTGTGTGTGTGTGTGTGTGTGTGTCCGTGTGTGTGTGTGAAAATGTGCTTGTGTTTGACAGAGCGAGAGGGAGAGAGAGAGAGAGAGAGAGAGAGAGAGAGAGAGAGAGAGAGAGAGAGAGCGCGATGTAGTGCTGCTGCTGTCACTTTAAGCCTGTTACTGATTACACTCAGAAGAATGCAACGGGAGGAGGAAAATAGACAGGGAAAGAGATGGGGAGACATGTAAGGATGAAATCTTTTAGGAGTTGAGCTCCGGCAACTGGTATGACTTGTCCTCACAGCCATGGACAGAGATGTGGGTGAGAAATTGTTACCCAATAGCGTCTCTCTCTTTCACTCTCTGCTGGACCAAGCAATGTTGAAGTGAGGGGGAACCCGGAATCCTACTTTGAAGGGAAGGACAGAGCAAAGGACACCCAGAAATGGAGGACAAATTATAAGAAAGACACCAGAGAAAAAGAAACTAGGAGTGGGGATGAAGGGGGGTTCCCTCATTCCAAACTCAGTGCCGGGAGGAAACACTACTCTCACCCAGACGGGTAAGTAAAAAAAGAAAAGAAAAAAAAGAAAGAAAGGGAAAATACTCCCAGAAAGTAGAGCTGCTGCTGTTGATGGATATCATATGTTACAAGTTAAGCTTGAGAAACTGCTCCCAGATCCCTAATAGGCTGAGCAGCACACAGAACTGAGAGGAGGAACAGGAGGCTTTCAGTGCCAGTCTTTAGACTGTCAGCAATCTCAAATAGAGAGCAAAGTTTGTTCACAAGTGTGAAAAATAGAGGAAATGCCTGAATGTGAAGCTCTGAGTCACATGACCTGTCTTCATTTTGTAAGGCAATGAATGACCACGTTCAGCTTGTCAGGTCTTAAGCTGCTCTGAGTTTGAATGGACATTTGTGGTGGAGGAAGCATTACCTCACAATGTGATCACATTACAGAGGAGCTGATTCACTGTTACATAGTCGACTTGTCTGGCTCACACTCTGTTGCAAGACTTACTTACAGTACAGGACTTTAACCAGGAATAGATTGGAAGTACAATATACTGTGTGTACTATTGTCTGTAATTATATATCTGACAAAGTCTCATTCGGCAGTGCCTTAATGCTGATGTGAGGTGTACCCATGTGATTAAAATAGTTTTTTTGTGGTTAATAGGCACGTTTTTCATGAAGAGGCACTACTTCCTCTCCGCTTCAGTCACGCTGTGTTTCTCCCCCCTGCATTTGACACAGATAGCACAGTCCACTCCTTCTGCTCAGCAGCAGAGGGCATGAATGAACTGAGCGTATGGGGGGTGGGGGGTTGATACAGTACCATACAGCATGGACAGTGCAGTGTGGCTTCTTTATGAATGGACATGGCAGCCGGCTGTTGTGATTGGCTGTGAGGAGAGTGACGACTGATGACTGCAGATTTATTCTAGGCTTCGCTGTCACTGCCGTCTCTCCGGGTTACCACCTCTTAAAGCACTGCTGCATGTGTATATGTATCTGTGTGAGTATTGGGGAAAACGTGTGTGACGGAGAGCGAAAATGCGTTTGAGCGGCTGAGTGTGAATCAGTGCTGGTGGTTCTGGGTTACATGTGTTTGTCTAAAGGGGGATTAGTCACAAGCTGAACAGTGGGGTGTGTGTGTCTTAAAGCTGTGGCTCTCTGCCCAGCTGTTGTTCTTCAGATGATCTCCCACTCTCTCTGACTAAGACGATGCTCACTCCAACTATGATTACTCTTACTCACTTGTCATGTAATAAGAGGGCTGGTCTCCAGTGTTAATACGTAACAATTCTCCTTGTTGAGTCACTCTGCTAAACAGATTTCACCAGCGTGCCTTTTACCTTTTTGGATGCCTGTAAAAGTGAGTTGTGAAAATGTTTAATTTGAAGGATGTAATACTATCCATCTGTGGATCTCATCAAAATGTTGAGATATTGTAACAGCTCCTTCACACACAGGAAAAGTGGTCATCAAAATGACCTCTCACTGACAGAAAATACAAGTGACCGCAGTCATGGCAACGCTGTGTGTGTGTGTGTGGTCTTAGAGAGCCCATACCCACCGTAATCATGTCAGCACCTGCCGGCTGTCCATCCTATAGCCATGCATGCTATGTCTCTTTGTTTTACCGCAACACAATGACAGCCGCTCCTTGAGCACAACCAAAGATAAGTGAGTTCCTCTATTTCCCCAGAACACTGTCTGCCCCAGTTTTGCCAACTCCGTCACAACTTTACTATGTAGTTTATGGTGTGTGTGTGTGTGTGTGCGTGCGTGTGTGTGAGAGAGAGTGTGAGAAGTGGCGATAAGGAGCCAGCCGTAAACTGTCACGTTGGAGCACAAGGATCTATCTGTGCTTATCAAGGCAGCATTTCCGGCAGAAGTGTGTGATAGCAGGGAGATTGGCGGTGAGATGCATCGCAGGTATCTAGATGAGGGAGATTAAATTCCCTGGTGGAGATTAGCATGGAATCTGCCCTCTGCTTTATCACTCTGTACAGAATGAACCCTGCCCTGTCCCACTTGGCAGGAAGCAGCTGTACAGGCCAACCACTGTCCTGCTGCCAAACAGATTGTGAAGAAAAATTACTTTGCAAAGGAATACTGTGACATAGCTGTGTTAGTTGCAGATGAAACAATACTATATCACACAGTCAGGATATATAAACATTATTATCAGACTTGTGAGAAGATTGCTGACCTGTCAAATGTGTACCCCCCCCCCCAATCCGATTAAGACGATGAAGTTGTTTAAGTGTAATACCTTCATATTGTTATCATAGTTGTTTGATAACTACATTTAAGGGTTCAGTGAAAAACGTGTTTATATCGTGTATTGTTATTGACATTTCATCACTCTCTAAATCTGTATTTACATCAGCCCCAAAAAACGAGTCTTCGTCGAGCTCTAAAATAGGTTGGTATAGATAATAGATGGACGAATGACAATCGCCAGACAAACTAGTCCATTGTACATTACCTCGCCTTTTCTCAGGTATTGCCTGAATATTGTACAATATTGAAGTCAAGACTGGACAGACCTTGCAATTTGTCCAAACTGGCCTGACCATTAAAGATGCAGTCATTATTGTTTGGTGGCTCTAACTAAGCTTGAAGATGATTAATCAGCTACTGTTGCGTTGTTAAAGTTTCTTTTTTTTTTAACTCTATGATGTTATTGGTATGCACTGTAAAAGTCCCAGAGCTGTCACTGAGGATGGCATTGACCCTGTTAACTGGACACATTTGACCTGATATGTCAAAAGAATGAAGGAGTGTCCCTAGTATGCTATATAAATATTATACTGTTAAACTCACTCATGAAAATAATAGAGCAGCTTGGCCAGTGACCTTAAGCTTCAAGCTGTGACACTGTACTTAATCCTCTAGCATCAGTATTGCACGTGGAACGCTTCTCTGAACTTCTCTGAAAATACTCCAGTGTTCTGGAAGTGGTGGTTGTGGGTAAGGGTCAGTCATGTCTTAATGAGTGATGATGATTCAGTGAAAATGAGAAAGACTGAGGGGAGTTAGTAAGTCACTGGTGGCAGGGTTCAGTTTGAACAGCACTCTTCACTGTAATAAAAACACACACTAACTCATACAGGTGGGTTTTGCAAAACATTGTTACATATCATAGTATACCTATACTACGAAAACTGTAGCCATCTTGATTATCACTTGATTCATTGCTTCTTTTCTTTTTTTTTACTTTTACTTTTTGCATGTCTCGTCTTTATTTATACAGCAACAAGCCGCTCACACAAGTCTGTCATTCACAGGCAGATTGGACAGTTAAGAGCTTAGCAGCATAGCTCAGATGTCACAGGGCTAAATGCAGTTAGGTCTATGTGTGCACGCGCAACAGAAGAAGCCCATTAGAGAGTTTTTGTGTGTGCATGTCTGCGTCTTATGCACGTGTGTGCATTTTTTGTGTACTCAAGAACGGTTGTTCCAACAGTGTACTAACCACACACACCTGGCCTGTTTCCTCCTGTGCTCATATATGGGCAAAACTTCCCTTACCTGGGCCCCACTGAATTCCAATAAGTGGCAGCGTGTGTGTGTGTGTGTGTGTGTGTGTGTGTGTGTGTGTGTGTGTGTGTGTGTGTGTGTGTGTGTGTGTGTGTGTGTGTGCATGGTGCATGTGTGCATGCGTGCGGATGTGTGCACGAGGAAGAAGCTGTAGAGACGGATGCACGTCATGGAAAACCAGGATCAATGGGCAAGGCTCGCAGAGCTGCATTTTTAAGGTGTTCCTTTTGTTTTCCAAAGGTAATCAGTTAACAAAATGACTCAGCCTGGCTGATTATTTAAAGTGGCTGCAATAGGAAGACGTCAATAAGGAACTGCTCATGTAGCAATTATACAACCTGTATATAGCACTGAAGCCACTTGAATCTAATCACTTTGATTTCTGTGGTTCGGTTAGATTATTGATAAAGAATAAAGCTCTGTAGATGTCTGATCACCAGCAACAATATTTTGACATCAGCCATCTTTAAAAAAAAAAAAAAAGTCTTACAACCTCTGAGTTTGTTCCCTAGTTCACTCTGGGTTATTTATCAATGACAGTGTTAGTATTTAGGGTGGAGGCAGTTCAGGTATCAGTAGCCAGGTTGTTGCGCTCCTGAACATAGACTTTCTATGTAGCCTTGTGTTGGGACGAATGAAGCAGATTTTGGCTGAGTTTGCGGGGTGCAATGCTAGTCCTGCTTAAACCCTGGGATCCGACAAAGACCAAGAGAGGAAGGGGAAACTGGAGTGCCATTAGGTTGACTTTTGAGGATGGGTCACTGTTCCTCCTTTTATCCTTCCTTACTTTATATTTCTATATTTCCCTCCTCTGCTGCCTCCTTTCTTCGCTCTCTGCACTTTGCCAGGCCTTCATAAAGCAGCTTGAGGAGGGAGTTAGCTTTCCTTGGTCATCTTGCCAGCTCTTTCCCATCAGTCCAGCCCCCTGGAAGAGCCTTGCAGACACCCCTCTCTCTAGGCCTGGGGCTGAGCCTGTGGCTGGGCCTGGGGTATATGCCCATATGTTCAAGGCTGGGGCTCCCGCTGGAGAAGTTATTTTGGACACTGCTCTTTAGGCCTGGATTCAGTCTTCTCCTCAACTGACAGCCACCTAGCAGCACCCAAAGGAACCATTTTGGATCGCTTTACATTTCAAACCTGCTTCATCTCCACAGTTTCTAATAACGATAGAAAGTGGGAGAGAGAAAGACCAAGAGGAGGGAGGGAAAGTGACTTCAGCAGTCTGTTTGGCAGTGACCACTGGTTGGATAGTAGGAGAATATTCTGGGACAGGGGATGACTTTGGATAGCAAACAGAGGTGGCAGGGAAGACTGAGCTCCCATAACCCCCGTCTCCACAGAATCAGAGTTATTGGCTTCCTCTCTTTGTTGGACACTCTCACTTACCCATCACAACCAATCATGCTGGGGTCTAATAGAATCTTGAGAACTGAGAACCAATATCTGATTGGCTGCTTGCCCCATGGAATGACTGCTGACTTGGTGGCAGGCTGTTACAGGCTTGTCTCATCATGTTGAGGCATCTCTCTTAGTCAGTGAAACAATACTGATTGGTGCAGTATCTGATTGTCCATTTTCATTTTATAAACCAAACAAAACTGATAAGACTTTGTGAAAATAAGCTAAAATATGAATAATTATCATCAGTATTAAGTATGAATAACGCTTTGTCCATATATTGATATCATAGAATGAACAGTGACTACTTCCAAACAGTTGTATTTCCTGCTTCTCTTGTGATGAACGCTCCAGAGGTAGTCTTTCTGAAAAAGACAGTGAAGAGAAAATGTGTTTGCATTGTGAATAGTGTTTTTAAAATCCAATTTTCTGAGTGATTGATTTTGTATCAAATTTTTCATATTCAAAGTAAAAACTGATACAGTTCCAGTTCTTTTGGGAAAGAATAACTGTAGATAATAACAGTAGGGGACTGGAGACACACTCAGACATGGAGAGAGAAGGAATACATCCACACCCTGCTCACACATCCTACACACCCACCCACACACACATGCCCACACATACTTGAGCAACAACAGCAAAGACACACAACCAATGTACCGATGGCACTTACTGCAGAAGTGCAACTTATCTTTACACACACATGCATACTTGTACAGTGGTCACCCCCTACTTTGAGGCTTAGGCAGGGTAATGATTCAGTTCCTCTTCCCTTCCCTCAGAATGCGTATATGTGTGCATGTGCAATTGTATATTTCTGTGAGCTTGTGTGTACATCTTGGTGTATCATTGCTGTATTTGCATACACAGTTGTCACTTTGTGAATGTGTTTTCAGTGTGTGTGTGTGTGTGTGTGTGTGTGTGTGTGTGTGTGTGTTTGTGCGCGTGTGTGTGAATGTGGATGTGGTCAGGCCCAGTCATCTTCCAGGCAGCTAAGAGGAAACCCACATCAACTGCCATGTACCACACTCTAGGAATAGAATTGCCCAGTGCAGGCAGGAATGGAATGGCACGCCTGGCTTCACCCCTCCTCACACTGCCTCACCCGTCCCCAGGCCTCCTAGTGCTCACCCCTTTCTCAGATCCACCTTCCACAATGTCTTGTCCAATGCACCCTTCGCGTAAATTGTATAATCCCATAGAATCAGTTATTCATTCTTTTTCATGTTATTTATGATTTTTCACACACTTTGACATGTCCCGTTCTGTATGCATTGTTACCACATGCTCTACTTTGGGAGGGCTACAGATGGCCATGGGCCCTCTGTGGGGTGTCTCCAGTGTGATGACGAGAACATGCTCGCTCATGAGCTTCCCGCTATTTTCATGTGAATTTTGCCACTCAAACACTGCACTAATCATTCTGTTCTGAGATGTGCATTTTAAAAAGTCTGTGACCTGGTATCACCTCTTCGACAACACTGGTTATTGGATTAGATTTTGACAAGAGTTTCAGTTCCTATGTTGTCTGTGTCTGCCTCAGCTTCTGACCTTGTCTTGCTAGCACACCCTGTCTCACAAAGCAAAGGCTTCACTTTCAGTGGAAAAAAAGCAGTTTGCTTTACGTTTACTCGCCCTGTCTGCCAGCAGTGGTGGCAGAATCACCAAAGCATGGAAAAAAAGAGAGAGATAAGACATAGAAGACCTTATCACCTTATCTCAATGTGTAAGCCATGTGTGCTTACTCAGGCCCACCAATTTGGACTTGTTAAGATCACATTTGTACTTAAAGTCCTGTCGACAGCTCTAACACACAGATGTACATCATTTTTGCAACATGAAATTGATTTAATTTGTATATCATCTTTTATGCATGTCTGCTAAAATCAGTGTCTGGAGTCTCTAGCCTCAAGTAGTTCTGTAATATATTTTTCAGGTTGGCTGATTCTCCACTGGTTTTGTCAGAAACACCATGGAACAACTAGGTCTCCCCAAAACCATTCCCAAGAGAGGTAAGAGTCATTCATGGATCTTTTAAAAAACATATTATTACAAAGGGCTCTACAGAGACATTAAAGCAAGATATATTACAGACGAATGATAATTGAAAGCAATTCATACAATAATAAAAACAAGTGAGGTAATAAAAACCTAAAAATGCATTGAAAACATGGAAGAATTGCCAAAATAGGAGAAAGTGATACCGAAAAAATCTGCTTTCCCCTGTCATCCTCCTCACCACCCTCTATCGAGAATATGTTTTACTTAGTACATCCATCATCAGTAGTCATCGATGGCCTTCATGTTAACAGATTCAACCCGACATTTCCAGTTGTCATCTTCAACTGTGGTGAATTATTGTTGTGGTAATCCTGGCATTGTCGCAATGCCATTTGCCATTTATCTGATGGAGATAGAAAACATGGACCCCCGTCAGCAAACCCAGCAAACTAAACACTCGTCAGCAGACTAAAATTTTTATTTTTTAAAGATTTTTATTTGGATCCACATCAAATTTTAGTCCCTCGTGGATACCAGCCATGACAGAGTTCTCAAAACCATCGATTTGAAGTGTGTCTCTGAAAAACCACTGTCTGGAAGACCATGTAGCCCTACCCCAGCAACAACCTTACAAAGAGATGAAGAGATAGCGCTAAGGGGCACGGGATGTTGTGTTGGGATGTTAAAGTTCCCCAAACTTTTGTCATCAACATGCCACAAATCTGCAGTGAAAAAACAGAACATTGAGACAGAAGAAGAGGCAAGCATGGAGAGAAAGAGCAGTAATGGTGACAGAGAGCTGGAATGTGGGGAGGGAGGAGGAAAGAGGAGGATAATGGAAGGAGAGAGGGTAGCAAACACATTTCCCTTAATAAAGATAAATTGGAGTCAAGTGACCATCAGCTGGTCAGAGTATGTTTGATCAATATGGTCATGAGGCCTCAGGTATGCAGAGCTAGAACTGCAACCACAAAGAAAAGGGGAGAGAGGGATCAGCCATGTTATCCTCCTTCTTTACACATTTCCTTCCTCCTCTCCTCTCCTGCCGGCACCTGTATTTAGGTCATAATTAATTGAGACTGGGTCAGTGCTCCCATTATGTGTAAGACTAAGTGTTGGAGCCGCATGGCGGTGGTCCCTGCCTGTCGTGCCTCTCGGTTAATGGGAAAGAATGACAGGAATCTGCAACTGATAATGCCACGCTTGGAGATGTTTGTCAGCAGATAATCTCCCATATCCTTCCCCTCCCTCAGGCTCCTCTTCTTCTCCTGCTTGATCTCTTCCCATCAGTTTGCTACCAGCATGCTCTCTCCTCTGCTCTGTCCCTGCTTTATCCCATTTTACTCCTGCCACTTTCCTCTGCTTTGTAATTTTCGCTGCCATTTTTCTCACTGCTTGTCTCCCCTCTTTTGACCTCTGTATGTGTTTAATATATAATGGAGCTATTTGTTCTTTCTCTTCACTCTGTCTCCAGATGGACTCTAGCTGTGTCTAAAGAAGTGAAGAAGAGTCTTCGAACCCAGGCATGACCAACCCCGACCAGCCTTCACAGCTCAGGGCTCTGTGGCTGCTGTCAGTTGCTCAGTAGGCAGTGTAGATCCTGTGTAGCAATCAGCAGCTACATCTGGCTACTGGGTCTCCGACAGCTCTGCCTACTTCCCGGTCAAGCATACCTATTCCACTCCCATTGGCTGGTGGCACATTCCAATCCTCTGATTGGCTGTGATGTCAGAGGGCCTCCGTACTGTGACCCGACAGACAGGATGTTCTCTGTGTCACAACTCCACAAGGGGCCCTTGTCAAGGCTTTTTGTGTGTGTTTTTTTTTCTCTCCTTTCTCTTCTACCATTCTTGTTTAATTCTCCCTGTTTCTGCTCCTCTGTGGCTTTCTCTCCCTCATGCTCTGTGAGGTCCTCTTTGTATTAAATATCCTTGGTAAGAGCCATTAAAGGTTAAACTAGAAGGTTAAACTATAAATGTTGTTTAATAGACACATTTTGCCAAAGTAAAAAAAAAAAAAAAAGTGTTTATAGATGCATATTTGAAAAAAGCTTGAACCTTTGCTTTGTCCTGAACCTGGCATACAATGTAGATTTCTGTGTGGGTCAATTCTACAGCTACATTGTCTGCTGGGTTTCTGGCTAGCAATATTAGCAGCTGTTATATAACAGCCCTGTTCTCTAAAAGGTAAGTATTCATCTGTTCTGTCAATGTGTCAAAAATTCCTGACCCTGACTACTGAATAAAAAGAAAGCATTTCACAGTAATACCACTGAGTGACTTGTGTTGTCGTTTGTTAGACTGAGTATCACATCAGAAGGGGGGAAAAAAATCTCAGCAGTATCTGGAATTTGCCAAATCTAAATTGATTCAGTGTTGCTTCTGTGTCCCAGGAGTTAACCCCCGAGCAAGAGATGCCAGGAATATTTTAGTAACTCAGCACAAAGCCAGGTCGTTGTCAGTCAGGAGGCTGTCAGACTTCTGTCAGACTGGCTCATTATTAGTGGGACAGCACTGTCTTCCCTGCAGCCACACTCAGCTGGGATTACACCAAACCATCACACAAACCGACAGTGCTTTAAGAACATCTCCTCTCTGCCACCTCATTCAAAGCTGGAGCCCTACCAATGTATTGGTTGGCCTATATAATCACAGACATATCAGAATTACTGCATATTTTCTGCTATGTCCCGAAATGAAAACATTCTTTTTAGAGGTAAAAATACATACAAATAAAAAAAAAACCTTGAAGTTTTTCATAATTATTACATTCCCATCGAAGTTTGTTTAGTGCACTGACATCATTTTAGATGATCACATTTATTGTTAAACTGTAAAACATCTCTGTCTCTATTACATATCTTTGTAATTAGTGTTTGATAAATACATTTGAGGGATCATTGGACAAAAAAATTGTGTATATCAACCAAAATATCAACTTTGGAATAATACCAAATATTGGCACACAACCCCATACACACACTGCAGAGAAACCAGGAAGACACATGAATAAAGGATCAGACGTGCAGAGGAAGGTTAACAGGCTTTGAAAACCCATATAAAGGCACTGATCAATACAAGAAATTGAAAAGGGGACGGGATTCGGCACCAAAAGATGAAGGGAGGTACTGTGTATTCTGCAGGGATTCAGCAGTTTTTGTCACAGCCCTGCAGCAATACCCTGGCAGTGCAGGTGAAAATGTAATGAGTGCCCACAGTCTGGCTCATTGAGGTAAAGCTCTACTGCAAAAGCAGACATTTTGAGTTTTTTCCCTCCATGATGAAATCAAAGATCAATATTTAATGAGTAATTAATAACTCACATTGTTCTTTCAAAATTTGTGAAGAAAATAAGCCCCCTTCCTAATTTGAGTAAGATACAGTACAAATTCCACATTCTTTTTACAGCAAAATGCATTCAAAAACTAATGTGAGTAAAGTAGAAACGACTTGATTCATTTAATATATTATGAATAAATAAATATAGATAAATATTATATAAATATTATCACTATTTTAAATAATTATTTGAGTCATTAATCATGACTCCAGCTTCTCTTGCAGGAAGTAAATATCTACTGCTATTAAACTTTAAAATCACAATTTTTTTCTCCTGAAAATAAAACTAATCTAAAACTATTCATAGATTACCTGTAAGATTAATTGATGGATAATCCATAATCATGGTATAGACATCAGAATTTGCAGCCTGAATATAATCATTCAGCAGTATGGGGTTGTCAAATGAAACGACTATCTGCTAGTTTCACGGGTACATCTGAGTCTACAAGATTATTTTAGGCATATTTCCAACCTACCTGGACAGACGTTTTTCTCCTTGCAAGACAGTGTTAATGTCAGGTCCCACAAATGGCTTCAAAATGGTTTAAAATACCTCGATGCAAATCAAGTCTCAGCCTCAGTCCTGGAATAGTCCACAGGCCAAGCTTAAACTGAGGCCACTGTATCTTTGAATTGGTGGCAGTGATGGCAGTGGTTACTGCCAGCTGCAGTTGCTTCACATGTGCCCAATTGTTGCCTTGTCTGCACATCGTATTATGTCATGTCATTGTCCGTAACCGCTTATCCCTTTCCATGGGGTCACTGGGTGTTGCTGCTGGAGCCAATCCCAGCCTTGTCTCAGGGCGAGGGCAGGGTACTCCCTGGACAAGTCGCCAGCTCATCGCAGGGCCCTCACTGATGAGCAATGTGGGGTTCAGTATCTTGCTCAAAGACACTTCAACATGCAGCTCAGCCTTGCCCTGAGCCGGGATTTGAACTAGCGACCTTTCGATCACTAGTCGACCTGCTCTACCCGCTGAGCTACAGCCGCCCCCACATTGTATCATGAAATATGTTTTTGTACTTTCTGTTGCTACTGTGATTTGACTTGATGTTGTCGTGTCATGTCCTTGGCAGTTTTTCTAATCTCAGTGTAACTTCCTAAATAATTCTATATAAGTAAAACATTTTTCGTACAGATATATCTTTTTGTGCATCCCTCCTGTTTGCTCAGCGGCCTGTTACAACTAATTTGCATCATTTGAGCTGTGAACGGCCATCCGAGAAACAACCATCTAGGTCAACACTGAAAGCAATTTTGTACAATCACATGTACATTTCTTGCTCGGCGGCAACCTCCTGGGCCGGCTGTAGTAACTATTATGGCTGCAAGGGAGGAATTCAGGTGAAGCATTACAAAAACGGTTTATGGTTGGGTTAAACAAACGCAAGACTTTCAACTCACTAACATAGTTTAGTGACATCATGTACATAACGTAAGTGAAGTTATGAATGTAACATAGATACACGGTAACTGAACTTACAGAAGTAACACAGTTATTTTAACCCAAACCAAAGTGTGTTCCCAAACCTAACCAAGAAGTTGTCTTGCCTAACCTTAATTAAGCAGCAAGGTGTGGTACACCTGCTGCTGGTATGCTTCAGCAGTCATGTCATTTTGGGAACTGTGATTTAATTTTGGAGTCACCAGTAGTTGACCTATTCAGTCGTTAAGGTGTGAGGATAAGTTGTCAGTAGCTCTCAGAATGTACACACAGATGGGGAGGTAAGTATTAAGATTGGCATGAAAACATGAACCAATCCCTTAGATAGTCCCTGAAAAAAGACTCAAGACACATGAAGTGAAAGGTGTGACAGTCATATGTCAACAAAATACTTGTTTTCAACATTAAAATATATTCCATGGATATGACACATTTCATACACAATATAATGTTTGATGGGAAATCAAATCATACTGATAAAATACTTGACTCATTTCCTTTACCACTACAAGTCTTGTCTGTGTCTGTTTCCCTCCAGTTCAGCCACACAGACCCTTATTTTGTGACAATATTACATGAGCTGAGCAAATCCATCAGGCCCCACTATGAGAATCCCAACAATGTGAGTGGTTGCTAATGGCTTGTAATGGGAGGGTTGTGTGGGAGGTTTATTGTTGCTTTGTTAAGCTGCTGATGACGTGCGTGCTGCAAGGACTGCGTGCACAGTCAGAATGCAAAACAACAGAATGCTGAGAAAAGTGATGACGAGTGGAAAAAAACTGTGAAAAAGGAGAGAATGAGAGAGAGAGATTGAGCCATCTGCCCTCCTCTATCACATATATAAACGCTTTCATGGAGGACAGGGTAGAGGGTGAAGGTGCTGTCATTTGAAGGTGGCACCAGTGATGTCATCAGCCGCTGTCCTGTCTCACCCCATTTCTACAAGCACACATTCGTCCCCTGTCGTCACTGCGTCACTACTGTAATAAGTTAGAAGTGTCATGCAATGGCCTCTACAGAAGGGCTCTCCCAACCAGCAATCCGACACATACAGAGAAGCCCAGAGTGGGATGTAGCTAACTGTTTCTGCACTTCACGGGAGTCACAAGGAGAGACATATCACTTCCATTCCTGACCTTGGAAGAGGTTCTCTAGAATCATAAATGCTTTGTTATTTTAACCCCTTAACACAAACATTTGTCTAAATGGGCATTGCTGACTCTATTCAGTCAGCCCAGCCACCAGGAAAAGATGTCTGCAAACCACTGATATGTTATGTACATATGTATAAACCATATAGACTTTTTTTTCCAATATGTGTAATATCATTTTCACATTACAAGTTTATGCCCACGAGCAGGTAGCATCACAGCGGTCAACAGTTTATAGCAGTAGATCACACACAGCAACAGCTATAGTGAAACTGAATCATATTTTGTGGAGAACTTTTTTTTCTTTTCTTTTTTTCTGTTTTACAGCCGCTCTGCATTGACTTTGTGATTTACACACAGCAATAACTGCTACCTACTGTAGCTACACGTTAACTCTGGGGAGTGGAGGATAAGAGTTTGCACCACTTTCAGAGAAGCAGAGGATGAGGATGTTTTCAGGTATTGGGGCCCGAATGTGCACCAGAACGGGAGCTGAGCGAGCAGGCAAGAAAAAATTAATATCCGGAGATTTTTTAAGAGTTCTGTTTGTACTGTGTCATCAAACCAGATGGCTGTGATCCAGAATTATAGGGAGTTGAGGAGGAAGAGAAGCATAACTCAGACTGAGACTGAGAGCAAATCTTTGTTTGAGATCTGTCTCAGGTGGTCCAGCGAGGTATGAGCTCACAACCACTAATACATCACTGTAAGAGCACAGTCCTTGCACTGAGTTTGTGTCACATCCCTCAAGGTCTGTGAGTCATACTGAACTGAGTACTATAGAAGTGGAAGCAGGAGTAGCTCCAGAAACATTTCTTATGGGGCAAAGAAATTTTAGAGGTCAATAAATGTCTACTTATTTTAGAAAAGTACTTTCCAATGCGTCACTCTTTCAGGCTTTATTTCTTTTAGTACAATATAATCATGAGCAAGGCTACAAGACAAAAAACACACAGATTGGCTTTCAAGTTTCACTGTCTGTGATAAAGCAGGACTCCACATCAGCTGAAAGGCTTCATTTCTTTACAGCTCCAGACCCTCACCGCCCACAGTACTAAGTCAGCAATGACTGAGCTGGTTTCCAGAACACACCGACAAGGATGGACACATATTGAAGGGTAAAGGGGCAGTTGTTATAACCAAGTCAATTTAATTTATCTCATGACACTTTTTAATTGGAGCATGTCTAGACTCTTTAATTAGTACACACCTGAATATTGTCCTCTGTATTACTTAAACTGTATACCTTTCTTTAAACAAATCTTTAATTCATTCATTCATTCATTCATTCATTCATCCATTTATTCAGTAATCTTAACAAAAGTGTTCATTAAGTTCAAAATGTCTCATTATTCTGTCTTTATACATTCTCTTAAATCAAACAGGGTTAGGGTTGTCCATTTCCGACTTTACACAAAATGTTTAAATGTTTAACACATATGACCTAGTAAACAGTAAGTTGGTATGTCCTCTTACATCCATCTGGTTTATACGTTTAAGTGCTCTGTAATACATACGCAGGATTAGTATTATTCATCTATGTGTTGCCCTTCACCTCTGTGCAAGGACCAAAATATGACAGAATAAGTGAAGAGTAAAAAACATGAAGAGTAGCTAAATCTAAACTGTCCTTTACTTTGTTCAGTGATACATTTATACACATTTCTTTATATACTCTCTATGTGGTTCGGTTAGTTTGTTTGACTCCCACAGAATTGTCTTCAACCGCTCTTTCAGTATGAAAGCCATCTAGGCACACCGTTTTGATTTAGCAGAAACCATTACTGTAGTTTTATTCAGTTTTTTCAAAGAATCTCTGGGCCTGCAATTCATAAGAATGAATTAATCTGAGATTGAGCGAGTCTCTGTTTTCCTCATATTGTGTACCAATTAACATTTTTAACAGGAAATCTATTCATAAAATGATTCATAAGATCTATCTGTAAAGATATTACAAAATAATTCACAAACAAAAAGACAAAAAATAAAATGTCCAGGTGGCCAGGAGTTAATGTTAATGAACCTCAGTGTCTCCAGTCTATGTTCACATAATTGTTGCCTTTGTTGTTTCACATCTGTCTTATCCTTGGTTTCACTTCAAAACATCAACTCCAAACTCCGAACTAGAGGAACAATATTTCTGATCAAGTTATTTTAGCTCTGCATTTGCTCCACTAACAAAGTATCAAAGATGATGACGAAGCAAAAAAGGCTTGCAGGTAAACAAACAGGGTAAACCACATCCGTGTTGAGGCAACCGCTACAAGGGCTGAACGTAAATGTATTTGATATGTGATGACGCATTCTGAATCACGATAGTTATGTAAAACCTCCAAAGTCCAAGCTGGTGACTAAACATCTCTTGGAAGTTGATATCCTAGACTGAGGACTGGAGAAACCAGTAATTACTGCAGTGCAGTGTAGGCTTCAGATACTGTGTCCTTCTCTACTTTGGTTTGACTACACTTCACCAGAAATGCAAACTGTTGTGGGGCAAATCACAGCACGTTCACCATTATATTATGTCATTCCAAACATGCTGACTCATCAGGCAGAGGAGGAATATACCACAGAGTTTGGTGTGAATGTTTCCCAACAGCATGACCCAACCCAACTGGGAGGCATAGTTAACAATATAACACTTTCCACAATTAGCCCAAACAAAAAAAGTTAGCACGATTTCATAGAAAATCTTAAAAGGGGGAAGGACTGCATTGCTTTATTAGCTTATATAGAGCTGCTAAACTAAACATCTAGGTTTGGTTGCAGAAGTAAGAAAAATCACAATGACATTTTTAGATAATAATGCAGATCAGTAAAAGCCCAGCCTGACCTTGTTCAGGAAAATTCATGTAGTTCAGTCAATGTGTCTATAATGAGGATAAGAATATCATGTGATACTGTTTATGCAATATCACTATTAAGTGGCTATTAACAAACACCATTTCCTATAATTAGGAATTATAGACAAAATGCCTGTTTAATGGAAAATACCCTCTTGAATTAAAGTTCTCAAGCTTGATATTAACAACAGATACAGTCATGGCACAAAGAAGACTGTTGATATTATTGACAGCACATCTCTTGATGGGCAGTGAAAACAAAATGAATGATGAATGAAAAATTGTGAAGTTGTCCTTTAAATGTGTTATTTGTAAGATATGGTTAGAATATTCGTTTCTTTTCGTTTCGTTGTCTTTCCACTTATCCGTGAGGGTCACATGATGTTGCTGTTTCCCCCTAAGGGGGTGCGGGGCTTGGGGCCAGTCATCTCTGTTCGTGACGTATTGTGAGTTTATTTTGTTGACTTATTAGACCAAGTAGTGAACTCACTGTTAGCATACATCTCTCCACTGAAACTGCAGAAGCTTCCAGATTATTATCTTTTCTGGTATAAAGTATTATGTTGTAAAAGGGAAGGTGGGAGCTAGCTGGTTAGCATGCTAACTTCAGTAGACACCTCTGCAACACAGTTCCTACATGTATTAATTCAACTTTTGTGTGTTTTAAACTAGAAATTCTGTTCTGGCCATATCTTACTTATTGCTGTTTTTTCCTTACAAAATGCCATATTCCACCTCAAAATTTACATTAATGTGACATTTTGAAAGACCATTTTTTTGGTTGCTTCAGGACACATCAGCAGGGTAAGTGGGGTAGAAGCTTGTGGTTACTGGTCCTGTGACCCTGATGTCCACATCTAACATTGGCAAAGAACAATTCTTCAAAACACTATTTCCACATTTTGCAAACTAAGTAGCAACATCAGCCTCTCAGTAAAGTCACAAAAACCACGCTATCGTGTAGCATAAAGTAGTTTTATTAGAAATGACAAGAAGATTCCTTCATGGTGTTCAAGAAGTGTGGTCAGCTGACAGCCAGAGCATGAATTGAAATGCAAAGTCTAGAAATCCCTTACTAATTTAATCTCAAGCGGTAAGCTAACAAGTGGCTGTTAGTAGTACCTGAAGCATCTCTGGTGCAGCTATTGAAATGATGCCATTCCTTTTTATATTGTATCCCTGCTAAGTAGCATATTCATGGACGTAAAGCAAACCAACTTGATAGGAAAGAAGGAAAAATGTACATATGGAATGTATCCATCAAAGACACACTCACCTGTCAGAAAGAGACTGCAAAAATAGTGGAAACAAATAATTATCATGTGCACCATATACAAAATGTACAAAATGTAAGATGCAGCTTCATCTCGCTCTCTCCATCCACCATCTTTCTCGAATGCCGAGGCAGGGTTTGTTGTTGCTGGTGATGTACAGAGGTCGGCCGCAGGTGGCTCTATTACTACTTGTCGAAATGGGTATTTAAGGGTATGATATGCTTCGGCCAATAATTTGGTTTTCTCACCGGCATGTATACTCAGACAGTTTCAGTTATCTGACTGAATAACATAGTCGAACTACGGCTGTAATCCATCTAAGCTGCGCATGTAAACGCACTGACTGCTATATGGATTAGAGCCACAGCACGTGTAAACGTTTGCCTGCGTGTAAACAGTAACATTAAATGTAAATATGTTTCATATGTCAGTAGTCTACCATAGCTAGCTAGCTAACCTATAAACTGATGATGCTCACGATGCTAATCCATTTAGTGTTTCACACAGAATCAGACTTTAATTGTGGCGGTGGCTGTCCAGCTGGGGTGCCATAGAGCATGCGCACTCGAGACTCCCGCCAACAAAGTTGGCTAAATTCCGGCTAAGCGCTGAGCTAATTTGGATGGGGTTAAAATGTAATTGGGCAGATCTTTGAGACTCTCCTGATCTTGACAATGAGGCCAGCCATCTTCTTGGAGGAGGAAGTTGCGGTCAAGCCATTTGTGTTAAATAGTTGTCCTCTCCTTCTTTGGTTTCACCAGTGGACTGATAACCACACCGCCATCCACTGTATCGGAGTACGCAACACCATGCTATTCACTGTCTGTGTGTGGGAAACACTGACATACGACAGCAATGTAAGAAGCATTGTTCAGCAGTGTAAGCTGCTATAGGTACTGCTTGTGATGATAAGTGTGCCTCTAGTTTCTCTGCCGTTTTTGTTGTAGCCCGTATACTATAGCTCCAGGAGTGTGTTTAACAGACCCCGGTCACGCACATGATGGGTGGAGTCAACACAGGGTGGGCAGGGTGGTCAGATAAGGGCAAAGTGATTGACAGGTAGTTTGTCCATACAAAATTGTCTGGTCAGTAAAATTGATTGGATGAAATTTATGCAGTCCTGTTGCTGCCAGAGACCATGGGTTTGTTTTTATTTTTTTTTTTTAAATATTTGAATGCTGTCTAGATGTTAAGAAATGTTATCATACAAATATGATCAAATCAAATCAAATCAATTCTATTTATATAGCCCAAAATCATGTTGCCTCAGTGGGCTTTACAATTTGTACAGTGAACAACATCCTCTGTCCTTAGACCCTCGATTCAAGTGAGGAAATGCTTCACATGTTGATGGGAAAAAAAACCCTTTTAACAGGGTAAAAAAAAAACAAAAAAACAACAACAATGGAAGAAACCTCAGGAAGAGCCACAGAGGAGGGATGCCTCCTCCAGGACGGACAGACATGCAATAGATGTCATGTGTACAGAAAAGAGCAACAAATCAACAAATCACAGTTTACAAGTTACATTAACAGAAAGTCTGATACAAGTTATATGTAAAGTGAGTGGAAAATGATAGTATCAGACACTGTTACAGAGGTGATCCATACAGCGAAAGATCTTTTAGAGAAAGACTAAAATCATTTTGTTTAAACAGAAACAGCTGCAGGCCAAATCCACCAGACTCCATTTACAGAAACAGTGATTTTTGATTTTATCAAGTTATTCAAATTCACTGTTCCATCCCTTAATTCACTCAGGTAGATCTCAGGTTATCCGGAGAGAAGTGAGAGAGAACAGCATCTAGGTCCAGAATATTTTCATCTAATTAAGGGTTTATTTCAACCTAACCAGAGTTGGTGATTGTTTGTGGAAACACAAGTAAAATTATTGTTTTTTGTAAATGGAGTCTGGTGTATTTGGTGAGAGTGACACAGCAGATGTTTCTGGTTTAACAAAAAAAGTGTCTCTCTTTATGGATCCAATGTAAAATGTTCATAATGTAAAATGTAAACCAGCATCATGCAATTTATGTATACTTTACACAAACACTGTACACTATGTGTTTCGGGACAAACCTGCACAACTTACACATGCAGACTCTGCGTTCTCTACAGCCTGAATGGAATAAGTCAGTCATGCATGCTGGTGACTGTGTCAATCTTGGTTCACTGATACCATCCTAAAAATAGTAGCCTCTCCATTGGCCTTCATCATGCAGGTGACACACTGGGATACATACAGCCACACCAGGTGACTCCAGGGTACTTCTGCTGCAATGTCAGAGGTGAAGTGTTAGCTACCTGCAACAAGTCTTTATTTCGCTCTCACATCAGCCCATACGTTTAGCTCTACATTCACACAGTCAGGGAAAGGTTGAGTGAATCACAGAGACAAGCATGATATCGGCATTCTGGTTGGATTCCTTCCAGCTGAAGCCTCTGTAGGAGTCCCTGACGATGCAGAAATGCAGCACGTTCCCCGTCATGTCAGACAGATGGACAGACAGGCAGCTGACCTCACCCCACCGAAGCATGTGACATGATGGGCTAGAGGACTGGCCACTGTCAGGGGGACAGCTAGTGAAATAAGGAAGAGACATCTCTCTCCCGCCTCATGTTTTCATATTCTAAGAGGCGAAGAGAGAAGAAGCAGAGACTACAGGGGCAGTGAGTGAACCTGCAGAGAACAGCAGAAATGGCATGATGGAAATGAAGTGCACATGACAGGAGGATGGAAATGTCTCTCTGCTCCATTTGCTGTGTGTATGTGTATCATGCTTGTACCAAATGGTTTATATTACATTGTTACTGAAAAAAAGAAACTGTGTTCCAATTGAAGAGTCACACAGCAAATTGCAAATTCAAACATACTGAAGAGCACAGTGTTGCTATATAGGAACAGGCTTTCTTTGCAAGCTGGCTAAACAAAACCTAAAATCCAGGTCAGAGACAGTTAGTATCACAATAGTGGTTATCAACTTACCTTCTTGGTTTTGGTGCCATTTGACTCTTCTGCACAAACTGAACTGAGTGTAATCATGGTTTCCTGCTGGCTGGAGCATTTGCCCTCACACACCTGCAGCACATTAGGAGTAATCAGTCTTCCTACTTATACCCTGGTCTCCTCTCTGCTTGCTGCAGATTTTTATTGCCAGCTCTGGATGGTACATCACCTTAAGTTTTTGCCCCCAGTCTAACTTTGCTTGTTTTTCGCCACTTCATCAGTGTGTGAAACTCTCCTGGACCAGCTCCTCAGTCAAATGCCATCCAGCCTCCAGCACCTCTGCCACTCTGCACTCTCTGGATTTCCCTAAGCACACAACCTGCACCACTGTGAGTCTCCTCCATTTCCTCACACGTAGCCACCTGTCTGAGTCAGAGCTCTTCACCTTCACCAGCCTATTGTTCATCATGTTAAATAAATCACCCTTTAATCCACTCCCTGTTGGTGTCCACTTTGGGTCAACTTCTAAAACCATCTACAAGTCGTCACAAAATAATCTGGCCACTATGGACCCAGCAGACCTAGACAATCTCCATCAAGTCATCCACTCTCAAGGAAGCCTCGTGGGAAGGCACAAACACGGGCTACAGGAGGTTATGGAATCCTTCCAAGGTCTTTTTTCCATTGTCTCCCAGCCCAGCAAACAACTCAACCAACTCACCTCTCAATTACCTTTATCCATCCCTTCTATGCCAGCATCTATGTCTAACCCACCAACCATGTCCAGCTCTGCTCAACCCACAAGCAAATTCAACCATACATCATTCCTTCACCTTCCTTACCTGTGGTTCTTGGTCTCCCTTGGCTCAAACGCCAAAACCCTCACAAAGACTGGTCCTCCATCTCCAGGAGCGTGTTCTGCCACTCTCACTAGCCCCATTCACACTGCCCTTTAAGTGCAGGAATCATTCTCTGCACTGTCCTCTGTGAAAGTTTCAGATGCAGTGAGGGGGGACAGTTCAGCTGCGGCTCTGATGTGCCTCCAGAAGTAGTATCAGAGGCAAGCCTGCTTCTGTGTGAATGGATAAGCTAGAGGTGCGGATCAAGGGTGTGTTGGTCTGATGGCGTTCACAGCCTGGCAGCTGAACAGATTCTTTAATCATCACACTAAAGAGACATGTTCCCCATCCACAAAGCAATGGTACAGGACCAAACAACAGTAATGTGGTAGCTGGTAGTGTCTTTGGCGAGGAAAATAATACAGCAGTTATATGCAGAATATCTTACTTACTCTTCATCATATTTCTGCCTGAAAAACAGCATCTGTCCCAGGCAAAAAAAAAACTGACCATAACTCACCATGTGTATTTCCTTCTGCTCTTGTGTTGTTGTAATTACTGTCTTGAAAAAAATCCCAGCAACAATCATCTCTCAAAAAACAGCATTCCTCCCTGCGAGTGAGAGTTAGACAGGGTCTGCTGATGGCGATTATATCATTGTGTAATTTTGAGTGAAAAACTTAACCGCGTCACTTTCCAGGATGTATGATGGGTCAGGATCTCAATCATAACATAACTGCATCCATATGATCATAAACATTCAGAGGGTACATGTTTAGATTAACAGACGCAGGGGAAATACCTTGAAAAAGATTAACAGATATCAACGCCATCATGTGTACTGTCACACCTCTTTTGGATATGCAGCGCCAGTGGCTGTATGAAGTGGCAAACTGATGCGGCTTTATGCGGGAGCTGCTTGGTTCAGTGTGAACAAACAAAAGCAGAGAATTGGTTAGCCTTCGCTGCAGACACAATGCAGAGTCTCTGTATGAAAAGGGCTATTGTAACCTATCCTCTGTGCCCACTTCGAGGACCCCAGCTTCTTCTACCCCTACCTCTCCTGACTCTAGTTCGTCCTGAGCATCATGATCTCACCAGAGTTTTCAGCAAGGTGCTAGCCTTGTCACTTCGCCCACACAGACCCTACAAATGGTTTCCAGGTGCTTCACTAACTTCCAGCCATCTGTACCACCTGTCACGTCCAGAGAGAGAGTACATGGAGACATGCATCAGTGACTTGCTAACTGCTAGATTCATCCGACCATCTTCCTCTCTGTATCCTCAGCAGATACAGTATGCTCTGACCTTTCTTACAGGTTGCTGCAGTGTGATCAGTCCAATACAGTTTATTTTTCAGGTGAGCTCACAGGTACAGGTACTTGTTGATGTTTGATGTCACCATCTAAATGTCCATTCCCCGGATGTTCACCTGTGCGCAGGGTTGTCTGTGCCTGCACATCCTCCTCTCTACTGGGTGCAGGGTTTTTCTATGTGAAACAGAAGGACAAGACCCTACACCCATGCATTGACTACCGTAGACTAAATGACATCACAGTTAAAAACAAGTATCCTCTTCTCCTCATTGACCCCTTCTTTAAGCCTCTGTGTCATGCCTGTTTCTTCACCCAGTTCAGAATCAGAATTTCTTTATTTGTCTGTGTTTAATTTCTGTCACATCAGCCAAAAGACAGTAATATCACAATACATGATAATAATAGTAAAAAATAAATATAATAAAAAGTTACGAAATAGAAATCCATCCATCCATTTTCTTCCGCTTATCCGGGGCTGGGTCGCGGGGGCACATGAGAGTTCTCCTGGGATCAGTGCTGGTTGAACAGTCTGACAGCAGCAGGAAGGAAGGACCTGCGATACCTCTCCACACACTTCAGTCTATCACTGAAGGAGATGTCAAGTGCTGTGACAGTGACCTGCAAGGGGTTGGACTTCTTCACCAGTAGCAATGACAGCTTATCCATCATCCTATTCTCTCCCGCCACCTGCACTGGGTCAAAAGGGCATCCCAGTGAGCTGCACCTGTGTGCAGGGTTGTCTGTGTCTGCAGAAATCTACGACCAGCTCATTGGTCTTCCCGGCGTTGAGCCGGAGATGGTTCCGCTGGCACCAGTCTACAAAGTCATTAATAAGTTCTCTGTAGGCTCTGTCAATCCGTCCCTGATGAGGCAGACGATCGCAGAGTTGTCAGAGAACTTTTGTAGATGGCAGTGAGGAATTGTTGGGAGAAATCTGCGCTGTACAGGGTGAACAGGAAAGGTGCCAGGACTGTTCCCTGTGGGGCCCCTGTACTGCAGATAACCGTGTCTGGCACACAGTCCTGAGTCCTCACATACTGTGGCTGTGAGGTAGTCAAGGATCCAGGACGTGAGGTGTTGGTCCACCCCTATGAGCTCCAGCTTGTCTACCTGAAGTTCAGGCTGTACGGTGTCGAAAGCACTGGAGAAACCAAAGAACATAATCTTCACAGTGCTTCCAGGCTTCTCCGGGTGAGACAGCGATGTGTCCAGGAGGAAGATGATGGCATCGTCCACTCTGATGCCAAGTTGGTAGGCAAGAGGAGTGGGTCCATAAAAATACCCACCAGAGGGCGAGGATGGACGAGGACCAGCCACTCCAGGGTCTTCATCAGATGTGAAGTCAAACCTATTGAAGAATAGGTTCAGGTCGTACACCCACGTCTGATTCCCGGGAGCACAAGAGTCTGGTTTCTTCTGCCCTGAGATTGTTTTAAGGCTTTTCCAGACTCCACTGATGTTTCTCTGCTGCAGCTGGTCCTCCATCTTCCTCCTGTAGCTGTTCTTCCACTCTCAGATCTTCTTCCTCAGCTCCATCTGCACAGCCTTCAGCTCCTCTTTGTTGCCTGACCTAAAGGCCCAATTTTTCTCCTTCAGGAGAGCCTTTATGTCAGGATTAATCAAGGGCTTGTTGTTTGAAAAACACTGTACAGTCCTGGTGGATACAGAGTTATCCTGCACAGTTTATGTAGTCTGCTATGTAGCCTTTTAAACTGTCGATGTCCTCCCCATGAGAAACACACAGTTGGTCCCACACAGTTGAGTCAACGCAGTCCCTCAGAGCCTCCTCAGACTCCTCAGTCCATGCTTTAACTGTGCGGGTTTCCACTGGTTGCCTGTTAACAAAGGGCTTGTAAACAGGTAGGAGATGCACCAGATTGTGGTCATCTTAGCCGAAACATCCACTAGGGACAGGGGGGACATGTCTACCCCACTTTCCAAAATCCTGTTTTTGTCCCTCCCACTTTTATTTAATCCAGCGGAACGCAGTAGCTCTCAAGCATCCGATACTGGACATTAGGTCCACTTGATTAATCTACCCCGGCGTATACTGATGTGCTTATTTTACATTCATTTGATAGCAAACTCCACCCGGCTGATGCAACTCCAGCCTATGCCAGGTTAGTAATCAAGTAGACCCACTCTCGCTATGAGTTGCAGACAGTTTATGTAATGATGCTGCCTTCCAGTTGGAATTTCTGACCTTCTACTAGAAAAACTTCACTGGAACGCCACTTAAAGTCAGAGTTCCTACTCCATCTTCCCTCGACATCACAGAGAATCAGATGTCTCACGTCACGCAACTATGGTCAATGCCATGCACCTGGAATGCTTGGAGTTCGGAAATCGTAAATTTCAACTGGGAGATTCCAACCTCCAACTTTTCTGGAGTGCAGCATTAGAGTGGTAACGTCGTTGTAGAGTTTTGTGATGAAAAAACAAAGCATCGTCAACAACAGCAAAATGTGATGCTTTTCTTTAAAAGGAAGAAAGGAGATGTGAGTTGGTTGATGAAAATGCTATAGTCACTGAGCCAGAATAACGTCCTGTCTCGTTAACTGTTACCTTGATGTGAACTAGCTAATAGCCTGCCTAACTTGTCACTGTCACTTTGAAAAAACTGGTAGAATTTGGAAATCTACCTGCCACCTACCGCTCAAAAAGTTAATTTCCCACCTGATTCTTATATCAGCATTGATTAATTAAAGTTTCATGTTGCTGCTTTCATATCAGAGACCAGATGAGATGCCTGAGAAAGACAGGGAGGATGAGGCAGGGAGAAGCACTGAGCTGCAGGTGGGTTTTAGACTCTGTATAAAGGATTGGGTGATTCATGTTTATCCGTAATGAGGGTAAGAAGTTAACGTGATAAGAAGTGAACACAGTTTAATCCAAAACTCATTCTTAACTGTCACATACTGTCAGTGATGCTACAAATGAATTAAATTATTAATCAATTTCAAGGTGAAAAATGTAAATGTTTTCTAATCAGTAACATTGAACAAAGCTACTCTCTATTTTCATTTAAGATGCAGGTGGGGAGAGACCTGAGGGAGCAGGCACAGGCAGACACAGGAAGAGTCAATATAATTAGTTATATTATTATTATAATTAATAGTTGTATAATATATATACATTTACATGATATACATAAACTGTATATATGTCATATTTTGATAAATCTTTTATATGTTGTGACTGAAGTTACAAATGGAGCATTATCTGTTGATAGTTTCATAAATAATGTGCTATATAGATCTATCAGTCCTATTTTTCAAAGTATAGCTTATATCCCACAGCATGTGATGTTCACTAGGTATGTGCCTGCCTTTTTTCCCAAGCATTTTTACTGACAGAGATGAAAACTAAGCATGATAGCAATGTTCATCATAATGTGTTGCTTTTAAGTAGCTGGGAATATGATTAAAAGCATGTAGAAATGTGTAAAATGGTAAAATGGCCAATGTTACACCCTTGGTGGTCAGATCTTCCCAGGGGGGGTGGAGGTGGGTGAGTTGTATGCCTCCTTGCTGTTGGCATAAAATAAATCCAGTGAATTACTGTCTCTGGTGTGGCAGGTGACATACTGCATGAATGTAGGCTGGGTGGAGGACAGAGAGGCATAATTGAATTCAGAATATTTTAATATGTAAATATTCTTATGTCACTAGTTTAACTGCTGGTAACAAGAAGATCCATTCTCACTGTATGTGTACTGGTGGCTTTGCGTTTCAAGTACACACCTGTGTATGCTGAATATTGGACCAGGATTGGCTTCCAGACTATTTGTGAGGTCACAAATCATGCTCATATGCCAGCCTCTAAAGCCTCAGCTGTTCAGTGAGCACATAGAAAATTTACCTTAGAGCTAGGAATTTTAAACCAGCCCTTAGTTTCAAACTCTGTACATACTTCATTCCACATATTCAAACCTCAAACATTAAACTGGAGGAACATTAGGAAAATCCTAATTCCAAAAGATTGTAAAAGCCCTACAGCCATTTAACAGGACATTCAGATGTAATGCAATCCGTTAAGTTTGAATGGGAGAAATATAACAGATCACAATTGAATATTGCTAAGTGAAGTCTTTTTAACCACAGCTGTCACTCTCATATTTCCTCATTTGAAATATTTGCATTTCATAAAGGTGAAAAGGAGTACTGAACAGCCATTTTTCATGTTTGATGTGTATTGTCATTTACTGTAATGCATTTTCAAGCATGTAGTTGATGGTGAACCAGCAGACTGATGAGTCTGTGGACTTGTTCCTGCTGAGAGTGAAAGCTTTTCTGCATGGGAGAGTTGCTTTCTTGTCTCTTAGAGCCCTTTTCCTCACCTCCGTCCCTCCTCTTTCTGCTCCTTCACTCTCCCTTTTCTCTCCCTACATACTGGCTTAGAAATGAGGAGTAAGTCTCTCTGTTACAAGAGGTTTGGAATTAGTTTGTCTCCTAGCAACACCCCGTACAATACAACATGGTTTTGTGTGAGACAGAGACACAGTGTGAGAGTGATGTGTGTGTAAGAAGTGTGAGAGACTTTGGGAATGGGTTGATCTGTGTGTGTGTGTGTGTGTGTGCGTGTGTGCGTGTGTGTGTGTGACCATGCATTAATCAACTGAGCACACTTTTTCCACTGCAGTGCATGTTTCGTGGGTTTACGCTCATGTGGAAACCTGTTCCACTCCACGCGCTATCTCACTGTTCTCGTCTTCCTCCGTACTCCAACACACACACACACACACACACACACACACACACACACACACACACACACACACACACACACACACACACGGATACATTCTTCATTCACAGCAGACAGCTCTTCCTCCCTGGGTTGATGTTACATAAGCACTAAGAAGCTGAATGGAAACTGGTGATAAGCTGGTGTTTTATCACGAGGACAGAGGCACTGACCATGAGTGTCTGGGTGGGACACACTGTCTGTGGGTGTATAAGTGCAAGAGAATATCCTCTAAACAACCTAACCACTAGCACCACCCACATGGCCACCATGATGTCACTACCCCTTGCTTACAGCTACAATGTAGGTCATAGAAGGGAACTCCTCCAATAAGACCAACATTTTGTCTTGATTGGGAGAAATGTAGACTGATTTACCAATGGCAATATATAAGCAAAACCTTTCTGTTTTAGGCCTCACTGTTATCACTTCCCCCTTCCCCTGAGTGACATACTGCTCTCTGATGTAGTTAAAACCAAGGGCTATTTTTTTCTACCGGATAGGAAAGAGTTAAGTTGCCCAAGCTGGAACTGTGAAATCTGAGAAGTGATGATGGGAGAGGGAGAAGGAAGGGGAGATTTCTGGGGACCAAAAGGAAAAGAGGAAGACCCAGAGCACTCCCCTATGCCCTCCTCCTCTCTGACAGCTCATTGCCGCTCTCCCGGTAGCCCAAGCTTTCTTCTCCTTTCTCTGTCTTAAGTGTATTTTTGAGTGGCAGCCACCTCTTGATGTTGTTCGCTGAGCTTCTCTCCCTGTGAGCTGTTTTATGATCAGATTATGGGTAAACACCTGTGACAATATGTGTTTGTTTGCCTGTGTTTTTTTTTTTTTTGTTTGTTTTTTTGCTGGGGGACTCTTTTTACAGTTACACCACTCCAGACAAGGTTCTTTCCCTCCTGGTGTCAAAGCTTAGCAGTAAGCGTTTCCCACTTCCTGTGCAGCGCTGAATCAGCCTGCAAGAATGTACGAGCACTGACTCACACTTCCTCCTGGATATGACAGAGCTTCCTCTTCTCCACCAACTGATTTAGCCTTTCTCTCCTCCCTCCCTCCACCCATCTTCCTTTCACTCCCACCACCACCACCACCACCACCCCAACCACCCGACCTCCTTCCTCTAACAGTTGAAGGTTTGGGAGGCAACACAGAGTGGAATAAGTGAGTCCCGACTCAGTGTGCATGTATGTTTGCTAAAAGGCAGAACACTGACCGAGTAAAGCCGGGCACTGAGGAGGATAAGTCACCCGTCTCAGTCATCAAGCATCTGAGTCATTTGAATTTAATTTGTCCCGTCTATATTTAGATGCGTCAGTCTGGCCTTATGAACATTCATAGGAGCACAACAGATGGGTCTCTGTTGCATCGCTCAAGCTAACAACAGGACACCATTAATGTCTCCTGGGCAGGTTGAATGGCAGTTTAGCTCTTATTAAAACACTTAAGTATGATTATCATCAATGATCAAATTATAAAACAGTTTAATAATGTGGATACTTTAAATAAGGTACTTGCGGTGATGTCATGCCAGTTTTGGTAGAACAATATATTTGTCCAAGTTTTGAGACATTGGCTTGTATGCCATTACATTTGAAGGTGAATAGGATTTACTTGCTGTACCTCGTTGCACTAAAAGATTACATTTGAAGGATTCAACACCATTCCCACTTTACTCTGTAATCCACAGAACACACTGGCATCATTTTTTATAAAGTCGATGTCGTCTGTTAAAGTATAGGACCCTTTACACTAAAGTCAAGATTTCTTTTTCAGGGGGACACAAACTTCCTGACAACTCAGATATTTATAAAACTATCTGTATGGCACTGTGCCACTATGACCAAGAGAGAAAATCATTCAGTTTTCATTAAGTTATCGTTCACTTTTTTAGCAGTGAGTAGCCATGTGTATAACCATTGAATTTTTTTGATTGTTTCTGGAAGATATAATCTTAACATATTCATGCCAAAGTCAGTGATGATTAGCAACTTTTGCCAAACAAGACTACAGAGTGCCACACATGGGGCAACACAACTTGTCATCGAAAAAAAAAAATAGCAACAAAAGCTTCCTCTTTCATTTTGGAAAACCAAGTTCCCCTTTAAAGTTGAATTTAATTTTGCAATTCAATGCACCACCTTCGGCTGGTACTGTTTTCACTGTGTTTGTGTATGTGTGTGTCCGTGTGTGTCATCATGACAAAATGTGGTCCTATTTGAGTATTTTGCCTGCCTGCCTGCCAGCCTGCCAGCCTGCCAGCCTGCCTGCCTGCCTGCCTGCCTTCCCGCCCGTCTGCCTGCCCGTCTGCCTGCCTGCCTGCCTGCCTGCCTGCCTGCCTGCCTGCCTGCCTGCCTGCCTGCCTGCCTTCCCGCCCGTCTGCCTGCCCGTCTGCCTGCCCGCCTGCCTGCCTGCCTGCCTGCCTGCCTGCCTGCCTGCCTGCCTGCCTGCCTGCCTGCCTGCCTGCCTGTCTGACATGGACAGATTTAGTAAATTTACCAACTTCACAACTGTGCAAGACAAAGTCCTGACACAGGTGTGAAGCTAGAATCAAAATTGAGACTTTTTTTAAGATTACTCAATCAGTTTTAATATCCATACATTATATTTAAATCTATTTTGGTTTTTTGCATGTATTACTCTACTTTATGTTCACTTATTAAATATCCACCTAGAGGTCCAGATGCGTACAGCAACAAAATGAAGCATTCGCCATATTAAACCAAATTATCAAAACAAAATAAATTTGACTTTGAAAAGTGCATTGAGCTTATGGAGCTCTCAATGCCCCCAGCACCACCCACCAACCCAGCCACCAAGTTTAATTAACTCAACCTTTTACCTTTTACTTTTACTTTACTTGGGGCTGCAATGAACAATTATTTTGGTTGTCGACTAATCTATTGATAATTTTATCGATTAGACGATCAGTCATGATTATTTTGGCAGCATCTATTTTGACTTTGGTTTTACCCCATATTCTCAGAGCAAATTAAAAACCCATGAAACAGGCATTTGAAAAAAATAATATTTTGAAACACAACTAGATTTTTAATATATCATTTGAACTAATACTAATTATTACAGTTTTTAATTTTTTACACATCGTACAAATGAATTATTATTATCATGTTATAAACCATTGCATTAAGTGGAGGTTTACTATTCAGTGTTTTATCCAATTTATATCATTACTGTTTTCTACTGATTTAATATCCTACACATGAATTATTACTGATATCGTTGCTGTCAGACAGAAACCTCTTATTTGCAAATTTGACTTATTTTTTCATGATGGATTTTACTGGCCACCCTTCACGTCTGTACACATTATTAACCCATGACTGTGTTCAGAGAGCTCGTCTCTAGCTGGCCTCTTGTCTGATGACACATGGGAGCATGGGTTCACAACAACCGCACTTGTTGTTGTCATTCGAGATCTGTTGCATTTTTGATAACTATGAATTTTAATAAATCACTTTTTGGTTGTACACTATTAGATGAACATAATGAAGTAATGAAGTGTAGCGCAGTATTAGAGAAGTATAATGTTGTGTAGTGTAGTGTATTGTTGTGTAGTGAAGTGTATTGATGTGTAGTGTAGTGCATTGATGTGTAGTGTAGTGTAGTGTATTGATGTGTAGTGTAGTGTATTGTTGTGTAGTGCAGTGTATTGGTGTGTAGTGTAGTGTAGTGTAGTGTAGTGTAGTGTAGTATATTGGTGTGTAGTGTATTGTTGTGTAGTGTAGTGTAGTGTAGCATATTGGTGTGTAGTGTAGTGTAGTATATTGGTGTGTAGTGTATTGTTGTGTAGTGTAGTGTAGTGTAGTATATTGGTGTGTAGTGTATTGTTGTGTAGTGTAGTGTAGTATATTGGTGTGTAGTGTATTGTTGTGTATTGACGTGTAGTGTAGTGTCTTGTTGTGTAGTGTAGTGTAGTGTATTGTTGTGTAGTGTAGTGTATTGGTATGTAGTGAACTGTAGTGTAGTGTATTGTTGTGTAGTGTAGTGTATTGATGTGTAGTGTAGTGTATTGTTGTGTAGTGTAGTGTAGTATATTGGTGTGTAGTGTATTGTTGTGTAGTGTAGTGTATTGTTGTGTAGTATATTGGTGTGTAGTGTATTGTTGTGTATTGACGTGTAGTGTAGTGTATTGGTATGTAGTGAACTGTAGTGTAGTGTATTGTTGTGTAGTGTAGTGTAGTGTATTGTTGTGTAGTGCAGTGTATTGGTGTGTAGTGTAGTGTATTGATGTGTAGTGTAGTGTAGTGTAGTGTATTGTTGTGAAGTGTAGTGTATTGGTATGTAGTGAACTGTAGTGTAGTGTATTGTTGTGTAGTGTAGTGTAGTGTATTGTTGTGTAGTGTAGTGTATTGATGTGTAGTATATTGGTGTGTAGTGTATTGATGTGTAGTGTAGTGTATTGTTGTGTAGTGTAGTGTAGTATATTGGTGTGTAGTGTATTGTTGTGTAGTGTAGTGTAGTGTAGTGTATTGATGAGCAGTGTAGTGTAGTGTAGTGTATTGTTGTGTAGTGTAGTGTATTGATGTGTTGTGTAGTGTAGTGTATTGTTGTGTAGTGTATTGGTATGTAGTGAACTGTAGTGTAGTGTATTGTTGTGTAGTGTAGTGTAGTGTATTGTTGTGTAGTGCAGTGTATTGGTGTGTAGTGTAGTGCAGTGTATTGTTGTGTAGTGTAGTGTATTGTTGTGTTGTGTAGTGTAGTGTAGTGTAGTGTAGCATATTGGTGTGTAGTGGATTGTTGTGTAGTGTAGTGTATTGTAGTGTAGTATATTGGTGTGTAGTGTATTGTTGTGTAGTGTAGTGTAGTGTAGTATATTGGTGTGTAGTGTATTGTTGTGTAGTGTAGTGTGGTGTAGTATATTGGTGTGTAGTGTATTGTTGTGTATTGACGTGTAGTGTAGTGTCTTGTTGTGTAGTGTAGTGTATTGTTGTGTAGTGTAGTGTATTGTTGTGTAGTGTAGTGTATTGGTATGTAGTGAACTGTAGTGTAGTGTATTGTTGTGTAGTGTAGTGTAGTGTAGTGTATTGTTGTGTAGTGCAGTGTATTGGTGTGTAGTGTAGTGTAGTGTATTGTTGTGTAGTGCAGTGTATTGGTGTGTAGTGTAGTGTAGTGTAGTGTAGTATATTGGTGTGTAGTGTATTGTTGTGTAGTGTAGTGTAGTGTAGTGTAGTGTAGCATATTGGTGTGTAGTGTATTGTTGTGTAGTGTAGTGTATTGGTATGTAGTGAACTGTTGTGTAGTGTAGTGTATTGATGTGTAGTGTAGTGTATTGTTGTGTAGTGCAGTGTATTGGTGTGTAGTGTAGTGTAGTGTAGTGTATTGTTGTGTAGTGCAGTGTATTGGTGTGTAGTGTAGTGTAGTGTAGTGTAGTATATTGGTGTGTAGTGTATTGTTGTGTAGTGTAGTGTAGTGTAGTGTAGTGTAGCATATTGGTGTGTAGTGTATTGTTGTGTAGTGTAGTGTATTGGTATGTAGTGAACTGTTGTGTAGTGTAGTGTATTGATGTGTAGTGTAGTGTATTGTTGTGTAGTGTAGTGTATTGTTGTGTAATGTAGTGTAGTATATTGGTGTGTAGTGTATTGTTGTGTATTGACGTGTAGTGTAGTGTCTTGTTGTGTAGTGTAGTGTAGTGTAGTGTATTGTTGTGTAGTGTAGTGTATTGGTATGTAGTGAACTGTAGTGTAGTGTATTGTTGTGTAGTGTAGTGTAGTGTAGTGTAGTGTAGCATATTGGTGTGTAGTGTATTGTTGTGTAGTGTAGTGTATTGGTATGTAGTGAACTGTTGTGTAGTGTTGTGTAGTGTAGTGTAGTGTAGTGTATTGTTGTGTAGTGCAGTGTATTGGTGTGTAGTGTAGTGTAGTGTATTGTTGTGTAGTGCAGTGTATTGGTGTGTAGTGTAGTGTAGTGTAGTGTAGTATATTGGTGTGTAGTGTATTGTTGTGTAGTGTAGTGTAGTGTAGTGTAGTGTAGCATATTGGTGTGTAGTGTATTGTTGTGTAGTGTAGTGTATTGGTATGTAGTGAACTGTTGTGTAGTGTAGTGTATTGATGTGTAGTGTAGTGTATTGTTGTGTAGTGTAGTGTATTGTTGTGTAATGTAGTGTAGTATATTGGTGTGTAGTGTATTGTTGTGTATTGACGTGTAGTGTAGTGTCTTGTTGTGTAGTGTAGTGTAGTGTAGTGTATTGTTGTGTAGTGTAGTGTATTGGTATGTAGTGAACTGTAGTGTAGTGTATTGTTGTGTAGTGTAGTGTAGTGTAGTGTATTGTTGTGTAGTGCAGTGTATTGGTGTGTAGTGTAGTGTAGTGTATTGTTGTGTAGTGCAGTGTATTGGTGTGTAGTGTAGTGTAGTGTAGTGTAGTATATTGGTGTGTAGTGTATTGTTGTGTAGTGTAGTGTATTGTAGTGTAGTATATTGGTGTGTAGTGTATTGTTGTGTAGTGTAGTGTAGTGTAGTGTAGTATATTGGTGTGTAGTGTATTGTTGTGTAGTGTAGTGTATTGTTGTGTAGTGTAGTGTATTGGTATGTAGTGAACTGTTGTGTAGTGTAGTGTATTGATGTGTAGTGTAGTGTATTGTTGTGTAGTGTAGTGTATTGTTGTGTAGTGTAGTGTAGTGTAGTGTAGTGTATTGTTGTGTAGTGTAGTGTATTGGTATGTAGTGAACTGTAGTGTAGTGTATTGTTGTGTAGTGTAGTGTAGTGTAGTGTATTGTTGTGTAGTGTAGTGTATTGGTATGTAGTGAACTGTAGTGTAGTGTATTGTTGTGTATTGCTGTGTAGTGTAGTGTAGTGTAGTGTATTGTTGTGTAGTGTAGTGTAGTGATGTGTAGTGTAGTGTTGTGTAGTGTAGTGTATTGGTATGTAGTGAACTGTAGTGTAGTGTATTTATGTGTATTGTTGTGTAGTGTATTGGTATGTAGTGAACTGTAGTGTAGTGTATTTATATGTATTGTTGTGTAGTGTAGTGTAGTGTATTGTTGTTTAGTGTAGAGTATAGTAGTGTAGTTGACCCCAAAGCTGTGGAACACTCAACAATTTTCAACCAAATTGCCAAACGAAAGGCCTATTCAGGCCCTGTCCACACCAGACCAGGTTATTTTGCAACCAAGGTTTTGTTAAATAAAATTACGCGTCCACACGAGTGGCGAATAACTCCATACACACAACCATAAAATCCGCCACCAAGTGATGCAATATACGTGTAATACATTTTATTTGTAATACTTTATAATACATTATTTTTGGATAGGGACAATGCATATTGATGAATATCGAAAATATCTCTGTAAATATGCTGGATTATAGGAGAGCTGCTAATTTGCATCCGTAGTCCCTAAAAAATAAAAAGATAAATAAATAATACAAATAAAAGAGACAGCAAATAAATAGATAAAATACAAATAGGAGAGATGACACGCACACATACCACAACATATTACTCTGTTTTACTTTTAGTATGTGGGGCATTCCCTTATTGTGGTGTGAAGGCTATTCCAAATAGCCCCCCACACACACACACACACACACACACAACTGACAACACGTTCCTCCCATATGTAGTCCTCCTGTAGGAAATCTCACAGTCTCCTCTTTCACAGGCCCTGGTGCTCAAACCTCCCAGAGTCCTTTCCTTTATGAATTCCTTAAGCAGTGGTGGAGCAAGGCCATGGAGACTCTTACATATAAAACAAGCAAATCTAAAAGTTCTGAAATTATGAAAACTTAAAAAAATATGTTTTTTAAGGGCCTTGCAGATATGTGAGGAGCAGGATTTTTTTTATGTAGAGTCTTTGAGGCTTTATTATAGAGAGATTCCATCGGTTTGAGTGCTGTTGTACAAGTCAGTGACCAGCTCTACCAGCATATACCACAGCAATAGGTGGGGGTGTAAGGTAAAACGGGAAGGCTGTTTAAATAGTTTGAAACCGGAAAGGGGAAGCATGGCAAATACCAAAACACAAACAACAATGGCGACTCGCAAGGATGCATCATTTGTTTGCTAGCAAGAGGAGCAGTCTCCTTCGTTGCCCATCCAGGCGCCATCATTGTAGCGTTAGGATGAGCAGCTGGACATGACAGCCGAGTACAGCTGACAAGCAAGCCAATAAACAACAATTTGTCACGTCCATTTTTGCCAAGTTATCAAGCGAAGCGAGTTAACAACCTCTAACCACCTTCTAACTGTCATTACTCTCTGTGTTTACATTGTTGCACGTGCAATATTCACAAAGGCACACGCTCAGCTCTGAGGTAACCAGTGGAAATATTCGCGGTTGTCATATCCACACGCAACCGCTGAAACCCAATCGGCCAAAAACCTCACCCTGGACTCCGGCTTCAAACGACCACGGTTTCAGTGTTCCGAAAGCATGGTTGCATGTGGACAGAACAGTAAAACCGGGAACATAACTTCACGGTTGCAAAATTAACCGGGCTGGTGTGGACAGCTCCTCATGCTTTTGAGTAATCCTAATGTTTCCCTTCTCAGAGTTCTCTGTTTTGTTTTTGTTATTATCTGCTCTTTTACTTATTTATCTGTGTGTGTGATATTTTATTGTAACGCATGTAAATTAACACTGCTTGTTTTAAAATGTGGTTTAAAAAAACTTGATTTGCTACATATAATTAGGCAATAACAGTATAAATGTGTTCTAATCTAGACTTCTTGTCAATTCTTTCCTCAATAAAATGAGCGAATCAACTCGAGAGTTAGAGCACTGGAGCTACATCCTGGGAAAATACATTTATTAGCTTTCTAGGTGGGTGTCAGATCAGAAAAGCAATACTTTCATAACCCTCCATAAAACCAATACCTGCTGCCTGAACACACATTTTTTGTACTGTTCAAACAAACCAGAGTTAGCATGTTTTTTAGTAACCTTAAGATGTGCTTCGAGGCAGATTTTGGATATAACCAAGCCAGCTGTTTCCCTGGTCTGAACCTTTTCTTGAAAGAGACTTAACTATTAATATTGAGAATTTACTGACAAAAGTACATGCAGTAGGTTTGAGTTAAAACCCAACAACTACACATACTATAAATGTGAAGAACAGAAGAGGACCTTGAATAGGAAATCTGCCACATTTTACCACCGATCATGTCCCTCTGTAAAAGTAGGCCATTCCCTGACTACTCAAGTGTGAAACGGACCTTTTTTTCTCTGAGCACAGTGGAAAGTTTACCTTGTGACCAAGGTGTGCTGCTGTGCTGATTATGCAAACATCCCACAGCCAGCAAAAGCCTGTACACACACCCACACGCTTGCATGCATGCATTCACCTGACTCATATATGACGTCACGTGTGACAGGTGCCTCCGTGGATACAGCGAGCCTGAGGCGGTGAAGGTGAACTGGTGTGTGTGTGTGTATGCATGCGTTCTTTGAGTTGTTTGCGGTGTTTACACATAACAGTGCGATCGTTAGAGTGTATCACGCGTCAGGGGAACTGGGAAACAGCGAGCGCTAAGAGGAGCCAGTGATGTCACACAGTCATAACCAAGGAAAATGTTGTGCAATACCTGCGTCATTCTGCACCGGGACAACAGCAGGTCGAAGCTGGGAGCCGGCTGGTCAACCTCTAAACAACATCTGTCATGTAGGGCCTGCAAGCAGCTCAGAGGCAGTCGTGTAGTGCTGCTGGTTAGTCAAGGGCCAGTGACTTATACTGCATTAGTAGGTGGAAAGCACCGTACTGCACTTCTGATGACCAAATATTGTGGTATGTTTGTAAAAGGAAGTAACACAACCCCAAATTCATTTGGCTTTCCTGTATCTGCTTGTTACACATATGAACGCACTCATTCACTTGTCCCACTTAAAAAGAGACACATGATCAATTCTGTGCAGTAAAGTCAAAGTAAAACCAGTCTATATGTTCATTTTCCTCCTCTTTGGATGAGGAGAATAAGGCCAGGTCAGTAGTGAGTCACCCAGGAAGCATGCCCTACAGCAGGGGTAGGAGAGGAAATGATAGCCTTCTGGCCCAGTGTCTTGGACAGGTGAAATGATGTAATGAGATTATGTTGTGTCAACATTGTCTATAAAGAGAGCTTCTTCATTCACATCCATTGGAGCAATGGAGTTTCCCTCAGTTCCCAGGTAGTGAAGCACCTGTCAGGAAGAACGTTGGTTTATGACTTAAACAAACAAGCATCAAATCCACCTGTTTTTTCTTGCTGCCTGTACACAATTTTTTATTCATTTTTTTTTAATCTGCCCCTCAATCAAGTCATCATTACTCATCTTTATCATTCATATTGAGAGTGCTGACCTATAACCTAGTTTACTTTGTGTAATAATCCATCTATTCATGGCACCCAAATGTGACACAAAAATGACTAAACGGCGCCACTGTGGGCTGATTTCTCCACTGTTTCAAATTAGCAACGTGAACTATCAAATGGCTGTTATATTGACCTCTCTGCTGATTGATGATTGTCGGAATAGTCATGGCGACTCAAGCATAACATGGGAAAGAATTTCAAAATTTTGGACACTTGCCTAGAGTGCCAGTTGGGTTGCCATCTGCATTTTGCAGAGGCCTCCTTTCAAATTCTGCATATATGAGACTGATTTCACAGCTAACAGACATATTCGTTCAGGGACTGCTGTCTGGGAAGTGGGGAAGCCAACTTCAAGGCAGGGCTTGTTTTAATGTGGACATGGAAAACAAGCTAACAGTATTTGTGGACACTGCCACCATGTGGCTCCCCTCCAACCTGAGAGCTCCATTACAACCAACTGTGAACAAAGATGGGTGGTCCTTGCTTCTCCATTTCAGCAAAGAACTCTGATAAGATTCAACTGTACAAGGTAAATCTTAAATTATAACAGCTGGTAAATTCCTTCTGAAAAGGTATGTGTGATAGCAAAGCCAAAGTGTTTTTAAAAAAAGGGACAAATCAAGTCTTATGCAGTAACTTTCAGCAATTATGTAGTTGGTATAGTGCAAAGATTACCAACAGGTTAACACAGAAATACCAACAATTTAAACTAGGTAAGCATTGCACAACTTTGTCATTAAGCTAATAAATGAAAACAAACAGTTCCTATTAATATATAACTTTTTTCAGGTTGGGCACTTCAGAGCTGTCATGGAGAACATGAACAGTGCATATCGCAGTGATCTAAGGTTAGAATGGCTATGAGAGAATTTAATAAGGTAACACTTTACAGTAAGGTACACAATAATGTGAGTAGTTACTAAGACATTCATAAGGAATTAATTAGTAATGATTTGATATTTTCTGAATATTTAATAAGTAACAGAAAGGTACATACTATATTGATGAATCATTAGGTAATGACTAATTCTTAAATATCTCTCAGATGACATAATAACTACTTATTTCATAAGTTGTTTGAGTTGTGACTGTCAACCAGCCACTGTTGAGTGTCACAAATTGGACGACTCATTAATTGATAATTACTTAATCATAAGTAACTCATGTCAAATGAAACATATCATATCAGTTTCTAAGCAGTCCCTGATTGCTTCACGATTATGGAAATTATCATCCTGCAGAGTTCATTAATCTCTGAATGACAGACAGGATTCTCAAAAAATATTTTAATAATTATATCGGCACTACATGAACATTCATTTGCAAATGCAAGTCATATTCTCTAACACTAGTGATGATGACAGAGAACCTTATTTGGACATGCTGCTTAAACTACTTACTATTATGTTTCACTTGAAGGTGCACAAAAATTGGAACTTGTGATTAAGTAATAAATGATTAATGAATTGTCTTTAGTCTGCACCTCTCAGGTGCTGGTCATTTTAAATTAAGAACAACTCATGAAGAAACTCATGATCAGTATTGCTCTTCCACTTTCATCCCCCACTGGAGCACAAGCTGGGGGTCATCAGAGCTCTAAACCATCAGGCTGAGACTGTGCCCACAGAGAAGGAGAAGGAACAGAGGGGCACATCAGGGGAGCACTTAAAACCTGTGGTTACCCAAACGGGACCTTTGTCAAAACCTCTAAAAGATCCAGAGCACACAGGAGAGGAGGAGACAGGAAAAAGTAACACCATCATCATTCCTTATGAACATCTGAGAAACTCAGGAGGATCTTGGTAAATCGTGATAAACATCACATAACGATTGATTTTAAACCTACCAACACACTGATGCAGAAACTTGCTCCTCCTAAGGATAAAACACCCAGGCATAAACAGAGTAATGTAGTTTATGCTGTTCAATACAGTCAGGACTGCACAGATTTGTACGTCGGGGAGACAAAACAACCTCTCTATAAACAAATAACACAACACAGGAAGGCCAGCTCCTCAGGTCAAGACTCTGCTGTTCACTTACATCTGAAATAGACCAATCATTCCTTTGAGAACAATAATGTACATATTGGCCAAAGAAGACAGATGGTTGAAAGAGGTGTAAGAATCCATCTATGTCAAACTGTAATGACAGTCTTTGAACAGAGGAGGTGGCCTACGCCATTATTTATCATCCACCTGCAATGCAGTACTGAGTTCCCTCCCCAGACAGCTAAGCATTCACACCTGGGCTCACCTAGCCCTAGCATCCCGCATGAAGGCTGGTTGGATCCACGACCCACAAGTGGCCCTAACCACTGTGAAACTCAGAGCTCACACTTGTCCTTAACAACTCTCTAAGGACACTCCCACACTGAGTTTAGAAAACCGGCAACTCCCTCAAGCCTCTTGGATGAGAGTTGAAATGTCTTCGAGAACCTGAAACATATTCAGCTGCCTACAATACAGCACTAAGAACTTCTGAAGACAGCGGTCAATATGTTGATTCACAGATATTTATCATAAACTAATGAGTCACTATTATTATATCTCACAGTCTGTTCTCTATTTACTCATCATTATCAACTATTTAGTCCTCGAATCACAGTTATTCAAGAATTACTCAGTTGTTACCAATTAATTCTTTACTCATGCCTTTGTCACATTATTGTGTACCTTAATGTAAGGTGTCATCTTTGATTACTTCATGAAAATTCATATTAAATATTATACTGTTTTCATCAATTTCACACAGCTCTCAGAGGTCCAACAACACTGTATTCAATATGCACTGCCCCAAACCCATCCGTGGTCCTGAATTTCAGCTGTCTAAAAGTCAAGCACAAGTGAAAGCTGGTGACACAAATTGTGAATCGTGGTACTAAATTAACCTCATGTTTATCATTATCACACAACGTTAGCCAGTTGTTTAATTTTACCTGCTGTGCTAGTGTTAGCACTGGTGCTGCTAAGTGCATCAAACACACGGCACTGGTGAAGTATAATGCCGTGTTGTGTGGACAAATGCTTGGACATGCTAGTTGTATTACCGCCTCAGATCCCTCTTACAGGTATTTCAGGTGACGATCCCCGAGGTGTCGTCCTTCTTTGTGAAATGCTGCCAGACTTTGGATCGTTTTTGCTGGGATGACATTTCTCCACAGTGCATCGCATGTAGCAGCTCAGCTCACCTCTGCTCTGCAGCAGCTTGTGTGTGTGACGTCATCGCAAATTTGCGTGTGGGGTACGTTTGTTTACAGTGGCGGTGCAGCCCGGGAAGAATAGATAGCGGAATTGTAAAGGGTTTTTGTTAACGATTCCAAAGGATTGTTTGACTCAGAACAGGTTCCCAAATGAAACCGGTTAACGATGCGCATCCCTAGCTACACGTCCCTCTCAGGAAGACGGTGCCGCTTGCACTAGTGGTAGCATGCGCTAATGTTTTACGGTGTATGTATCGCTATGGCTCATGGAGGTGCTGTCGTTCAACCATACTGGTTATAGGGTTAGGGTTAGGCTAACCAGAATCAGACCCAGAAGGAGAGCCTCCTGAAGAAGTACAGACTCTGCAGCTGCAGCAGGACGTTTCAGAATGGTTAGTGTGTCTGAATAATGTTAGTTTGTTCTATGTGTTGTTACAGTTACCACCATGTAGCTAATGGCTAACAGCTAGTGAAAGCTGTGTTTGTGTCCAACACTTGGACACTGTTCACTTCGTCTCTTTTTTCTGTGACAACCACGCTCCCTCGTAATATTATTGACATCAAAATCGCTTAAAACGCCATTGCATATCGGACTGAAGCAGAGCTAACTAGTTAGTCAATTTCAAGCTGACTTCACCATACTCATAGGCAACTGTAAATACTATCAAACCGCGGTGACACTTACCTGTGGCTCGGGTGCAGTTGCTGGATCCGGTATGGTTGGGACTGATCCTTTCACGAGGGTCAGTGTTGAGGCAAAGCCAGCTTTGTACTGACCCTCGTTACTGAAGCAGTCCGATGTGAAGTGGTTAGCACATACACACAAGCTAACACGAACTGTAGCCGGCACGTTGTTTTTAAAAATTTAACACAATCACTGTCTCTTCTGTTGTTCTGTTGCTGGGACAGAATAAAGGCACTTATGTTGATTTTTACAACCAACAACAGAGCTATTTGCTTGTCTAACTCTGAGTGACAACTCTGCTATCTTACTTCCGACACGCCGAACTTCACCTCGGGGATGAACGCCCTCCTCTCAGATATCTCCTATCTCCCATCAGAGGAGGCCGGCCTATGATAATGATTCCTTTTGTTACGTAATGAAAGGAGCAGAATCTGAACAGCCTGTAGGAGCTCCGTGTTACCAGTGGGTGGGCTGCAGAGACCATGCAGGAATCACTTGTTTTCCCCATTCTGGGAGTTGACAGGCTCAGGTAGGACCAGCTTATATATGTAGAGACCTGAGGAAATGTCTTTTTCATAATATGGGACCTTTAATGTATTTATGTTCAGGACCAAACCAACAATAACTTGTCACACTGTCAAACTGTTTTACTTTTACATTTACTATTATTTTACATTAATTATTTAATGTCAGATTTAGAGATTCAGTTCTGTGCTAATTCTATTAATATTACGATAGTGTAATTAATATGTTATTAACTGACTGTAGCCTTCTCACTGGGAAAACCACATCCCTAAAAAAATGAACTGCTAAATAATTTCCCTTGTACATTTTAAACTATGACTCAACACCCAACACGCTGAACACCCACTAATTCAACCTCCTGTTGGAAATGGTTGATCATTTACAACAGAACATAAAAAGTCTCTAAGAGAAATGTATTTTTGTTATAAGTAAAGAGCTTCTGGAAGTGAAAGGATAGGAATGACTTAAAATTGTAAAGATATCTTTATGCCAGAGGAAGTCTAAATACATTAAGACAATTTGACTGTGTAGTTTTTCTTTCAGCAGAAAACTGTGTGATCGTATTGCTCTCTCTGTAAAAGTGATCAGAAGATCAGTTGCCTTTGACTGTGTATGGTCCTTACTGCTTCACAAGTTATACATGTGTTTTTGAGCACTTTCATTTCTTCCATCATTCCAGGCAGCTAGTTGTTTCAATTTCTTTGATCAAATAGCAGCCTCTGGAAATGTCCTTGTTAGTAGCTACAATTAGTTGTCATAACAATGCAAAAACAACACAAAACTGGTTGCTTTTAGTGATAACCAACAGAGAATAATCATCTGTATCTGCTCCTCCTCTCTGCTTTACCTCTAAAAATCAATTTTTCACTACCTGTTCAGCCTGAGACAGCAGACAGACACAGTTAGCGACTAACTGGGGATTATAGTGGCGCATTTAGCAGCTAAAGAACCAGATATTTCCCTTGGGAGGTAGTAAACACCAGAAACAGCACAAAGAGGTATAGGACTCATCATGTGTCCAGAAGAAACACTCTAAATTGCTCTGTAACAACCAGATATGTTAATAAGATGACAAGTCCACTGTATCAGTTTCAAAGCTGTTGAGAGTCAATGTTGCGATAACAACTTTTCTTCTTTCTCCCAAGTGGCCAAAAAAAAGAAAAATCTGTATCAGTTTTTGAAAAATGCATTTTCATTTGCTGGTACTAAGTTAAAGTGTAGAATGATTTGAATAATATCTGTTGACTTTCAGAAATTGTCATTCTACTCAGAGGCCGATGGATAGTTAATCAAGAACAACTCATGAAAGCGGTCAGTATGTTTATTCACAGATATTATGAACTGATCATTACCTAATTATTCATCAGTATATCATATCCCAGTCGGTTCTCCAGTAACTCATCATCATATACTACATTACTACAATACAGTTATTCAGGAATTACTCATTAATTAATCAAATCGTTCCTGGTTCATTCTTACTTGCTTCTCAGTTATTAAACATATTTTTGTGTATTGTATTGTGAAGTGTTACAAACATAAGTAAGATGCTCATTTCTAAATTGAAACGTTTTCTCAATTCAGAACTTCAGCTGAAGTTAATGTAAGGCTTCAGCAGTCGGGGTTATTCAGTTTAATTAGGTATCCTCCTGAGCTGTGGTGGAGGAATAGTAACAGAAAGACGGAATTTGGTACTAGAAAGACTAGAAGATTTTTGTGAGACAGATTCTGCCTCCCATAATTTACTTTTGAAATGCATTAGGAAGAGATCTGTTAAGAACAGCACTGGTTCTCTAGTTTAGTACTTTGACTTTGTGCAACTGACTATGTCTACTACATTTCCAAGAAAAAACTTTTTTTTTTTATTGTTTGACCAAAAAGTCCCCCTTATGATAAAACATATTTGCACCTTAGAGTAGTTAACGCATGGTTAATAGACAACATAGAGCACAATAAGAAACAACCTTGGATGCATGTCTTCATAAATGTTTTAAATGTGGTGTTTGAATGCCTGGTATGAGTGCAGCACTTCCAAATACAGTTTAAATTATTATTATGACTTTACCAATCCAGGGAGCAAAGGGCAAAACTGCAGTTTTCACAAGTTCAGAAGGAACATTGTGGATGATGAATCGAGATCTATGTCTGCCCATCCTGTATGGTAACTGTTAAAAACAACACCTCGCTGAGTGTGTGCATGTGTGTGTTCAAAATCACAAGACACTCATCAAGTTAACCCGGAGCTTCCTGTGAGTCACAGCTCCAAATCCCTCAGACTCATCCGGGAGGAATCCAGGGGACTTCTACCACATGGAGACCTTGTAGATGCCTTTGCAAATAGACGAAGGATGCTTCTTGAAAACATAATGGGGAGTTAGCTGTGTGCTTGATGTTGTGTGCACTTAGCAGACGAGACAGATGAATGTCCTCTGTACCCCTTTCAGTGATATAGCAGGAGTTTCATACAGAAGAAACATCCAGTCCACCTGTTTATTAAGATGGATGTGCCCCTTCGCTCCATAGCTTCCTTTTAGAGTGACATTAATTTTAATGGTCAACAGTCGTGGGAAGTAGAGCACAACCAACACCAACATCAAGGAATACGAAATACCTATGACCATATACCCCCTGATATGCACCAGTTTTTCCAGTGATCTCTCAAATGTGGTTGTCAAACACTTGTGGCAAAAACATGTAACAGAGGCAGGATATTTTACAGTTTAACAATAAACTGCATTGTTTAAATGACATCTGTGCACTGAAACAGTACATTTCACTGGGAATCTGATGAATTATTCCAAGAATATTTTTCTGTATTATAATCTAATAAAAAAACAAAAAACAAAACAAAAAAAAAAAAACAAGATTTCATATAGGAGCATATCAGACAACATATATGCTGGTACTGATATACTATCAGCCAAAAGATACAGGCCGGCCAATACCGGTCAGGCTCTGGTAGTACTGTACTTAACAAAAATTTTCAGGTATATGTACTTTGCTGGAAATATCTCAATTTTTTCTACTTTAAACCTCTACTCTATTGCAATGTAGAGGGAAATATTTCACTTTTTGAATGGAATAGCCATAGTTAAGAAAGATTAAGATTTTTAAAACAAATTGTATGACCAACCTAAAAAATATAATGCATTAGATTAAACTGCACAGGAGTTTATAGCTGTCATTAACTCCACCTCAGCCACCCACAATACCAACAAATTGCTTACGCTTTAATGCATGAATGAAAATGATCACATTTTAAAATACATAACAGATAGTAATGTGACACTTAGGGAGACAGACCATTCTGTATCAGCAGTACTAATACTGTTGGTGTTACATTTTCTACAGATACTAAGTACTCTGACCTGACCACATTTTTGATTGAAGAAGAGGTATTTGTAAGAGAGTATTTTTATCTTGTGGTATGTTTCACTTTTAGCTCTAAAGAAGTAGCCTTCTTATTATCAGCAGATGACAATTATCTAGTTGACAGTTGTATAAAGCAACAGTGAAAAGAGAGCTGTAGTAATAATTCCAGTTAGTCCTGTAAGGTTGGGAGTAGCTCAGTACGTTTCAATAAGTGCTAGTCTGTGTTTCCTTCCAATATAATAATAATAGACCAAGTTTTACTACACTACTTGATCTGAGTACTATGGTTACTGGTTACTTGTTGGCTACCTCATTTTCCCAGTTTTCTTCTGCCTGACAGGATGGAGCATCAAATCTTAGGGGGATTTTTACATTTTAACTAACTCTTTTTATTTAATTATAATTTAACATTTTAACCATTTTCAACACAGTATGCAGTGTTTTTCCATTGTTTATACATGGATCTAAATACTGAACAGTTCCACCAGCTATTTATCACATGGACTTCAAAAATAACTAATAACTTCCACAGGAAATTAGTCACTATTATGGTTACTCCTCATATGGGAACTTTTTCCGCACTTAATAATTTCATGAATGGACGTCTTAATGTGGTCACCTCAGATCATTTCGGGCATTTCTGGAAAGATTCTTTCTATATTTACATTTAAAGTTCCCGTGTCTCCTGCCTTACAGACAAGTTCAACTGTTTGTGGTAGTTCATTCATCTCAACAATAAACTCTGCTGTTTCCTCACGCCCCGGGAGATGCACGCAACGGCGCTGAGTCTATGATGAGTCACTGCCTGTTTGTGTGTAAGGAGTTGAGCAGGGCTGAGCCTCATCACAGCCATGCAACATCCACACACTTAAACGTAAGGGACAGTCTATATAGGGACTGATAATATGTCTGAAACAGACCGACAGTGGAAAACAGTTATTATTTATACAAAGAATCCTGCAAACAATATGTATAATGGTACATAAAAAGCTTTGAAAAAAATGGCTTATTTACCAATTTATAAAGAGTTAAATAAGAGGAGTAGAGTGAGTAAAAATAACCATCATTAATAAATGGTACATGTGAAGCTAATTAAAAATGTGTTAATTAATAGTATCCACTAATTATTGGTTAATAACAATTTACAAAAAATATTAATTCATAATAATTATTGTACATGTTTGACTTGTGTTTATAAAAAATACAATTGCTTAATAAATGTTTTATAAAAATATCATTGTTTGTTGACAGTCCATCCATCCAAGTTATTTTGCATCAATATGGCACTACTACCAGTACAATTTTTTTTATTTTTTTATTTCATGAGCTCATCAAGTATTTTTGATATCTTTTTGTATGAATTTGTAAGAATTGTGTATGAATTTCCTACAGGTGCCAAATACAAAAATTTAAATGTGACAGTGAGAGTGAAATTCACGAACTCTTTCTCTGATATGGAGTGGAGTACAGTTGTTGCAGGTTCACTAAAGAATGAATGAAATGGAAACACCTGAGTTCCAAAATCCTTACCATAACATTAATCTGAAGAGCAGCACTTCTCACATCTGTATTTTCATTCGAAACCTTCCCTACTTTTACATTTTATCTTCGTGTCACATAAAATTATCTTTTGGTATTTATAAGTGTGCTCATAGCTTTTCTGTGATATTTTACATTTCACTAAGACTTTTCTAAAGATTTTTTTCTTTTGTAAAGCACCTTTTTTACCTTTAGAATGAACTTTTTATTTTAATACACACAAGCAGTGACATGACCTTGATTATTATTATTATTATTATTGTTGTTGTTGTTGTTGTTGTTGTTGTTTATTCCATTATTATTCACCAAGAATATGACGTCATTCCTACTTTGATTCCTGGGTCATGTGGGAATATTATGAGCTGATGCAAACTGTAGCAGCTGGAGAAAACCGGAAGTTTGTCTGCTTTATAAATCTACAAGACAAGATTAATACAGGCTAATGTCAATCAGTCTGTCACTGACTTGTCAGACTTTAACTGTGTGCATTAACGGTAGTTGGTTCAGAGACATTCCTCACAAAGCCAGCTCTTCCACAAATGACTATGATTTTCTCTTGGCTGCTGAAAGCACTTGACCCACACAGTCTAAGAAATACAATTTTGCCCTTCTGTACATCTATTTCCTGTTCTAAAATACTTGCATATGTTTTCACTGTCAACTTGTGTGAGTCACTTGGTTTAGAGTTAAAACAAATATGAACAGAACAAATACATGCTGACTCACATCAGTGACTAAGACATCTGGAATACACCTTTAGGATTAAGGAGCAACCTTGATCCTCTTTAATAACGTGTGTGTGTGTGTGTGTGTGTGTGTGTGTGTGTGTGTGTGTGTGTGTGTGTGTGTGTGTGTGTGTGTGTGTGTGTGTGTGTGTGTGTGTCGGGGGGTGGCACATATGTACGTCTGTGTTTTCCAGGCACAAGTAAGCATCCATCTCCTTCATAACAACAGTGACATCTGCTGGCTCCAGACTACACTGGCTCCGATTACAATTCTGAGCTTCCTGTCTACAGTATATGAGGTGCAGATTGCCATCAGTATTTGGAACTGCATGTAATAAGAAATTCTTTCTGTATTTGGCACCAGTATGTGTAGATTGGTGCATGGCCTTTCATGACTTCCACTTCAAGTGGCTTCATCATTCTGCAGCTTGATGGGAGTCTCAGTTCATCATTGTCTTTCTCTGAATTATGTACAAAAACTACATTGTGCATTTAGCTTAGCAGGTGAAACTGGACTACTTTTACTGTAAGCCTCTACTTAAATACTTGTTTTACGGATCGCTACTTAACTTGGATGTTTGAACTTCAACTGTGCAGAATGGTGTCAGTGTACAATAAATGGGAACCATTCATGGATTTTTTTGTAACAATGTAACCCCCCCACCCTCCCTCCCATACACACACCTTTTTTTCTTTTTTTTCCCTTCTTCCCTTCTTCTTCCTTTCCTTTTTCTCTTTCTTTTACTATTATTTATTTATCTTTTCTATGTGCTTATGTGATTAGTTCAATTATTAGGTACAAACTATGTCTAAATACTATTTTTTTTTTCATTGTAGGTGTTCATTTGGTTTTTGTTTTTGTAAATGTTGTTTGTTCTTAATATACCTAATTATCTAAAATCTAAGGGTATACGCAAACATGTTCGAAGCCGACACCGATGTGTCCTGTTATAAGTGCCTTTGCTGCTTTTGTATACACATCAATAAAAATATAAAACAGAGAATGGTGTCAGTGTAGAGTTAAGTGGTGTGGAAAGTTCTGAAAATACAGTGAACTAAAGACATCCTGTGTTCAACCAAAGATACATACAAGATGCATTTTTTGTTGGAATGGGATTTCTCGATAATGATATAGATTACTGATAAAATACAGTAAAATAATAATTTTCAGCTTTTTTCTTACTAACTTTACCTTCCTGTCTATTGACTACTGTCCACTCTGGTATGATCAGTTCCAGTTCTTCACCCAGTGGTTATGGTGTTGTTGCTGCTATGGCTGCTGTCTTCCCTGTGGCCCACAACAAGACAAAATCATTGATAACTTCAATTATTTAAGACTTATCTTCTATAAAAGTAACAGTAACACTCCAGAGAGCTAACAGGAAATGAAAGCAGACTGTGATTGTGGATCATATGGACCAAAGGTCACACTGAAATCCCAGGTACCAAAAACCTTATGAGGAACTCAGGAACTAAACCTGCACTTTGATAGAAGCAACCAGGGACTGAATTTCGTTCCTGTTCAACCAAGAAAACGTCCCAAACCCTCATGCATACGTCCAATGTGTGTACCGCTGAATTCATACAATTTAAGTTATTTTAAACCCCTAGGTCGAGCGGACGCCTCATGAATTCATACATTTCCAGCATCAACAGGAAGAAAACATTTTAAACTAGCAAACTTGAATATTTTAGCAAGAGAAGTGTTTTCACAGCAAGCAGACGTGTTCACTTTGAACAAAAAAAAATATTTTTTAAAAAACAAGCTTACATGAGTTTGGGCTGTAAGTCACATGAGTGCAGTACTGTGCCCATTCTCATCTAAATGGTCTTACCAAATATACATCTTTAATGATATTAAAGCTAAATCATATGTAATTATGCCTAAAAATAACAGCTTTAAATCATTTAAATATTACAGTGATATGTGATAGGGTGAGTGGTGGCTCTGTCTCAGCCACTCTGGCCCCTGTCACTTGTTTGAGCACTATGTAACTCCAGCGAGGTGTTAGGCTATACAACAGTACATCACACACAGCACCAGCAATCTCTGAAGTCGGATTAGCTGTCTTCCTAGGTAATATGTCTTGTGTTGTTGCACATGCTTGATGTCTGGCTGTGTTGGCCAACTTGGACAAGTGACTCACTAGTTTTTGATCATAAGCCAAGTCAGCACATTTCAACTGAGGTTTAGCTGGAAGCATGTGACAGCCAGGTGTAATTGTCTCTGGTTCAGGTCACATAAGCTTGGCGTGCTGATATCTCTCAGAGTTTTATGTAACACTGCAAACTTTGACTGCCACATGGGGAAAAAAAATCCCTGAGAATGCACGATTACCACAAGACATGCCATGTTTTGTTTTAAGTTAGCACATAACAATTCATAAAATAATACATGGATTAATACATTACATAGAAGAAATTGTTATGAAACCCTGTGATTTGTGTTTCCGACAGTTGTGATGCACTCAGAATCTGTGGGGGGGGCATCAAATCACACAAAATACACATTTCTGCCTAATGTTTGATTTCATAGAATAATAAGAATAATAATGACGCTTCTTTTACATCTTATTCCAGTCTCTTCCAACACAGAGAAAAAGAAAACATTTCAGATTTTTTCTCCATCTACCTGATGCTAAAAATTTTTTTTACTAGTACATCAACACACTTTTGTTACAAATAGAACCTTATAAATACATCCAGATGTAAAACGCAAAGGATCAAAAAGACATGTCTAACTGCATCTTTCTTCTCAGTGATGGAAACTGTGTCCCACAGATAACCTAGAAATTTGTGCAAGACCAATCTCAGCTTTCAGCTTTGATATTTTCTTAAATGTCAATGTCCTCCCCTGCTCACTTTTGAAGGTAAGTGGAAACGGTGAAAAAAGCACAGCCTGCCAGTGCTGTTTTTAGAACCAAAAATTCAAAAGGGATCATGAATAAATTAAAGGGGTATTGGCTGAAATGGCTGTCAGGCCATCAGACCAATGGAGCCACCTGTGGTTGTGATAATGAAATAACTGTCATGCAAAATGCCTACAGGCCTCGGAACAGATGAATGATCCCACACTTCTGACTAATTTTGTTACAGCATAATGACTGTCATCTAGTGAGAACAATGAACACCATCTTATATCTGCTACAGTTATGTGGAAAAGGTGAGGGTGAGGGTTATATTGTTAAGTGATTCTGACACCATAAAAGACCATTTTAGAGTTATTATTATAAGCTAATTATTCATGCATTTCAAAGTCAATGACTAAGTGTTCATGTAAAAGATTGTCACATAGACTCAATCTACACTTGTGCTTGCCAGATTTTTTTTTTTTTGGGATTTGAGCCTTTTCCACCCAAATGCAGAGTAAAAAGGACATTGGTGACCAGAAGCCTAATGAACCAGCCATAGTTATTCGATCTGTACACTGCAGTGTTAATGCAATAGTGAAACAAAAACTGACTGATGTGAGGGAAAACTCAGGATATGTTTTCTCATATGCCTTGGTTTGATTCATTGGTATCTCCAGGAGAGGCTGTAATATTGGATGAATTGCTCTGTGGGTACATCTTAGAGCTGAGATCCTCCTGGGCCACAGGCATGCAGGGGTGCTGAAACACACAGGCTCCTGAAACTTCATCTTTCTTTTGGATCCTGGTTCAAACCCTTTACATAGGTGTAGATGAGCTGCTTTGGCAATGGGATGATAAAGGGATACATACACCCGTAACATTTATAGTAGGGCTAATCAATTACAAATTCAACTTGGCATGATTTTGAACCAGAAAATTAATATGGGCCAGAGCGTTTATTTGCAAACTACTGAAAAACGTGACTCTGCACTTCACTGCATCTATCTCCTGTGATCCACCAGGAAATTTTGCTGCAATGTTTTGATTTTTCTGCATTCTTCACATTTTAATTACCTTCACACCCTAACTGCAAATTAAACACACTGGCTTGAGATGGTTCCAAAGTTACCAGTCAAGGTACACAATCTGACCAGTTGGTCAGTGCTGCACTTGTGCAACACTCAACAGGGATGAGAAGAAACAATTTGAAACATTTCCTGGATGCAGTCATGTGATGTGTATTATGTGAGAATAGGTGACTTATACTGTATGTACATCTCATCTATAAACTAATGTGTGTGAGACATACATGGACATATACACTATATAGTGTATTTCGTTTACATATTTTTTGTCATGTGTCAGATTTATTCATGATGGCCCACTAGGAAGCCACTGCTAGGCCAGATGTGGCCTGCAGGTTGCCAACTAAATAGACTGGATTTATAGACCTCTGATGACTCGGCAGTGTTTGGATTGTAAAAGAAAAACTTAAACAGCTACATGAGAAATCAGACAGAACTAGGCTCTCAGGTTTCATGTTTTAGTTCAATATAAAGGACATGGTGGGTGCAATTCTGTATCGTTATCCACAAATACCATTAGCCAAATTCTGCTGCACCAAACCCAATCTCCATTTGTTCCTATACCGAAGATGTACATCTATAAAAATGCATTATAATTATATTGTCTTTACAAAAAAGGCTAAATAACGTTGTAAATCAGCTAGATATTGGGGCTGATTTGATTGATCTGTTGATTATTCACAGCAGCATGAAGATGTTTATCATACTGGTCACCCAGTGCAATAGTATTCATTTATATGATATCATATATTTAGAATATTTGGAACAATTTCATTTTGTTTGTTTCTGTCATACCACCTAATATATAAAGCAAAAAAAATGCTTTGTGGCATGAATACAAATTAACAGATTAGCAAACTAAGTTTATGGAGAAGTAGCCCTTATTTGAATACAAACATAGTTATTAAATCCAGTCATCTGCATTTTAAGAGATTGCAGCAGCATGTCTGATATGAACCCGCATCTTGGGGCTGAGAAATTTCCCCCTGCTGGGTTGAGCGATGGCCAAGATGCATTAATAGCTTTAATGGAAAGCACCTTTCACACACAATAATCAGAAACAATATCATGAAAACATTTCTGTAAGCCAAGCTTTTTACAGCACTTTTTAACAAAATTACGAAGAGCCTTACATGGATAAACACAAAACTAACCCAGGAGAGGGCCAAAGGAAAAATGTCAAATTGTATCATATATGCAATACTAAAATATATCATAATATTTAGAGTGTTAACAATGATGCAGGAAGGGGCTTTAGATTACAGATGTAAACAATAGCTGCAAAGAGCCACATACACACTTGCTACCATGTTCAAAACCTCACAAACACTCAATGTCCATAGCCAGTTTTAGCCTCATAGATAGAAAGCTGATGCTGCTTTCAGGACACTTCATTATGGACCACTGAAGTGAAGGACCAACAGAAGACCAGAGCTGTGCATTCGTCTTCGGCATCAGGTTATTATACACTTCCAGACACATCATAAATGTGACATTGGTGTAGAAATACACTGCTTCTTGCTCCAATAAGATATTGTGTGTGTGACTTTAGCTACATGCTGTGTCCATAGAAACTTGTCATATATGTTGTGGAATTCAGGACTCAGCTCCTTTGCCAAAGATTTGAGTAGATAGCTGCAGATCTTGTCTGGATATATATATATATATATATATATATATATATATACACTATATATATATATATATATATATATATATATATATATATATATATATATATATATATATATATATATATATATATATATATATATATATATATATATATATCCAGACAAGATCTGTGACACAGTTTGTGCAAAAGGCTATGTGCTTTAAAAAATTTTGTAGCACTCTGTTCCATGTTGAGTATAATAAGCCATATAAATAATAAACATTTGATGTATGTTTTGTACATTAGTAATTCATTTTACACATCATTTTTCATTATTTTTGGTAATAAATTAATTTAAGCAAAAAAAAAAAAATCTGACGAGCCACTTGGGAGCCGAAAGAGCCGGTTCTTTTTAGTGAGCCGAGCCATAAGAACCGTCTGTCCTAAAAGAGGCAGAATTCCCATCACTAGTGTTAGCCAGAATATTTGAATGATCCAGCTCCCAGGTCCCTCCTCCTTCCTCTCTGCTGGCTGCAGCCCTGCCTTCAAAGCCCCTCCCCACAGAGGAGTAACCACGGTAACAGAGGACATCAGATAACCAAGATGGCACATTCAAAATTACAACAACAACAACACTGATTGTTCTCTTTCTGACCAAAACAACTAAATTACAATGACGAGTGCCTCATGCAGATCACTGTAGATATCCTGAGGAACAACCAATATTCCTCACATCACGGTAGATGGAGTTACCAGCTAATCATTACCCGCTGCAACGCCATGCTTCCTCTCTGAAGCATGAGTAACATTATTTCTCTAAACCAGTTCAACCACTTCAGAGTGTCCTGAACACAAACATTATAACTGCCTGGTCACTTGAAAGACATTTTGCGAACCAGTAGCCAGAAATACAAAGCGAAACACCGGAGTTAGCATACAAGCTAATAAGCTAACAAGCTACGTAGCTGGACTGCAACATCAGCAATATGCGCTATAGCAAGTATTACTGTAACCGCCACCACCATAGCCTTGTGGTTAAAACATAGAATGAAACATATATCAAACAGGGGTCCTTACTTGTCCAGCAGAAAAGCCGCTAACTCTGCGTTGCTCTTGAGTCCTTACAAATCCCACAGCTCCCTCCACCTCTGAAATGACGCTCCGATATTTATCCTAGTTTCCTTTCTGGCTTGGTCCAATTCTTTTTTTTTTCACTGCTTTTCTTCATCAGTCTTGTTATTTCCGCTCTTTGACATGGGCAGTGGTGGGGCATTTTTCTGCTGTTGCCTCTCCTCCATTGTTTACACTTTGAGTTTGCGCTTGAAAGTATCTGACCAGGTGAGAGCAGACACTGCGCCTGTGTTGGGGAGGGTCACTGCCCAGTACCTGCTGCGCAAGGGAGGGGCATTAGAATGATTGACACTTCTCAGACACTCCCCTTAGCTCTGATTGGTTGTGTTGTTCCAGGAGCCTTAGATTATTGCAAATCAAATTACAGCCACAGTGTGGAGCCACAGACAGTGGATTATTACACAGCTGACCTGTATCTTATTCTACTGTCAGATCATAATGACAATTTTAGCAAATATAACACAAAATAGTTACAGGCTACAGCTTTAAGCACAGAATGATTAAGATGGTGTAAAGTGTGTTAAAAGAAGGGTAAAGGGATAGAAAGTAGGGAAGAATAAGATAGACTGACAAGTTTTTCAAAATCAGTAGTGGAAATGAAAAATAGTGAGAAAAAGAAAGTTCAGTAAGAGGAAGGAGATAAAAAGAATTAGGAATCAACCTTTTCCATATGCTGTCTCCACACCTACAGCCCTTCCTTCAACGACACCTCACCCACATGAGGTCAAGCAACCCAAGGGAGACTCTGAAAGGGAGGGGGGAGGGTACCCAATATATGATGACCTGAGTGGGCCACAGAATCCTGGACAGAGGTGGCAGCCTCAACAGAACAGCAAGAGGAGAAAGAGACGGGGTCCACATCTGATGCTTCAAGGACAGTGAAACAGAAGTGACTAGAGGAGCAGCCATGTTGATGCTGCAGATGGAAGGCGAAAGGACCCCTGAGCTTCATCAAGAAGGGAGATACAGAAGAATCCTAGTCACATGCACCACCTAAAGGTGTCTGTTCATTCTCCAGCATTCCCCTTGACTCAGCCATAGGAGACAGCAGAGGAAGGTCAGAGCGTTGAGCAGCACATAGACAAAAGCACAATTAGAGAGAAAAAAAAATGACGATTAAACACACACACACACACACACACACACACACACACACACACACACTGACATATTGCTGCTACCAAAGACGTTAGGACCACAGCTGACATCCTTATGTTATGCATGCTGTCTACTACTTTAACCCTCAGAAAAGCTCCAGTCACCTGATCACAGCATGAATATTGCACTAATAAATGTGTTACTAACAATGTCTCATTTCACCCTAAAATGTTGTACTGGCCTTAACCCATCAACTTTGCTCCTTACAGCTCAAGATATAGATCCACATCCATGTCTGGAAGTGGTTGACACTGTGTCAAACCCACAGCCAAGATGCATTATTTGACACACCCCTTATTAACCCTGACTCTGTCTTCTTTATAGATGGTTCTGTGATGAGAAATCCAACTGATGGGTCCCCTTGTGTCTCCTATGCAATATGTATTGAGCATGCCATAGTTGAAAATGCTAAACTTCCTGTCTGCTCAGGCAGTTGAATTTTTGTGATAACTGCTTTCATTCTAGGAACAGGGGAGAATGTCACAGTTTACACTGCTCTTTCACCTGCCTCCCCCTCTCTACAGATGCCCTTGTCTGTCCAACAGCCATGTTTTTTTTTTCCCATTGAAGATGTCTCTTTGGTTCAAACAGGAGCTGATGCTGAAGCAAAAAAGCACTGGCCTCTGGGTAGCCTCCCATTACTGCCGAAAGCCATATTCCCTTTTTGGCAAAAATGACTCATGGTCTTGACCATGTATCAAAAGGGAGGATGTTGGATATTGTAAGCTAACCAGACCCTGACAACAAAATTAACAAACTGAATGGCTGAAACAGATTTTTGTCTCCTTATGGGATACTCAAAACAGGATAACTCTGACAGGAATGGATGATGACATGCAAAGATATTGTTATCTTCCCTAAGGTGAAAGCTGCCCTCCCTGAGCCTATGTTGGTACAACTCCACAACATCCGGCCTGGGGATTGGATAGTGGTCAGGCCTGCAACATATACTCATACCTAACCCTCCACCCACTGATTCACTTGCAATCGCCAGTCAAACTGATGTCATTTATACTGATACTAAGTCACCCCATCCACCACAGAAGGATGGCAGTGGACAGTTATCAATAAGGGGGCAAGAAGACACAGAGGAGAAAAGTGGCATTGGCATGCCGACTACATAGTGCCAGGTGACCCCAAAAGAAGATCAGAACAGCCACAATAATGCAGTTGATCAAGGAATGCAACAAAAAGCAGCACTAGTTTGAACAAAATGATTAAGGATCTTTGGGGTTCAATACTGATGACCTAATTGATTTATTTTGTTGTATTTTTCTATTGACTGTAATGAAGAGTTATCATTTTGAGGTCAAATCAAATGATTTCTTGTTGTTGCTGTTATTGTTAATGGTTTTGTTTTATTTGCATGTTGAATGTAATTCCCTGAAATGTTATGTTGACACTTGTGTGGGAAATTAAATAGGTTTGAATTCAGTAATCAATGTATGGTAGAGAACATATCAGGATGTGAGAGGAGGGGAAATTCCCTTCCCCTAAGGAGCTTTGTTAGTATCAGAACAGGTCAGAAAGTCATATGAGGGGCAATTCTCTTTGCCTGCAGTATTTACAGGAAGGTAGATAGGATGACATTTACATTAAAATAAAAAAGAATATGGTCACTGCCCTGGGAAAGGCAGTATCAAAACAAACATCAGGGGGTCATTGAGTTTGGAAAGAGTAACTATCAACTGCCATAAAGCTTGTAACCACTGTATTTAAGGCAGAAACTTTTGAAAGACAGGCAAGAACACTTCCGGGCTTCCCTCCATGCCGCATATGTTAAAGAGATCTGATTCATCACACTGAGTTTAAAATTCTTTGGAGAATTAGCAACTCTCTACCTCAACAAGGAGAATTTCCCTTACAGGCTTTTTTGATACACCCATTAGACTCAGCCAAACACTACAACAGGAAAGTCTAAGCAGCCCATCTAAGAGCCCATTATCAATCTGAACAAGTCAGGAAAGTCACTTGGAGCCCTCTCAAAGCAGTTACAGGTATGAAGAAAAAATGGACAAGAAGTGTTTTTAAGTATAAAGTGAATGCAACAGCTGTGTCACTGCCACGATCAGGAAGACAACACAAACTATAACCTGCTGCTGACATCAAGGGTCAACAAAAACCCACCAAGAAGCAAGTCTGCAATGAATCCAGCAGTTGTTGAGATAATCGAGTCTGGACCGATCAACACCACCATACCAGGAGCCAAACACTTCATCATGACTGATGACTGAATTCATGTAGCGCTGCTATGCACTTGAGCTTTTCCATCACAACAGGATGATATGGTCTTATTATCCAGTGTCAGAGTGAATCAGTGCTGAAGACTGTTCTACCCTACTCCCAAACTTGTCATTCAACAAAACAAATAAACAAACACATAATTATTCATCAGGTGTGTTGCCTCATTTTTAACCATTCATTTGGGGAGGAGAAAATGCTTTCTGTCCCTCTTTTAATGTCACAGTTCCTCGTTTCATCTCCTGTAAATCGTAGCATCATCAGGTCTTTTAGCATGTGGTAAATGTCTGATCCAAAAACTGAGCTGCACACTGTTTAATTACCACACAAAATATCCTACTGAGGGGGGAAAAAAGATAGACACAAGATACACAAAACCTTGACTGATCTCACAGAAACATCAGAAAAGCTTTTGATTTCCCTCAGCTTCTTTGTTCTGATTCATTATTTTCTCCCAAGATTTTTTTTCCTTCACTGCTCTTAGACTTCATTCAGATAAACACAGCTCCCTA